>NC_063336.1:52094296-52217896 GCF_021869965.1 Rhincodon typus
TCCTCTCCTCTATCCCTCTTCTATCCGCCTCCCAGTCTCTCCCTATTTATTTCGGAACCCCCTTCCCCTCCCCCTTTTCTGATGAAGGGTCTAGGCCCGAAACGTCAGCCTCTCTGCTCCTATGATGCTGCTTGGCCTGCTGTGTTCATCCAGCCCTGCACCTTGTTGTCTCACTGACAGTTACATGGGTTGTGTGGCTGCCACTTCATTGGAAATGACATTGCACTTTTGTAAATATAACACTCTAGCACTTGAAGGATACCTGATCCAATGTATTTGTCATTGTCGGACATAATGAAGTCACACCCATGTGAGAGAGGAACTTCCTCTTCAGGCATCACAAAGAAAAAAGAAATTGTCACAGCCGATCATTGCTCATCTCTCACAAGTAACTGACTCCTTCACTGCAGATAGCATCAGAAGCTGGAGATCCCTGAACTGGGACATTGAGGACTTCAATCAAGGTGTTGTACTTCATTGTGGACAACATTGATGCCAAACACAGTGTGCAGGGATTATGATAGTGTCTGCCCAGCACATATCCTCCACACTTCTGATGTATAGGGCGGATGTAAGTACAGAATCACTGATGATTTTACACATCTCTGCGGGGAACAGTTCATTCTATTTTTGAGCTTTTCAAGGAAGTGCACTGCTTATGAAGGCTAAGAGAACTACAATGGGATGTTCTCATGTCTACCGCCCACCCCCCCCAAGCATATTAGAGAATGCTGGAGAAACTCAGCATTTCTGACGAAGAGTCATATCGAACTTGAAACGTTAACTCTTTTTCTCTCCACAGATGCTGCAAAATATGCTGAGTTTCTCCAGCATTCTCTGTGTTTGTTTCAGATTTTCAGCATCCGCATTAATTTGCTATTCATCAAATCCGACTCATTCAGCATGGAAATGGGTTTCTATCAAGTTCTGTCTGGCTTCTCAGTTTCAATGCATTGTTCTATCATGCTCTCCTGAATGTCCCTATGTCCCCCCAGTTAATGTCCTCATCCTCAACTTCATCTTCAGAAGATTCCTGTTGATCCCCATTTTCTCTTTCAGAAGGTATCCCCCTTTGTTGACTCTAGTTGTGAAAGGCACAGTATGCCTCAATGGTGCAACACAGTCTTTCTGGATTACACTGCAAGTCTCAGTCAGAGTAACCCAGGCATTGAAGCATCGTCTAAAGGAGATGACCAATTTCTGTCTTGCCATGGCTTGGTTGGAAGCTTGGACAGTATTATATCTTCACTATGCAACAGTCTGATAGTTTTGAAAAGGTAACATGAGCCACATTTGAAGGTAGTGTTCCTTGTCTCCTAGCAGCCATCCCTGTATGCCCCAATGACCTTTGCAGGAGGCATGAATGTGAAACTTCTCCAATAATTAAAAATCATGACAGCTCCCAGTATATCTGTCACAGAAAATGTGACATCAGTGGTCACATATAACTTAAACATTGAGGAGTTGAAGAATTCTGCAGGTACATGATCATGCACCACAAAGCAAAATGGGTGCAGACCATAGCACCCTGTGCCTGGTTGAAGGTGGAAAATCCCACTCCGAGCTTTTTGGCTCTCCACGTCATGGGGGAAGGATATGATCAATGAATGAATTACCTTTATTGACACATAAACTCAATGTGTACAGTGAAAAGCTGCAACCAAATACAATCTATAGAAAATGGCATCAGTTACAGCCCAGACACATTTGTGGGTCGGGGGTTGAGAGATACCGCACAGGTCTCTTGGTGTTTAATGAAATAATTATCTGCTGGCATAAAAATTCAGGACAGCTATAACTTTGATGGCCCTTGGGAAGAGATAGTCATCCCCTCCTAACTCGTCTGAGTTCATCTCCTGCAGGATCCCATGATCCAGTTCAGTAATGACGGCCTGGGACTCCCTTACCCTGCGCTTCTCTGTGTTTCTTAGTGTTGCAGTTTCTGAGTGAGGCCTGTAACTGCAGGAGCACACCATTCTCCTCCACCTCCTTGGTGGATCTCATCTGCTGCTTTTTCTCTCAGGAGACTGTATAGCAGTCGTTGTTGGTTGCTGTTCTTGCTGAAGACATGGTAATAGCAGTCTCCTTTTATATTGTTTTCATTGATAAAGCAACACTGCAAGACTCCAGCCACAGCGATTTCCATGTCAGATACATGAGCTGATAATCTGTGGGAAGCAGATTAGGGGATGGCCTGGTGGTATTATCGCTGGACTGTTAGTCCAGAGACCCAGATAATGTTCTAGGGACCTGGGTTTGAATCTCTGCCACGACAGATGGTGGAATTTGAATCTAATTTTAAAAAAATCTGGAATTAAGAGTCTAATGATGACCATGAATCCATTGTCGATTGTTGGAAAAACCCACCTGGTTCACTAACGTCCTTTAGGGAAGGAAACTGACCCACAGCAATGTATATGACTCTTAACTGCCCTCTGAGCAATTAGGGATGGGTAATAAATGCTGCCCTAGCCAGCGACGCCCTCATCCCATGAATGAATAAAATAAAAAGAACACCATTTCATTAATAGTATTCCTGAGCCCTCAACTTAATCACAGTGTGGGGCATGGAAACCTCAGAAAGAGGTCAATGTCATACTTCAATAAAGGAGCTGTGAGGTATATAACTGTAGTAGGAATGAGAAAAAGATTTTATAAAAAAAAGTTAACAGGAGTAAGATGCCACTGTGTGAGTTAGTACTGCAGGGCACTTTTTAGTTTTCGTGTATCTTGAACAGCCTAAGGATACATATCAGCAGAAATGACTGGACTGTATTCAGCCATGAGAGCAGTATAGAGAGAATAAACATATTCCTGCAGACAGGATAAGAGAAAGATGTAGAATGGAAGATTTCTGTTTATTGTACAAGAATGAAATGTAAACAATGTAGGCATACATGGTTGTGGAATATGAAGGTTGATTTTTCTATATGTATCAAACAGTGTCAACAGAGCTGAGTAGAATATCAGATGGAGTTCCATTTAGCCAGTCTAAGACAGATTCTCTCCTTCTCAGGTTATTTGAATGTACACAGAGTTAACCAGCGTACCTGAGTCCTTCTGTGATTTGTGCAATAGAATTACCACAAAAAAACCATATCCAAATTTATATTACACAATTAAAGTATTCATGTTACAATGGGGGAAGCAGAATTCTGGCAGCAAGCTATAATCACCCCGCTCCCTTTAAAGAAAAGGTCCCTTGCTCATCACAGACCTTATTCTTACATACTTACAGTTCAGTGTGTAAATGTGGAAGCCCTAAAGTGTTACCTCCCACTGATTGCGATAGAATTGTTTCAGAAATACTAAGGCCAAGTGATGCTTTTAAGTTGGTGTTCAATTTCATTTGTTTAGCAAGCTAAGGGGGCAATTAGTGCTAACAATGGAATTTGTCTTGATTGCTTGAGCTCATAATTCGTAATGAATGACCTGCCAATAAAATGCAATTTGTGGCCAGTGACTGCATGATTAATGCAATTGCTTCCAACAGAGCTTTTTCAAATTCAAAAGGTTTTGTTCTGTCCTGGAGTAATAAACTCACTCTACAAACTCTGCATGCAGTGTGGTCCACTTTGTATCTCTATTGTGCAGTTGACTTTGGATAGAAGATGGTAAAGTCTTAACTTTGTGTTCTTGTGAGTGCCTCATAAACTGTGTCTAAGATGTAGGATCTTTCCCTCCCTCCACCCCCATTTTCTTCTTCCCTTTCTGTCGCTGTCCCTGTGCCCCTAATGACTTTTCAGCCTTTTCTGTTTCCTTTCAGTTCCTTTATAAAACCATTTAAACTCCCCAATTTACCCCCAAAGTCCATGACCTTGTGAATTGCCATGCCTTTGCTAACCATATGCTCTCCCCATATGGAGGCGAAAGTGATCATAGCCTGTGAAAATCCTGCCTCCCAGAGCCTCCAGTTCACTCTCCTGCTCTGTGACATCCCATCCTTTTAACTCGATTTTCCCCCTTTCACTATAATCACTTTCTCAGTGAGAGCTGCCCAGTTTTCATACGGCTCCGTGCACTTTCCCCGATATGTGCCCTGACTATTATTGAGTGTCTCCTGACCAGAACTGACCAGGCCCCAACACCTGAACTGCAACGATACAGGTTGCCTCATCACATCAAATGCCTGATTGACTGCAGTAACCCTCCATCCAATTAAGGATCAGTCTCCATGGACTTTCACATATAGCCATTTGTTGAAGCTAATGCAGAATGTTTGCCATTTAAGTTTAAGGCTCAAGCTGTCGGTGTAACATTGACGTACCAGGGTGCCATTCATGTCCCCTGACTGTTCAGTACTTCCAACTACAACAAGCTGGCTATGTCTCCCTTTGTGCTAAAAATCAATAGATGCTATGGAAGCTGCCAGGCTCTGAGTAAGCAAACAGTGGTACAAAGAAATGAAGGTAACATCTGTAAGAGGCAGAGATACAATCTGCTTGAAATATATGTGTTCCTGCAATCAAAGAATGAGGCAGAAACATAAAAGTTTGTAGTTGTCTCTGAAGTCCGAAGTCGAGTGTTGAAGGGCTGAAGTGGTGTGTGAGTTGAACCGAGAGCAGGAATGGTGATATGATGAGGCTGGTTTGCTCATAGCGACTTGTGTGGACAATGGGTCAGGGAGAATATTGCTCATGGGGGAGACAGGGATGCCTTGATGAAAACAAAGTTGGATAAAGCATGGTGAACCAAGTAACGATTTGCTGTTGTCATGTCATTGCTCCAGCTTTCATGTTACAAATTTACACTGTCTAGTTTCTCGAAAGGAGAGAACAATTGGAAGTGGCATATAAATGAGGGAGTTGCACTATTAATAAGATGCAAATATAGGGAATTCATTAGCACATTTAATTCGCACTCCCACAATGCTATTGGGAGCCCAATTTAAAAATTCACTGTTGTTACAAAAGTGTCTCCCAGGTTCCCTATTACTGATTACATCTCCCTTTTTTTTCTCAGACTACCCCACCAATTGCTGCGATTATTAACCTCCTCTAATTCTGATCGTTACTTTCCATCAGACGTGATCACACAGACTTTTTCTCCTTTCTATTTGCTACAGTCTATCCACAATGTACCTTGCTGCAGATTCCTGTCAGAGTAGCCATTCGGCCAGCAGCTGGGTAGAAGCAAAAGAAGAAAAATGAGATCCTGCTAGACTTCCACATCTCCTACTTTGCTAGACTATTTGTTTTTGGCCTTCTCCATGTCTTTTTTTTAACCTCCTCTTACTTATCGGGACCAAAGAGTTAGGGAAGTAATATTTGTTAAGAGAGAGTGTGCAATGTGTGCAAATTTTTTGTATGGATGAAGTATATAAAAATTATTTGTGGAAATATCATTTTAAATGAAATTGAGATTGGTGAGAAGTTAAACATTTTGTTCAGCACATTGAATCTCAAGTAGAAAATGTAGTATGAGCGATTATTTAAATGGTCCTCTGTTCAGTTGAGGTACTCTTGTATTGTACCCTGTAATTTATATTGTCTTCTTCCTATCAAAGTGTACCATCCACCTTTACATGCATTAAATTTCAACTGTCATATGTTCACTCATTCCACCAGCCTGCTTGTGCGCTTTTGAAACATATCTTTATCCTTATCATAAGTTGCAACAGTTCAGTTGTTGTGCCGTCTATAAATTTTGAAATTGTTCTCTGTATATCCATATCTGAGTAATTAATATCAAAAAAGAGCATCTGTGGTCCTGGTACTGACCCTTGGGGAACACCACTCTTTAACTTCTTCCCAGCCTTAAAGCATTCATTTACTATCACTCTTTTTTCCTGTCATTCAGCTAACAGAGAGATGACAAGTTATGTTCAAAGACTTTCACACTATACTTAATTGAGGATATAAGTCTGTATTCTTTATGTTAATGTTCAAGATATATGGGGTGATCTTAAGCCTGCCTGGCTAATGTAAGCTTCACTTCTCTGAGCAGTTGTCAAACATACCCAACTGAAACTGAAATTTGTTTTCCTTAAATGTGCAATACTGCAAGTGGGGCAGAGCTGGTGTTTTTTCCATGGGGAACTAATTTTTTTTTTTATTCATTTGTGGGATGTGGGTGTTGCTGGCTGGCCAGCATTTCTTGCCCATCTCTAGTTGCCCTTGAGAAGATGGTGGTGAGCTGTCTTCTTGAAGTGCTGCAGTTCACCTGCTGTGGGTTGATGCACAATGCCGTTAGGGAGGGAATTCCAGGATTTTGATCCAGCGATGGGTGAAGGAACGGCAATATATTTCAAAGTCAGGATGGCGAGTGGCTGGGAGGGGAACTTGAAGGTGGTGGTGTTCCCATATGTCTGCTGCCCTTGTCCTTCTAGATGGAATTGTTTGTGGGCTTGGAAGGTGCTGCCTGAGGATCTTTGCTGAATTTCTGCAGTGCGTCTTGTAGATAGTACACACTGCTGCTACTGAGTGTCAGTGGTAGAGGGAGTGATTGCTTGTGGATGTAGTGCCAATCAAGTGGGCTGCTTTGTCCTGGATAGTGTCAGGCTTCTTGAGTGTTGTTGGGGCTGCATTCATCCAGGCAAGTGGGGAGTATTCCATCACACTCCTGACTTGTGCCTTGTAGATGGTTGACAGGCTTTGAGGATTCAGGAAGTGAGTTACTCACTGTACTTTTCCTAGCTTCTGACTTGTTCTTGCAGCCACTGTGTTTATGTGGTCAGTCCAGTTGAGTTCTGTTCAATGATAACCCCCAGGATGTTGATAGTGAGGGATTCAGTGATGGTAACACCATTGAATGTCAAGGGGTAGTGGTTAGATTGTCTCTTATTGGTGATGGCCATAGCCTGGCATCTGTGTGGCATAAATATCACTTGCCACTTGTCAGCCCAACATTGTCCAGATCTTGTTGCATTTGAACATGGACTTCTTCAGTATTTGAGGAGTTGCGAATGGTGCTGAACATTGTGCAATCATCGGCGAACATCCCCACTTCTGACCTTATTATGGAGGGAAGGTCATTGATGGAGCAGCTGAAGATGGTTGGGCCTAGGACACTACCCTGAGGAACTCCTGCAGAGATGTCCTGGAGCTGAGGTGACTGATCTCCAACAACAATGACCATCTTCCTATGTGTCAGGTCTGACTACAACCAGAGAGTTTGCACCCGATATCCATTGATTCCAGTTTTGCTAGGGCTCCTTGATGGTCAAATGCAGCCTTGATATGAAGGGCAAGCAGCATCAGAGGAGCAGGAAGGCTGACGTTTCGGGCCTAGAACCTTCTTCAGAAACCTTCATTTTCTGAAGAAGGGTCTAGGCCCGAAACTTCAGCCTTCCTGCTCCTCTGATGCTTTTTGGCCTGTTGTGTTCATCCAGCTCTACACCTTGTTATCTCAGATTCTCCAGCATCTGCAGTTCCTGCTATGTCTTGATATCAGGGGCTGTCACTTTCACCTTACCTCTGGAATTCAGCTCTTTTGTCCATGTCTGAACCAAGGGTGTAATGAGGTCAGGAGCTGCATGGCCCTGGCGGAACCCAAACTGGGTGTCATTGAGCAGGTCGTTGCTGAGGAAGCACTTGTTTGTATTCCCAGCTAGCTGAAGTTAACAAGGAAAAGAATCATGGTGAGAAGCAGTCTAAAGTAGAATTTAATCCTTATATTTTGTTTTTAGACAGAGCTAATTATATTGTATAACTAATTTCTGAATTTGTAACAGAAGGTCAGCCATCTTAGAGAAAAAAAGCCCAGTTCTGTAAAATCTTCCATGTTACTCTGAGAAATTTTTGCAAAGTTGTGTAGAGAATTTGCTGAATTGGAAGGCAGGAAGTTAGAATTTGTTTCTAAAAATGATAGAGAGTCGGGGAGGAGTGTATTTAGTCCTTTTAAGACATTATGTCCTTTTCTAAACTTGGAGATTTAGACAAAAAATGTCTGCAAGCAGCTGCAGGAGTACAGACAGTTCTGAAATTGAAACATGTGTATTAATTGGCTGTGTGGTTGGAAACCTAGGATTGTTTTGATGTTAAGGCAACTGGCTTGAATATCAGCCAATTAATTTAAACCAGGGACTTAGACACAGAAAACCAATTGAATTTAAATCTGATGGTATTGGCAACCTAGGACCAATCCTATTATAAGAAAATTGACAAGCGTATATAAGAAGAGGGTTTTTTGGAAATCAAGGTGAGAGTGAATGGCTATCAGAAGAGTAAAACTCTGACTCTCACAAAAATCTTTAAAGTCCCTGATTAAGCACCATCTAAAAGGGTATCACGGCACCCACATCTAATATTCCTGACATCTGAATTCAACAGAGAGAGGCCTTTTGGACAACAGAATTTGATGGAGAAAGGTGTTCCTAGTTAAGAATCAGCGGAGAAGGCGCGGAGCATTCTGGAAGATACATCCTGGTTGAAGTTTTGAGAGTCTAAGTTTTAATTTTTTATTATTATTTTGGTTTATACAAGTGAGACTTGTATTTATTGGAACAGCATACTATTAGAATTTTGTTTTATTCGGCATTAGTTAGTAGTCAAGGGGGAATTGTTCAGTTTGTTAGTCGGTCTGTTAATTTGTTCACTGTTAGAGTTGGATAAATAAACTGTCACGTGTTGTTTGTAGAGTGAACTAAAGGATTTCATTTCATTTCACCTCTCTTTTTATAACAGATTGGGAAGTGAAAGGCTGGGTATAACATTTTTCCCATGTCTTTTAGCAGATTACAAGATGAGGTGAGCTTCTCTGTGTGTTTCGGTTTTAATTATCAGAGGGGTTTGACTTCCTGTCCATAACAAAGTTCATTGGGTGAAATCTTACATAAATTTGAATGACAGGGCAGCGTCTCCAAGGCACCAGATCCATGCACCCTACATTTATAGACTCTGGCGTTTGTAAACTGAAAGATTTCCATGACCCCATTGATATTCATTGCTGTGTGCTTAAAAGTGCAGCTGTAAAGCACAGAAGCACCCCACAAGTTGAACCAAGGGGTGCCATGAGGACCATGAGGATCATAGAAGGTTTTTTGGGAAAGAAGAGGAGACTGGTCAATCAAGGAGATGCCTCATTAAAGCAGAGAGAAAGGATTTGACTGGATGACCTGCTGATCCCATGGTTGGGAGGTACGAGGATGTAGGGATTGGGTGTCTGAGGGCTGAAATTAGTGGCCTTATATACAGGGAAAATTGAACATTGGAGAGGTCATTGTGGGCCTGTAGAACATTGGAGAGGTAATTGTGTCTGAGAGATCAGGTTTTGGTGGAACATGGAGGTTTGGAGGGTGGAGATTGTGGTTTAGGGAGAAATCCGAAGCCTCTTTGGGAATGTTGTGGAGGGAGAAGACTGAATTTACAGGGTGCTTAGACAGGCAGTCGGAAATAACTGGTGAGTGTGATGGCACCTACGTCCTGAATCTACCAAGTTCTTGTGTTGGTGAAGTTGTTGGCTTACCCAGTATCTGGGGAAACCTGGACAGCAACAAGTAAAACTGAAAACCCGCATGAAGGTGAGGTTCATAGCCTCATTGTTATGTTTAAAATTCACAGCCTCATTTAAACCTGGAATTTGATTTATTCATTTTTGCGACATGCCCATCCCTAGTTGCATTTGAGAAGGTGGTGGTGAGCTGACTTCTTGATCTGCTCCAATCCATTTTGTGTAGGTAGATCCATAATGCCGTTAAGAAAGAAGTTCTAGGATTTTGACCCAGCGGCACTGAAGGAACAGTAATACATTTCCATGTCAGGATGGCAAATGATTTGGAGGGGAATTTGCAGATATTGGTGTTCCCATATACCTGCCGCCCTTGTCCTTTTAGATGGTAGTGGTCATGGGTTTAAAAGGTGCCTTAAAGGAGCTTTGAGAATTTCTGTCCTGGCAGGATTTGAAAGCGGGTCCCTAGACATTACCCAGGTCTCTGGATTAATAGTCTAACAATAATATCATTGAACCATTGTCTGTGGATGTGCTCCCGACCAAGTGGGCTGTTTTGCCCCGGATGGCATCAAGCTTCTGGAGTGTTGTTGGAGCTGCACTCATGCAGGCAAATGGACAGTATTCTACCTTGTGCCTTATAGATGTTGGACAGGCTTTGGTGAATCGGGAAGCGAGTTACTCATTACAAGCTCCCTAGCTCCAACTTGGTCTTGAAGCCACATACTTATATGGGTAGTTCAGTTAAGTTTCTAGTTAATGGTAACTTACAAGATGTTGACAGTGGGGGATCCAGTGACAGTAATGCTATTGAATACCAAGGGGCAATGATTGGATTGCTGCCTACTAGAAATGGTCATTGCCTGGCATTTGTGTGGTGTGATTGTTAATTGCCACCTTTTTTGGACATGGACTGCTGAAATTTTTGAGAAACTATGAATGGTGCTGAACATTGTATAAGCATAAACATGGGTAGGTGATGACCTAGTGCTATTATTGCTACACTAGTAATCCACGAGCTCAGCTAATGTTCTGGAGACCCGCAATGTCAGATAGTGGAATTTGAATTCAATTAAAAAAATCTTGAATTAAGATCTACTGATCATCATGAAATCATTGTCGATTGTTGGAAAAACCCATCTGGTTCAGTAGAAGGAAAGGGAAGGAAATCTGCCATCCTCGCCTGGTCTGGCTTACATATGACTCCAGACCCACAGCAATGTGGTTGACTCTCATCTGTCCTCTGGAATGGCCTAGCAAACCATTCAGTTGTACAATCGCTACAAAGTCTCTAAGAAATGAAACCAAGGCAGTGGAAAAGGCAATGTCAGATACAGCCCTGTTGAACCTGTAGGGTCCTCCTCACTAACATCTGGGGGTTAGTGCCAAAATTGGGAGAGTTATCTCACAGACTAGATAAGTAACAGCCTGACATAGTCATACTCATGGAATCAGACCTTACAGACAATGTCCCAGACACCACCATCACCATCCCTGGATATGTCCTGTCCCACTGGCAGGACAGACCCAGCAGAGGGAGCGGCACAGTGGTATACAGCCAGGAGGGTGTTGCTCTGGGAATCCTCAACATTGACTCCGGACCCCATGAAGTCTCACGGCAGGTTACACATGGGCAAGAAAACCTCCTGCTGATTATTACATACCGTCTTCCTTCAGCTGATGAATCAGTACTCCTCCATGTTGAACAACACTTCGAGGAAGCGCTGAGGATGGCAAGGGCACAAAAGGTACTCTGGGTGGGGAATTTCAATGTTCACCACTAATAGTGGCTCGGCAGCAGTACTACTGATCGAGCTGGTCGGGTCCGAAAGGACAAAGCTGCTAGACGGGTCTGTGGCAGTTGGTGAGGGAACCAACAAGAGGGAAAAACATACTTGACCTCATCCTTACTAATCTGCCAGCTGCAGTTGCACCTGTCCATGACAGTATCGGTAAGAGTGACCATCGCACAGCCCTTGTGGAGACAAAATCCCGCCTTCACATTGAGAATACTCTCCATCATGTTATGTGGCATTATCACTGTGCTAAATGAGACAGACTTTGCACAGATCTACAATTCAAGACTGGGCATCCATGAGGTGCTGTGGGCCATTAATAGCAGTAAAATTGTGCTCCAGCACAATCTGTAACCTAATGGCCCGGTATTTCCCCACTCAACATTACCATCAAGCCAGGCGATCAACCCCGGTTCAATGGTAAGTGCAGGAGGGCATGCCAGGAGCAGCACCAGGCATACCTGAAGATGAGGTGTTATCCTGGTGAAGCCACCAAACAGGACTACTTGGACACCAAATAACATAAGCAGCACGGATGATCCATCTCGGCCTACTCCAGTGGTCCGCAGCATTACAGATATCAGTCTTCAGCCAATTCAATTAATTCCACATAATGTCAAGAAATGGTTGGAAACACTGGATACTGTAAAGCCTATGGATCCTGACAACATTCCTGCAATAGTACTGAAGACTTGTGCTCGAGAACTTGCAGCACCCTTAGCCAAGCTATTCCAGTACAGTTACAACACTGGTATCTACTCGACAATGTGGAAACTTGCTCAAGTATGTCCTGTACATAAAAAGCAGGACAACTCCAACCCTGTCAATTACTGCCCCATCAGTCTCCTCTCAATCATCAGTAAAGTGATGGAAGGTGCCATCAACAGTGCTATCAAGCAGTACCTGCTCGGCAATAACCTGCTCAGTGATGCCCAGTTTGGGTTCTGCCAGGGCCACTCAGCTCCTGACCGCATTACAGCCTTGGTTCAAACATGGACAAAAGAGCTGAATTCCAGAGGTAAGGTGAGAGTGACAGTCCTTGGCATCAAGACTGCATTCAACCAAGTGTGGCATCAGGGAGCCCGAACAAAGCTGGAATCAATGGGTGCCAGGGGGCAAACTCTCCGGTGGTTGGAGTCATACCTGACACAGAGGAAGATGGCTCTGGTTGTTGGAGGTCAGTCATCTCAGCTCCAGGACATCTCTGCTGGAGTTCCTCAGGGTAGTGTCCTCGGCCCAACTATCTTCAGCTGCTTCAGCAATGACCTTCCCTCCATCATAAGGTCAGAAGTGGGGATGTATTCCAATGATTGCACCAAGTACAGCACCATTCGCAACTCCTCAGATACTGAAGAAGCCCATGTTCAAATGCAACAAGATCTGGACAATATTGAGGCTTGGGCTATCAAGTGGCAAGTAACATTCGTGCCACACAAATGCCAGGCTATAACCATCACAAATAAGAGACAATCTAACCACCACCCCTTGGCATTCAACAGTGTTACCATCACTGAATCCCCCCGTATCAACATCCTGGGGGTTACCATTGATCAGAAACTCAACTGGACTCACCACATAAACACATACTGTGGTGAGTAACTCAACTCTGACTCCTCAAAGCCTGTCCACCATCTACAAAGCACAAGTCAGGAGTGTGATGGAATATTCCCCACTTGCCTGGATGAGTGCAGCCGCAAGAACACTCAAGAAGCTTGACACCATCCAAAACAAAGCAGCTCGCTTGATTGGCACTACATCTACAAGCATCCATTTGCTCCTCCGGCAATGCTCAGTAGCAGCAGTGTGTACTATCTACGAGATACACTGCAGAAATTCACCAAACATCCTCAGACAGCACTTTCCAAACCCAAGAACACTTCCACCTAGAAACACAAGGGCAGCAGATATATAGGTGAAACATTTCCTTCAAGTTCCTCTCCAATCTGCTCACCATCCTGACTTGGAAATATATTGCCATTCCTTCACTATTGCTGGGTCAAAATCCTGGAATTCCTTCCCTAATGGCATTGTCGGTCAACCCACAGCAGGTGGACTGCAGCGGTTCAAGAAGACAGCTCACCACCACCTTCTCAAGGGCAACTAAGGATGGGCAATAAATGCTGGCCAGTCAGTGAAGCTCACATCCAAGAAATGAATTTAAAAAACAGCACACGTTCCCACTACTGACCTTATGATGGAGGGAAGGTCATTGATGAAGTAGCTGAACATGGTTGATCCTAGGGCAGTTTCCTGAAGAACTCCTGCAAAGATGTCCTGGAGCTGGGACGACTGACTTCCAACAACCACAACAGTCTTCCATTATGTCAGCTATAATACCAACCAGCAAAGTGTACTCCCTCTGACTCCCGTTATGTCCAATTTTGCTAAGGCTTCTTGATGTCAGATTCACTCACATGTGATCTTAATGTCAATGGCAGTCACTTACATATCAGTCCTGGAATTCAGCTCTTTTGTCTATATTTGAAGTAAGAAAGCCATGAGGTCAGGAGCTGAGTGTCTCTGGAAAAATCCAAACCATTCGTCAGTGAGCAAGTTATTGTATTACAAGAGTTGCTTGAAAGCACTGTTGATCATATCTTCCATCACTTTATCAATGATCAAATTAGTCTGAAAGGCCAGGAATTGACATGTTGGATTAGTCCTGCTTTTTGTGTGCTAACACATCCAGGCAATTTTCCACGTTGAATAGGGCCCAGCTTGGTACAGCTGTGCAGCAAGTTCTGAAGCACAAACCTTTAGGACTATTGTCACAATATTGTCAGGACCCATAACCTATGCAGTATCAATGGGCAGGTTTATGTTAGGAAACAAACTTATTCATCTTTTTAACTACCACTTTTCTAACATATACCCAAAATCTGCTTTTACCTGTTTAAAATCTTTCCTCATAATTTGTCAAGTCAATATTGTTCCTATTGCAAGCTGACACGGATGATGTTTAACTTGAAATTACACAGAAGCTGTATGAAGTATTGTTATTAATTAATGATTTGCAAAGATTAAATGAACATACCAACAATTCAAATGGAAGCTTTAATTGTTACCATGGACATATTTTTCTTTTCAGAATTGAATATTTCAGGAAACAAGTACTAGATATCCTTGTAATGTATAAAAATGAAATTACAGTAATTTTGGAGGTTATGTTTATATTAAACTGAAACCTAACAAAACCAAAGTCTTAATGAAAATGTCATAGTTCACAGTCAACAAAAAATTGTTACAACCCTGGGTTAATTTCAATTGGCAACACTGTATTCATTTCCCATTAATCGTGGCATGATTAATTAAACTGTAGCAACTGAAATACTTTGATAGATAGATATTGGTAATTTCTCACATTTATATTGGCAACAATGGAGCTATTGACATCTGCTATTATTCATTCCACAGCTTATCATATCCTACACATTTCAAACTTGCTTGCTTTCTCCTCTGTTTAATGGGCTGTTAGGTAATGACCCAGACCTGTAACTCACTCATTTTAGTGACTGATGCGACTTCAGCATGAAACATGAATAGACTTGTATATTCAGTGCCGCGGTTGTGAATATGTTAGGTATATTGTGACATTTCATCCATTTTCTCCATTAATAAGGGTTAGGGATAGTACATAAATCCTGTTATTTTTTCAGTAGCTAGTTCTTGACAACTTTGCCTGTTTCAATTAGTTTATGCAACTGTTTTGCATAAACATATCCCAAAGGGCGCCTTTGTTGCACTAAAGAGTAGTTTACTTCTCCCAAAAGGCACCTTATCTGTACAAATGATGTCTCAGGACTTGATCTAAAACGGTATATTACCTCCCCAGAAATTGGACTGTCAAACTCCTGTACCATTTATGGCTTTAAAGGACTACTTCTGTTATGCTGACCTTGCAGGAATAACTGCAAATCATGGCTCAGATTTCCAATTGTTGATTCTTGTTATGGTACCAGCATATGTCATTACCAACAGGGCAGATCCCAGACAGCACCAATAGACTTAATAAGTCAGAGCTTTATTCGTGTTGTTCTTAACAAAGTGGTCTCTTGCTGAACCATAAATATACAATGCTGCAAATTTTACTTTAACAAGAAAACAGAAGCTTTTTATGAAGGGAATGAAGATAAAATAGATTAATCCACACTATCTACTTACAATACAAAATCAAAGATTTTAAATATGGAAAAAAAATCTCAAAATACTACTTTACAAATTGAAAATAAAAGCTTTTGCCTAATATCCAAAAAGTCCTGATGCAGTTCTCAAAACATCACTCCCAGTATAATGTAAACACCCCGTGTAAAATAAACTTTCTAGTTTCTTTGTATCTAACATCTGGTAGGTTTAAGTCACTGGGGACTTCAGTTTTTACATTTCTTCCCAGAGCTTTCATGCACTTGAGCTTCACGGTACTCAGCTTCAATAACACTTTCTGGATTTTTTGTCTGGCCTAGAATCAACACTAACTTAATTCACTTTGAGGACCTGACTCAGATATCCTTCTCTTCTCAGGAGCACTGCTGTTTACAGCCATTTTGATCTAAGATCTTGCCAAGACTAAAACACTACTCAAAGTTAAATGTGAAACTAAAAGTTTTCACTCACTTAGCACTTCCCCCAAACTTAAGAAAAAAACAAAAGCAGGAATTGCTGGAAAAGCTCAGCAAGTCTGGCAGCAACTGTGGAGAGAAATCAGAACTAACCTTTCAGATCAGTGACCTTTCCTCAGAACTCACCCAGGTCACCGAGCTGAAGTGTTAACTCTGATTTCTCTCCACAGATGCTGCCAGACCTGCTGAGCTTTTCCAGCAATTTCTACTTTTGTTTCTGATTAACAGCATCCATAGTTCTTTTGGTTAAAAAAACATAAGACTCCAGACCTCTCTGTTAAATCTTTGAAGTCACTTCTAATAACTTGAAACAGTTAACATTGTTTCTTTCTCTATATATGCTGCAATACCTGTTGTGTTCCTCAAGCAGTTTTATGTTTGACTCAATTTTTATGACCTCATCACTGCTATTGATCCCTCCATTGCCTTTGTATTGCTGGACTTCTAACGTAGAATTCTGTCTTTTATGTGTTAAACATCAGAGTGACAATCACGAAAATACACTGTGGAGCTGGAGGAATACAGCAGGCCAGGCAGCATCAGAGGAGCAGGAAAGCTGATGTTTTGGGTCAGGACCCTTCTTCAGAAATGGGGGAGGTGCGGGGGGAGCTCTGAAATAAATAGAGAGATGAGGGGTGGGACTGGGGAAAGTAGGTGGGATGGTGATAGGTGAATGCAGGTAGGTAGTGGTGGGGATTGGTCAGTGAGGTGGGAGGAGTGGATAGGTGGGAGAGATAATGGACAGGTCAAGGAAGTGGGGATGAGAGGGAGGATTGGTCATGGGATGAGGCCGTGGGTGGGGAGATTTTGAAACTAGTAAAGTTCACACTGAGACCATTGGGCTGTAGGCTCCCAAGGCGGAATATAAGGTGCTGCTCCTCCAGTTTCCGGGTGGCGTCATTGTGACGCTGGAGGAGGCCCAGGATGGACATGTCGTTGAGGGAGTGGGAGGGGGAGTTGAAGCGGTTCACGACTGGAAAGTGTTGTCGTTTGTTGAAAACAGAGTGCAGGTGCTCTACAAAGTGGTCTCCGAGCCTCTGCTTGGTCTCACTGATGTAGAGGAGGCCACATCGGGGGTAGCGGATGCAATACACCACATTAACAGATGTGCAGGTGAACATCTGTCTGAGGTGGAAGGATTTTTTGGGTCTTTGGATGGAGGTGAGGGGGGAGGTGTAGGGGCAGGTGTAGCACCTCCTGCGGATGCGGGGAAAGGTGCCAGGGGTGGTGAGGCTAGTGGGGAGTGTGGAGCGGATGCGGGAGTCACGGAGAGAGCGGTCCCTACGGAAGGCAGACAGGGGTGGGGTCAGATTGCAGATGCCGGAGGTGGAGGAGAATGACACGTTGAATCCGAAGTTTAGTGGGGAGATGCATGAGGACAAGGGGGATTCTGTCTTTGTTTTTGTTGCGGGGATGGGGTGTGAGGACAGAGGTGCGGGATACTCAAGAGGTGCGGTCGAGAGCATTTTTGACCACTGAAGGGGGGCTGTTGTGGTCCTTGAAATACGAGGACATCTGGGATGTTCGGGAGTGGAATGCCTCATCTTGGGAGCAGATGCGGCGGAGGCGGAGGAATTGGGAATAGGGGATTGCATTCTTGCAGGAAGATGGGTGAGAGGAGGTGTAGTCTAGGTAGCTGTGGAAATCGTGATTTATTTTTTTCATTTTAATGCAACTTAAGGCACATGAGGCACCTTGTCAAGCAGATTCCTCATTCCTATGCACCACCAGCACTTGACTCACACCACCCCAACAGATTCCCAGTTTTCTGATCGGTTAGCTAAAACTAGTGTTCTTTAAATAAGTACATCAACAGAGAAAGGGTAAGGGAAGAAAATAATTTTGAATACAGGACGTGAAATTACAAAAGAGATTATGGTACAAGACACAAGGGAATGATGGTGTTTAAACAACCTCAAAAATATATAAGAAGAAATATTATGAGCACTTTTCGAGAAAAATAATGTTAATCTACAGTTGTACAGTTCATTGACCATATGGTGGGCATGCCTAGTGTTTGTGATAATAGGTTAGGTCTGGTGGCTAGATTGATATAGAAACTAGAGCAGATTTTCTCTAAGTACTGACACTCCAGCTTGAAGTTCCTCGATCAGCATATCACACATCCAATCAAAGAGGCTACAGGACTAGTTCTGGTTCCTTAACACACTGTGTTTATGGCAAACCTAAGAATTGGAAAAGAAGTGGCTTATTTTAAATTTGGATATGCAATATAACTGTGGAATATAGAAAGTATAAAGCACAATTAAAAAGATTAGGGAGGTGAAGTAGAAATGAGTAAACAAGGATTTCCAGCCGAAAGAGCGAAATGAGAACTAGCAGGAATTTCAAAAAGGACAATCCACAAGTGTGGATCTTTGAGATAGAAAATGAAAGCATGTCAGTGATATTCCAAAGTGTTTGTCTCCATTTTACAGAAGAATGTGAAAATAACACTGTAATAGCCATTAAAAGTCATGTCTTTAGAAAGGAAACTATTAAAAATGTTAATATGATTAGATGAAGTGTTGCAATGTAGTGGCTATGTCAGAGGACTAGTACTACAGACATTCTAAGTTAATGCCTAGCAGGATTATTTGTGCCAACAGAATTCAATAAGTCTGGAAACTGTAGGCTGGCTCAAACAAAGAGTGTGGAAAGGAAATAACATGAGTACTGTCAACTTCCAAAAACAGCATCTTCATCAAAGGACTATAGGTGGAAAATCATTACACACTTATTCAAATGATGAAAACCTGACTTTGGAAATAATAAACATATATTTTGATGAACTTTATCTCCAATGTAAAAACAAGGGATAAAGGAACAATACTCTTAAGTTGTACGGTTGAACACTAGAGGAACAGGGACAATCTAGTGATGCAGATATGTGGCTTTTTAAACGTGTCAGAAAAAATACGCAGACAAATGGGCCCTTCAATATAAAAATGAGGAAATGATATTTAATTTGTATTAGGCCTTAGTTAGAGCATTGCTGACGGTTCTTGGCAACCTATTATGACCATGGAAAGGTTACACTGAAGATTCACTAGAAGCATTAATTAGAAAAAAGTAGGGGACTGACTGACCTTTTGAATTGAGCGAGGATCATATTTAATACTCTAGGTTGACTTTCAACTAGAAATTAATTGTGTTGAGCTCTTGATGTTATATCATGTATCCTAATCAAGAAGCTCATCTAAAAGACATTGCATTAAATAAGAAAACAAAAAGCCAACTTGTTGAAAATGATAGTAAATGCATGAGAAACTGTTGAGCAGTGTGGTATTTGGCTCATATTACGAAACACATTACTTGCCTCTATAGAACCCAGTTAACGTGGAAAATAATCTGAAAGTATGTCAGTTGCAGTTTTTTAAATCAGTTTGTGGAGCATTCAGATTTTCAAGGCATTTCGGTAGATACAATAATCCTATTTGCATTCTATTTTTAGGGCACAATATTCCTAAAGATGAGTTTGAACAATTTATTTTAGGTTTCATTTGAAATAAACTTATGTGAATGACTTCCCAAACATCCCTCCATTACTTGTACATAACATAATCATGATGGTAATAGCACTCCGCTTTAATGGTTCCTCCCGAACATAAAAGGGTATTTGTCAAGTGCTTCTCATATAGGTGGTCCCCTTTTAATTGATGTGTATTACACATTGGTCCATTTTAAAAAATTGGCTAAAAAAGTCACCTTGAACTACTTACATGAAGAGCTGAACAGGTAAGCCATTTAGACCCTAACAACTGCTCTGCAATTCCATGAGACTGTGGCTGATTTTCGATCTAATTCCACATATCCATGTTTTTCCCATATTATTTTTATGCCTTTGGATAACAAAAAGCTCTTAAAGAGGTTTAAAACTCTCAATTGTTTGTTTATGGTGTGAAGTTCCAAACTTTGACCACCATTTATTGTGAACTGTTTTCTAATTTCACTAATTTCCAGTTTCTAGAGCTTATTCCTAGATTCACTAACCAGCAGACAATCTCTATATCTCTATCTCTATCTCTGTTTCTATCTCTATCTCTACCTCTACCTCTGTCTCTACCTCTACCTCTCAATTTCTCTCTCTGTCTCTCTTTCTACTTCCTTAAATACACTGGGGTATAGATTATTGGGCCTTAGGAATTTATTGACCTTTACATCAACTTCCCCAACACTATTTCCTGACTAATACTGATTTTGTTCAGTTTCTCCCTATCACAAGTCCCTGTGTTCCCCAACATTTTTGAGACTTTATTTGTGTCTTCCTTTGTGAAGACAGGTCTAAAATATATATTTAATGAGTCTACAATCTCTTTGTTCTCCATTATAACTTCCCTTGAAGAAGGGGAGCACGGAGTTATCAGCTTGCTGCTGGGGTTAAGGACCAATAGCTGAAGTGATAGAGTCCAGGTCTATTTGTGTATTCATCAGGCACGGGATGTGCTGGACTAGGCTGTATGTGGCAGATGCTAACCTGTCTATAGAGGTGGTCAGATGCACTGTTAACATATGTGTAATGGCACAAACAGCATTGATGTAGTCCTTCAGCCTTGCAGTCAGTTTGACCTGTGCCTCCAACAAACCTGTCCATTGCTCCTGTGTCTGCTTGTGAACTCATATGAAGTTGTTATGGCCGACACCATGGTGCCATCGCTTGCCTGGGGCAGAACAGGTGCTTGGCCGCCAGCAGTTGTCTGAGTACCAGATACCTTGGGTGTTTTATGCTTAATGATCTGGGGATGTGTGGCAGCGGTGTGCTCCTGACTCTAATCGAGCCAACGTACCCACCATGGTGTCGGTATTGCGGCTGGGAGAGGCTGCAGGGGGCAGCTTTGCCAATGCATCCTTTGAGGGATCTGTGGCTTCTTCCTCAAATGTGGAAGAGGATTTTTCTTGCAGGCATGTCTCCTCAATGGCGAAGATTGTGAAGATTTACTGGTGCCTGCTGGAGACAAAAGACAGAATGAGCTGCAACAGCGTTATAGAAATGAAGGCATGTTAAATAATGCATTCACAACATTAGTAATGGGCGAGCAATTGATGTCATTTAGCTCAGGTGGTTGGATGTCTAGTTTGAAATGCAGAGTCATGCCATCAACGTGGGTTAAATTTGTGTATCAGCTGAAGATCCTACTTTCTCACTTGCCCCGCTTGCCTCAGGTGTGGTGACCCTCAGTGTAAGCCACCACCAAATCACTACTAAAGAGAGAGTAACCCCACAGTCTGCTTGGACTATGGTGACTTTACCAATGGGTGAGCAGCACAGCAATGGACAATGGTTCTTACTTGATCACCAGGTCATGGAGGTTTCAGCATCACAATGTAAAAATTTGCAGTCCCCTCATGCAAGGGAATTCAACCCTCAGGGTGAGAGGACAAATGACAGGCACCTGCCATCTCCCTTGGCTCCATATACACTATTGTGGGCTGTTTTCTCCTGGAATGAGACAAAGGATGGAATTGAGTGAGAGGAAAGTGGCTGTCACAGCTACCAGTGTTGGTACAGGTGGGAGAAAGATGGTGTAGTGTCTCGAGTATCCAGTGTAGAGTGCCTGAGCAGTTCATTGTCTGGCAAGGCTGGGTTGCGCAACAGTGAGTGCAGGAAGATGCTGCATGCAATCGTGAGAGTGGTAGACCATGGACCTTGGTGGGAGGTGCATACAGTTGCAGAAATAGAGATAGAGTGAGTTTGAGCAAGCAGAAAGAAGCTGATGAAACTAACCTTGTCGAGTGGAGAAGGTCATTTAAGCAGAAAGAAACTAATGAAACTAACCTGGTAGGGTGGAGAAGATCATTGACCTTCTTGCAGCATTGTTTGGCGTTCCTCCAAAGCATTGACATTACACTGACTTCAGTGAGAACTCAGGACTAAGTAGGCAGGGCCTGATTCCAAGGTACCCTTTGCCAGTCCTGAGGGAAGGCTACAGCCCTCCTTTATACCACCCTGTCCACCAGGATCAATATGTTCCTATTGGCATTCTGGAACTGACTTGCCTTTGTCCATCATCACCAGGGCAATTCATAGGAACCAGGTATGCAGCTCTAGACAAAGGATGCTTTACCTGATGCACAACTGTATTTTACAAATGGCGCAGGCTCTGAAAATCCGGTGTGTAGGAAGACAGGATGAGCAGAATGTCACAGAGGTGTAGTGCATGGATAACGAGATGAGCTTTGGAGAAAACATAAAATATCTTGTTAAGATTTACTAAGAGAAACTTTCTATAAAACTCATAAAATTGACCAATTTCTGGTAAAAATCAGCCCAGGGTGTAATGTTAAACAGAGTATTAAGATAACATTGCAAACTCTGAAATATGTATTTTTTTTTAAATTGGGAAAACAACAGTAATTTAGCCTAGGAATCTGGTCAAATTTCAATACTATCTTACAAATGTAGTTTATGTATTAGTCTTATTGTTAAGATTGAGCTGATGTGTAAGCCAAGCAGGGGATATCCTCGCAGCTTCTGTATGGGTTTGTTTTATCAACACGTAACGAAGTAAAGCAATTCCCTCATGTATCTTTCAAAACGTCCATCATCTCACCCATCGACTAGAAAAATCTGCGGGAACCCTTCCTGATCTGACCTAGAGGCAGAGAAAATACAACATATGGATTTCCCCTGCGGGTTGTGGAGATGAGCTTCAGACAGTGTTATGGTGTATGCAAATTACAGGCTGGCATTCAATGAAAAATGACACATTTCCTTGATTCAGTTAGTGTAAAAATATTACGCATAAATTTTCAGCTTTTTTTTTACGAGTTTGCATTTTCTACCCTGCTGAAAGCAAGACAATCACATCTGTTATTTAATTTCTTCCTGTTACTAATCATTGTTTGGGGAGGAAAAGAATAAGCCCGTATTTGAAAAGATGAAATTGTCCTAACAATGAGAATTGTGATTAATTTCTTACCGAATCCAATTACTCAAAGAGGTCGAAGAAATTTTAATTTTTTCTTTACATCGGTCTGGCTATGAACGTACCATCCATGCAGCGGTTCACTAAATTATAGATAACATTGCAAATTGCAAAGCTGTGGAACTGAATTTGATATCTAATTATTACTATTCGACCCTGCCTTTGGGACAGTCATTGCTATCTGAGAAATGAATCTACAAAGTGCTCTAATATAACTAGAATTGGAAAATTAAGAATGAGAAAAATGACACCATCAATTCACAAATTCCCATACATCTGATAGAACCATCAGCAGAATTGGACAGGCTGGTAAAATAATTGCAGTAGAAAACTACTTGCAGACTGTTGATATAATTCTCATATACGAGACTTTACTGTAAAAAAGTCAGTTGTTTCTAACACAGCCTCAACAAACGGTCCATATCAACATAGGTTAAAAAAAACTTTGTCAACCATTAATTATCTTTCCCATCGACATATGTGACAAAAATTTAAGGGCCACTGTATTCCCATTCTAATAAATCTACCTACTCCCATTCATTTCATTATTTCCATCTCAAGGCAAATTCTAACAGATAAATGGGAATTAACCAATACACATGATTTGAAGTTCATGAAATAAAATACCATTGGACATAATTTATTGATCATAAACAATTCAAAGTTAAAATTCTGTAGCCATGTGGTACTCTATTATTACTGATATTCTTCATACAAACTGAATATTCAAATATTGGCGTTTCTTTCAATTGTCATATTTTAGATAAGTTATGCTTGACATCACTACAGATTGTTTTTATTCTGAAGTATTTAGAGTTGATCAGAAAAACTAGGATGATAATGAGGAAATGAGAATATGTCAGAGTTAAGTGTTAAACATAAAGATCCAATTGGACATTGGGCTAGATTTTTCTTGTTTTGAATTACTTCATGGGAATTGAGGATCATTGTTAAGACCACCACTTGTCACTTGTAGTGATTGGAACCAGGTTGACCTCATTGACAATGAGGTCACTGATTTGGGTTGTTTACCAGGGCCAATCAGGAAAGCCCTGGCTGACGACTATAACTAGGAGATTTAGAATCTCCTCAGTTCAGGTGACTGACTCTGAGCTGGCTGGTCACAGCCAGTGTATTGTGCACAGGTAAATAAAGGGTGACTTGGTGACGGATAACAGTCACAGTGCATTATTTCAGCGGTGTTGAGAGAAAACAGGACGTGCCTGAAGAACATTTGCTAGCAACAGTCATCTTGGAGTTGGGGTAAGCATTTCTAGCATCATGTCTTTATTTGGGAAGCTTGACTCATTTGATTCTGCTGTTGAAGACTATGCCCAGTATGTGGAAATTAAGCAATATTTTTCCAAGCAAATGATATTGGGTCAGATGAAGAGCAACAAGTAATCCTCCTGATTGCAACATTCTTGGCTACAAGGGGCTTAACATTCTCAGAAGGACCAGACGCTAAAACCTTCCAAGAATTAACAAGAGTTGGTTAAGGAATATTATGACCTCCAACCTGCTCTATTCCTGAGATGTTATTGGTTTCATTCAGCTGTTAGAGAACCAGGAGAATCGTGTCGGGATTTTTGACGAGGTTGAGATGACTGGCAGAGGCATGTGATTTTGGGGTAACCCTGAATGAGATGCTGAGAGACTGTTTGGTATGTGGGATTAATGACGTGACCATGCAGAAGCATCTACTAGCTGAAGCCCAATTGGACTTCAAACAGGCACTACAACTGGCTTTGTCATTAGAAAATGCAGCAAGTGGAGCATGGGAAATACAAGGTATCCCAATGGAAGTGGACTCCCTCACCTGTCCGACTGAGCTTGTGGAACACCACTTGGGTATAGGCAATTTCAAAGCCTCATGCTGAGCGTATGCTGAGCAGAGAGGCCCAAAGTCAGCCAACAGCAGAACCCCACAACAAAGCCGAGCCTTGGCCAAATGGCTAAAACGTTCTTCAGGACCTGGGCTGGCAAGCCATTGTAGTTGCTGCCGGTGTGCTGACTCGAGAGAGTGGAGGAGCCTACAAGGCCTGACCTGAGTAAGCAAACTCACAGGCTGGTATCCAGGAGAGTGCACACCCTGGAAAGTCCCCCTACATGTGGGTTGGAGCAAGTAAAGTGCTAAATGACATCCAAATTGGAACCGATTAAAATTAATGTTTAGTTAAATGGTCGCCCAACTCCTGTGGAGGTCTATATGGGCTCAGCTGTTTCTGTGGTTGTAGAAGCAGTCTTTAACAAGATTCACTCAGGACTCCAACCCTTTAAATTTGCACAAGACTTCAGCCAAAGTGAGAACGTACACTGGGAAACCACTGCAGATTAAGGTTGCAACTTTGGTTCCAGTCACCTGTGACCAACAGGTGATGCAGTTAACCACTGATGGTAGTAAAAGGCTCAGGCCCAGGCTTGTTGGGGCAGAATTGGTTGGGAAAGATTCATCTGGTTTGGCTCAGCACTGTTCGATTAGGAAATGGCTGCCTCAGTGTAGTCCTAGTGAAATACCCAGGAGGATTTCAGGAAGGGCTTGGGACTATCAAAGGCATCAAAGCAACTTTACGTGTTGACCAGGAAGCAATTCCAAGATTTTCCAAGGCCCACACAGCGACATTTGTCTTGCGGGCAAAAGTAGAGGTGGAAATCAGGAGATTGGAGAGTGAAGGAACCATCAAACCAGTGTGGTTTGCAGAATGGGCAGCACTGGTATTACATACCTATTGTGAAGCCTGGCAGCTCAGATCGCGTTTGTGGGGGTTTTAAGTAAATGGTAAACCATTTTTCACAGCTGGATAAGTACCTGATCCCTCGCATAGATGACTCAAACACAATGTTTGCAGAGGGCTGTCTTTTCCGAAGCTGGACATGAGCCACGCCTACCTATAATTGTAACTGGATAGGAGTCCCAGATATACCTTACAATTAATATCCATAAGGTTTATATCAATATACAAGACTTCTGTTTGGGGTATCATCAGCCTAAGCCCTTTTCCAGCAGACCATGGAGAACATTTTACAAGGGCTACCCGAGATTGGCATTTATCTGGATGACATGGTAATAACAGGGAAGACCAATAAAGAGCACTTTGAGAACTTGGACATAGTGCTTAAATGTTTCTCCCAGGTGGGCATACACCTTAGAAGGGAAAGATAGGTCACAGAGTTGACAAAACTGGGTTACACCTGTTGGAAGATAATGCAAAGGCGATCAAAGGAGTCCTGGCTCCCATGTCTGTTCCAGAGCTTCGGTGCTTCCTTGGGGTAACAAATTATTACAGAAAATTCATACGTAACCTGGCCTCCATCTTGGCACCTTTTGTACCTGCTATTGAGAAAGGGTCAGCCTTGGAAATGTTTGTGTAGCCAAGAAGTAACCTTTAGGGAAGTCAAAAAGCAACTATTGTCATCTAAGGTGTTGGCTCACTACGATTGGAATCGAGAGGTAGTGCTGACATGTGATGCCTCCCCACATAGTACCGGGGTAGCGTTGGCTCACTGGTGGCCCAATGAAGAGGAACATCTGATAGCCTATGCTTTTCCGGACTTTAGCTAATGCCAAATGCAAATATGCCCGGATAGAGAAGGAAGGTTTGATGGTCATCTTTGGTATGAGGAAGTTTGACCAGTACGGGAATTTGTCATGGTAACAAATCACAAGCCCCTGCTGGGGCTACTGAAGTTTCTGGTAGGATTCAGTGTTGGGCCCTTTATTCTCAGCGCATACAAGTACAAGCAAGAACACTGTCCAGGAAGCCAAGTGGCTAATGCAGATGCCTGGAGCTGCCTCCCACTGGAAGATATCCGACTGGTGGTGCCTCCCCTGGAAGAATCCGTTTTGGTTTTTAAACCTCCTGGACACCTTTCCAGTCACCGCTGACAATATCTGACTGTGACCACAAAAAGATCCAATCCTAGCGAAACTAAAACCACTGCTAGTAATGGAGGAGACCAAAGGGCCATCGCATCCAGGATGGAAGCCTTTCTGGACGCAGCGAGACCAGATCACTATAGATGATGGTGTATTTCTGTGGGGAGCAAGGGTGATTGTCCCGAGTAAAGGTCGGTGCCAGATACTGGCTGAACTCCACAAGGATCATCCGGGGGTTTCCTGGATGAAGAAACTGGTAAGAAGCTACGTCTGATGGCCAGTGTTGGATGCTGGTGGGGCAGTGCCCAGAGTACCAACAAGGATAAAAATTGCCACCAACAGTGCCTCCACATTCTTGGGAATGGCCAGGAAAACCGTGGATTCTGTTGCATTTCGACTATCGCAGTTCTTTTATGAGGTCAATGTTCCCAGTCATTGTGGATGCCCACTCAATGTGGTTGGACGTGCGTAAACTTTGTTTGGCACATTCAGGGATGACGACTGAGAAGCTGTGAGAATGGTTTGTGATACACTGACTCCCAGAAGTATTGGTCACAGACAATGGGACATCATTTATCAGCAGGGAATTTGAGTATTTCCTAAAGTCAAAAGGCATTTAACACAAGGACAGCTCCTTACCATCTATTGTCCAATGGTCTAGCAGAAAGAGTGATCCAAATGTTGAAGGCAGGTTTAAAGAAGCAGACTACAGCATCAATTGAGACCGGACTGTCCCACATGCAACTACAGGGATAGCTCCAGCAAAGTTCCTGATGGGAAGAAGACTCCACAGCAGGTTAAACCTGATATTCCCAAACCTTGGGGTGGGAGGGTGAAACAGCAGCAGGAACGCCAATGCCGGCCACATGCTGCTTCCAAGTGAGAGACAATTTAATTCAGGGGATGAAGTTTGGTGCCAGAACAATGGAAATAGCCCTGTACATGTACGAGGTGAGGTTGATGTGAATTACAAACTTGTGTAGGTGATACCATCCTGAACAAACACATGGATCACCTGAAAGCCGCTACCTCGCAAACAGGGCAGGAGCAAAATATTCATGGCCTCTCAGAACAGCCAGTAGGCCAGTCGGAAATGGTAGGTCCTCCTCCTTTGGACTAGTATTGAGGAAATCTCCAGTCTGAGATGGATGCAGCCTTGATACCATTACCACTGGAAGAGGAGGAGGAAACTATCCTGAGACTGTCCGGTACAGGCCACCCATGTCAGAGTCTGAATCAGAGGAACTGGACTTGGGGTGAAAACATCGCAGGAAAAACTTTAAGCCAAAGACCAGGCCTACATCCCTGGACTTAATGGTGGAGGGATGTAGTGATTAGAACCTGGTTGATCTCGTTAACTACAAGGTCATTGATTGGCCCAGGTTAACAACCCTATCAGGAAAGCACTGGCTGACCAATGTAACCAGGAAATTAGATCTCCTTACTTCAGGGGACTGACTCCGAGCTGGCTGGCCACAGCCAGTGTACTGTGCATAAGTAAATAAAGGGTGAAGAGGTGATGGGATACCAGCCTCTGTGCAGTTATTCCATTACTCATCTCGAATTGTCCTTGAGAAGCTAATGCTGGAAGCTCACCACCACCTTATCAAGTGACCCCCACGTCCCATGATTTTTTTAGCTTGTAAGTGAGTCATGACAAATCATTTGATGTCCCTTCCATTGGATTCAATACCTGCTCAATCCCTCACTTCACAATGTGGTTCAATATATATAATTTACAGAAGGTGGATCAACCCACATTGTTACTTTGACCAAAGTTCCCTCCCTTACAACAAGGGCAGAAAGCTTCTGATAACACAGTCATTTTCAAGTTCTCCTTCATATTGTCACCATCCTGGATGTGGACTTGCATTCTGTTCCTTCATTGCTGCTGGGTTAGAATTTGGAAATCCTTACTTAACAAAAAATTGCAGTAGCTCAAGAAAAAGACACAACGATCTTTTTTTCTGAGAAAACAGGGATGTACAATAAACGCAGCCTTCCCATTTTCAGCCACTTCTCAACGACACACTAACAAAAAGATGTTATACACTTTATCTGAGTGGGGTAAGTGACTTTGTCTTTGGCACAAGCAATATTTCAAATTCTGAAGTTACAAGTTTCCTGCACCTTCTTTGACTCTTATTACTTGAATCTTTCTTTCAAGAGCTATGTTAGTTCTTTGACGGCTCTTTACATTTTTACAGCAGGTCTGGCCACATCTATGGAGGGAGAAACCAAATTAATATTTCAGGTATAGTTTGTTTCTGCTTCTTGTTGAAGCTTACCTTTCCACTACTATTAAAAAAATTTCCAAGTTTATTAAGAATGCAGTCTTGATGGCAAGATTCCAAATGTTGTCTTGTCAGCCTTTTAAATCAGCCTACAATTCTTGACTGACTCAAGCTCTCTGACTTTTACATTCAAGGGCCAGCAGTTGGCTGGCCTATAGTCTAAAATAATGACCGGCTAACCATTTTGAAAGGTGAAAGTCACAGGTAAGCGCCATGTTTAAGCTTCTTTTTCCTTTGGATATCCTACTTCTGCCTACCTTTTGACTGGCGGATTGATAAAAGTTTATTTATAGCCTTTGTGTTATGTAAAGTGAGCCTTGAAGGGATTTTAGATGATAGCCAATTTAAAAAGTAGGCCAACAGGAAAATGTGTCGCTGTTGAACATAGCAAAATGTACTCCATTTTTTAAATTAAGTTTGCATTTTCCTTCCATGGCGAAGCACAAAATGGGTATTTTCTTTTGTAAAACTATCTTTTTGTTTTGGTTTATTCTCAAATTTTCTTTATTTAAAGGCAAGATACAGCAGATGCTGGACGTCTGAAACAAACATAAAGAAAGCTGAAGAAATTCAGCAGATCTGGCAGCATCTGTGGAGAGAAAGACACACAGGGCTAACATTTTGAGTCTGGTTTATTATTGTTATTTGTTGTTGCATTTGTACCTAAGACTACTCTTGTATGGAATGTGGGCATCACTGGCAAACCCCAAATTTATTGCCTATCCCTAATTGCCACAAAATGGCTTATCTACTCATTTCAGAGGGCAATTAAGAGTCAACTACATTGTGTTTTGAGTCACATGTTGGCTAGACCTGGTAAGGATAGCAGATTTCCTACCCTAAAGATCATTAGTGAACCAAACAGATTTTTATGATAATTAACAATGGCTGTATGGCTGCAATTAGTTTAACTTTGAATTCCAGATATTTTAAATTTAAATTCAAATTTTGCAATCTACCATGGCAGGATTTGAAAACATGACCCAAGAACACTTGTTTGGGCATCTGAATTTCCAGTCCAGTGAGATTGCTACTATGCCTTCCTAAAATCTGACAACATGGCAGAAAAATTATCAAAACTATCAATGCTGTTTTAATCAATGACAAGAAGTAAATATTCATGTCTAGGTGGAGCTCTAGCAAAAAATTGTGGGCACCTTAGTAAGTTGGTAGTGATCTTGCCACTACGTCTGAATGTTTTGGGTTCAAGTCCCTCTCCAAAACTTCAGTCTAAAAATCCAAGTTGTGATTCTGGAAGAGTGGTGACATAAGACTAGAGTGTTCATTAACAGGTTTATTGATCTTGGGTATATACAAAATACAAGTCAGCCTGAGGCCCTAAATGCTCAGATCCTGGTTCCATCTTCACCTGCTAACATTAAGACATAGGTCCCTATACAGCAATGCAGTAGCCAGGATTGGAGTAAAACTATGTCCTTTTACTCCACATCTCAGCCAATTTCTTCTACTGTAACTCTTTTAAGCATTATGATTGAACCATTGACGTTTAATTCTTTACTCCCATTTACACTCATTCTCTCTCTCTATTTCTCTCTCTATCTGTCTTCTCCTTCTGCCTCACCTCCATTCAATCTGTCGTTGATCTTTGACCTTTAATTAAGGTTTGCTTTTCCAGGATAATCTTCTGCAAACTTAAATTATTTTTGTTCTGTCTCTCAACGGTTTCTTTTTCAGAGGTAAGATCACTTGTTGATAGGAATAGAATGTTTTCTTCAGTTAATAATTCACAATGGTCTTCAAGCTCTGAACATATGAATAACATAACATTTTTTCCCCAATAATGTATTTCCTTGTGGTGTTATTTGTATGCGAATGGTGGCTGTCTGCCCAGGACTCGTGAAAATATATTGTGACCATTTTTCCTTTAGTTACAAGTGCCTGTTTTCCTCTTTTTATGGACTGTTAGCAGTTGAGTCTGGTGAAGCAGTAGTGTATGTTTACGTTCTATTACTTTACTGTTCCTTTGAGCTTCCACCAGTTAGTGTCTGATGTGGAGTGTAAGTCTTGCAGGTTTCCATTTTCTATTGTTACCTCCTCAAGTAGCCATTGCAGCCTTTCAATTTCCCCAAAAACTGTTAGCTTTTTGTCTCTGAAGTGTAAGTGCTGAGTGGCCTGCTTTTGGCTCAGCAGCATCCTTTTAAGTAGTTAGATCTGAAAATCTTGCTGAATTATAATATGGTCAAGTGCATGTTATACATGGCCTTTTCTCAATGTATTGATTTGAAACCAGGTGGATCTTATTGACTATGCGATCCTTGATTGGCCCAGGTTAACAACCCCAATCAGGAAGCCCTGGCTGACAGACATAACCAGCGACTGACTCCGAACTGGCTGGCCAGAGACAGTATACTGTGCACATGTAAATAAAGGGTGACTTGGTGATGGGATACTGGCCTTTGTGCAGCTATTTCATTGAGGTTTTTCTAAGGTACTCCTAATCTGTAGAAGCAGTGTAGTTTGGACCTCTGTTTCTTTAGTAACATAAACCCTAAATGATTCTTTGGTATGCTGGTGAGACTCCATTGCAGATTTCGGCTGTGTAAGATTTGAGGGCCACAGATATCTAGGGTCAAGGAAGGGAGCCAGTTCACTCAGCTAGCTGACCACTTTGTGATGCAGAGCAGTGCTAACAGCATGGGTTCAATTCCCACCTTGGCTGAGATTCCCATGAAGGTCTCGTATTCTCAACCTCTCCCTTTGCCTAAGGCATGGTAACCCTTCGGTTAAGCCACCAACAGTTGACTCACCCTTCTGACACAATGGGTTGTGTCCTTACCTCTGAATCAGGAGACCTGGGCTCCAGTCCACCTGCTCCAAAGATATGTAATACCATGTCTGAATAGGTTGATTAGGAAAACAAAAATAGAGTAAAGGCTGAACTAGTTGATTAGAAAATATTTATCTAGAGTAATAGTTGAAGACACTTATGGTGCATTGGTAGTGTCCCTCCCTCTGAGACAGAAGACCTGTATTCAAGTCCTATTTTCTCCATAGGTGAGTATTAATATTCCTGAACAGTGATTAGAAAATATCTAGCCAGTAAAGCTGTACTTAGCCCTTTACTCAACTAGTATGGCATTGTTAGTGTTGCCTTTTTTTGGATGCGTTGGTAAGCCAAAACCATGCTTATCCTGTCAGGTGGAAGTAAAACATCTCATTGCACTAGTTCAAAGAAGAGAAGGAAACTGATTTCTGGTGTCCTGGCCAATATGTAATCCTTAACTAACAACATAAAGCAGATTATATGGCCCTCATTGCATTGCACTTTATGGGAGTTTCCTGTGTGCAAATTGGCTGAGTTTTCAGTTAACATGTACTTCATTCATTGTAAAGCTTTGGGGCATCATACAGTCATCAAAGTCATTTCATTAATTACTGTTGTTTTTTCCTCGTTTTTTTTCTCTACACCAATGCAAAACTTTATTGACTTGAATTTATTCAGTTAAACTAATTCATATGGCAGGTAAAACTGCCATTCAATCTCACAGCACTCGGGATAAGCGTTCTCTCTTAAAAGCTACTGAATAGCATAAGCAAACCTATCTGGCACTCCATTTAAATGTCTAAATCCCCTGAGGTTGTTTTTAGTTTGGGTTACACTGACCTGTAATTTCTACGACTCCCCTGGGTTCAGAATCTGCACCATTTACATGAAGAGGCCCATGATGTATTAAATTAAACTAAATTAATTACGTTCCTGATAAACATCCTGACTTTTAATTTGCAGATTAGATTTGCTTTGGACATTTATATTAGCTTGATAAAATTTTCTGCTTTGCAATCCTAGATAAAACTGAAAGGACAACAGCAGCTATTTTTATCTTAAAATCTAACTGGAATAAATAATTCCATGCCATTTATACTGTGCCAGTTAATGTGCAGATGTGTAATTACTTGAAAAATACTGAAACACAGTCTGCCTGCAATCAATAACCAATGCTATATTATATTTTTGAACTCTAACTTGCATGAAACTCCAATCTCATCCAATGGCTACTTTCTCTCTCGCAAACTCTCCATTCCTTTCCTTAATATATCTGGTCTCTTCAGGTTTTTCTGCCACTTGTTGTCTGAACATATCTTTTATTGTAACCTCCTGGTCTGGTGTGGCAGCCTACTGGTCTGGCATGGCAGACTTTTGGTCTGGCGTGGTGGAATCTCAGCCCAGCTTGGCGATCTCAGTGGCCTGGCATGGCAGTCTCTTGACGGTACGTGGCAGTCTGTCAGCCCGCAAGGCCTCAGCGTGAGCTTCCAGTCTCAAGATGATTCCTCAAAGTGCGGTCCCACTGTGGCTAAGCACTTAAGAAAGACTACATTGTTTGGAATTTCAGCTTTAATTCTTTATTTTCTACTTGAAACTAAGAGGTTCTGTAATGAGTAACTTTTAATCTTATTTTGTATGTTTTATGCAGCACTGTAATTACTGTAATGATTAAATTTAAATTTGTTCTTTCTACCTTGTTCTTAAGATTCTGTACCTAGGTACTTGTACCTAAAATGGCACCTTGTGTGGCAACATTATACACTTTTCACTGTACTATACTTTTGTACTTGAGTACACGTGACAATAAAATCAAATCAAATTAAAATTGAAACCTTAAACTTGGTGTACAATTTAAATCACATTGTTTGAATAATTGCAGTTGAATAGTGAGTACGAGAAATTCTTTCCAGCATATACCACATAACACAGAAGCAGCTTTTATTTATGAGATACCTTGAATTTAATAATATCTCCAGCTCCTTCATTTGACCCTTATAAAGTAATATGAGATGCCAAGCCATATGTGGAGATGATAGGGCAGGTGGCTAAAAGCTTGGTCAATGATTTAAGTTTAAGATGTATTTTAAGGGAAAGACAAAGAGGAAGGAGTAAGGAAGGAATTCAAGATCTTAAGGGATAAGCAGCTGAAAGCTTGACCACCAATGACAGAGCTAGGTTATGGATGATCTGAAGTTTATCGAAGATTGCATGTAGGAGACCACCTAGAACTACATTGGTACAATCTGTCTGGTGATAAGACCTGACTGAGATTGTGGCAGCAGATGAACTGAGTCAGGGGCAAAGGTCAGTAGTGATACCAATTTATAAATAGATAGTCAGCCTCAGAATGTCGACAAAAAGAGTCAATAGATAGAGATTAGATCTTGGAACAGGGACCAATGTCAATCGTTTCGCACTTTCCAATATTTAATTGGAGGAAATTTCTTTTCACTATTAGTGGATGTCAGGTAAGCAGTCTGATAATTGAAAGACAATGAAGAAGCCAAGCAAGGTGATGATGAGGTAGAGCAGGATGTTATTAACATGCATATGCAAACTGTGCTTCAAATGATGTCACCGTGAGACGGGAGTAGGTGAGAAAAAGGAAGGGACCGAGAATAAACCTTTTTGGAAAACAAACATAAGCAGAAGTAGAAACAACAGCCATTTATGGTAATTTATTGGCTATGATTAGATTGACATGATTGGAACCATGTTGGTGCAGTTCTACTCGAGTGGATGACGTGGCTCATTGTGGGAGGATGGTGCAGTCAACCATTTCAAAGGTTGCAGACAAGTCAAGAAGGATTAAGAATGAAAGTTTACCACAGTCACAGTTACACAGAAGAATGCTCTTAACTTTGAAAAGATCAATTGTTATACTGTGACAGGGCTACCAGACATGGTGCAAACGTGGATTTCCAGGAAAGAGTGCCATGTATTTGAGAAGCGACACTACAAAGACTTCGTAGAGTGGTAGCAAGAGAAAAGAACTAGTATACAAGTTTAGCAGCTTATAAGGAAAGCAAATGGAATGTTCTACTTTTATTTCAAAGGGAGTGGAGTATAAAAATAGGGAGGTCTTAGAAAACTATACAAACTATTAGTCAGGTCACAGAGGGAATACTGTGAATAGTTTTGCAACTCCTTATCTAAGGAAATATTTTCTGTCATTAGAGGCAGTCCAGAGAACATTTATTAGATTGCTCATGGGTATGGATAGGTTGTCTTATGAGGAGAGGTTGAGTTGGTTGAGCCTATACTCATTGGAGTTTCGAATAATGAGAGGTGATCTTGGTGAAACATACAAGATACTTAGGGAGCTTGACAGGCTAGAGGCAGAGAGGTCATTTTCTTTGTGAGATAATCTAAGACCAGACAGCATAATCTCAGCAAAAGGGTTTCCCCAGTTAAGACAGAGATGAGGAGAAATTTCTTCTCTGAGGGATTAGTGAGTCTCTGAGGGATTAGTGAGTCTGTTGAGGATGGGTCATTAAATATATTCAAACTGAGATAGACAAATTTTTAATCATTAAGGGAATCAAGCCTTCCGAGGAAAAGCCAGGGAACTGGATCATCAAATCAGCTATAATCTCATGGAATGGTGGAGCAGACTTTTTGGGCTAAGTGGCCTTCATCTGTTCCGATGTCTTATGATCTTAATGTCTCGTGGTTGAAATTACCACACTCACATCTATAGAGCCAAGCTAGCATAAACATTTGCTCAAGCATATGCACTGCACAAAAGGTTGGTCCCTCAAAGAATTCCTGAATGACAGAGTTTGCACCCTATATTTATAGCTTATTATTTCCTAGCTTTGTTTTGTAACATCCATTGCTCATTGACCTCATTATTTCAGTATGTACATCTGATGATGATGATGAACTTTGCAGCCAGATCGGTAAACTGGATTATGCAGGCCTGGCCAATCCTCCCAATTACTTCAACTTTCAGTCTTGAGTCTGGTGCTTCTATGGCTCAACTGTCTTGTCTAGCCTTCAGTTCCCCTTATCTCCTTCTTCTGTACAGCAATAACTAATATGTTTACACAGGCTGTGAAGGCGATCATTGTTACAAATGCTGACCTAACATTCCCAGACTGCCTTTGGTCAAGTATTCCATCATAATATAAATGGACTGATTAACTGCAGTGCTTATTTCAAGATTATTAATGCAATTTAGAATTGTGTTTCTAATAATATCCATCCTTATTTCAGAGAGGAAAGAAATTTGAAAATGGGATCGTATTTTGAAAGGATGATGGGGGTTAATGGTTAGTTTTTTTTGTGGAAAGAGATGATTAGAGAGAGGAAAAAAAAGAACCTGAAGAGAGAATATAATTAACAGCATTTGCTAACAAATTACCAGGAGAAAGTTGAAGGGTCATTAGTTTTATGGCAATAGGGCTTTGAGCATAAAATGGGCCTTATGGACAAAATTTACACTAATGGGCATCTCGTTCATTTTAAGTTTGATATAGGGTGAGTGTCACTTTGTGGTCAGATAATATTCCATGGATACAGCCTTGTCGTGCAACTACTTCACCTACGAGGTATAGCACTTACGTTTAAAGACTTTTTTAGAAGCAACTCTGCAACGTAAGGTGTGCTAGATAGTAGAAAATGTATACATACTGCACAATCAAGAATGCCTTGACCTCAACCTTCTTCAAATTATAGGAGTTAAACTAGTTAAAGTCAAGAAACCACTGGTCAAAAAACAACCAGTCATGGAACAGCAGGTTAAAGAACATTTAGATATGAAACAGTCAGTTGTGGAACAACTTGTCAGGGCTAACTGGTGGAAGATTTAATAAAACTATTCCTCGACCCATTGTGGAACCAAACAGAAGACAAAATCCAGTGATATTAGCTATGTTGGCAGAAGAGAGTTGTTTCATGTCAGTTATGAAATGAAATTTGTTAAAACATAGGGTTGGAATAAATGTGTAGTACTTTTATCAACACCAAAGAGAGGTCAGATTGCAAACATCAGCAAAGTTTATGAAGAAATGAAAAGGATGAGACAGCCAATAAGCAGTATTCTCTACTGAGCTCATTGATGAATCTTTCATGAAATAACTCAGACTACAACAAAGCTTGGTGAGTAAATTGTGAATATGGGCTCAAGCTTGAGGTTAGATGCTGAGGAGATTCATGTTCAAGCAAAACATTTAATTTCTTTACCTTCCCAGGTGGAATCAGCAGTGACAGAAATCATGTCAAGCAAGGAGCAATCCTCAGGTATCATCACTGAGGAAGTGAACATGGCTGGTAATGCAATCACTGATGACATGTGAAAACATCCAATCAAATGAACATATTGAAGCAAACCATTTACACACTTCTGCACAGATTTACCAGCAAACTGAGAACAACAATCTGCTCTCACAAATTAAAGATGTAATGCACACAACTATGGAAAACAACGCTCAGATGGGATGACTGATGTCCACTGATTTAGGACACAGTAGAGAAGAACTTGTCTGGCTCACTGATCTAGTACACTGCAAAAATAAGATTTTACTTAACATTACAGCCATTGAAGGAAGTTCTTGAGATTAAGGGCCTTTCAGATATTATAATCGAGCAATTGTCTGTTTCAGCGAAGAAGAGGTTCCCAGTGAAGGAAATCCAAGAGATGAAATGTCCTCCACTTGCAGACCTTACACTGTCAAGAACAAATTCAAAGTGAAGCGTCTTCAAACCAGAAACCGAATAATATTCCAAGCCCAAAGATGATGCAATCTGGCGGATCACTGAAGTCTCCAGATTTCATGAATTCATAAAGTCAGAAACTTTGGAACAGTTGGGCAGGGTGGAGGGAGAGTTGAAGGAGGAATGGAATAGTGGTAAGTGTAAATGTATGCACAAATGTATAATTATAGATATATAGGAATAAAACTTGAAGGGAGATGCTGTACAAGAGTTAGAAAGGGAATGCTGGTTTTGCATATGATGATGTCACACAGGCTCAGTTAGGAGATTAGCTTTGGACCTTGAAGAGATAAGACGGAACATCAAGATCACCTTCAGTCTTAGTAACAATGTCCATCTTTCCATGATAAATTGTAACCAGTTGCTATCATGCAAAAAAAAACCACAAGGGGATGGTGGCAAAACATATGCTAGATAGGTTATACACTGTGATAAAATGCAGTGAGGATCCATCATTTGATGTGCCCCTTTCAGAAAAAAAAGTCACTTTCTCCCCCACTTTAGGCGCAATCTTCTCAAAATTGAAAATATATTGCTCAGTTGATTTTTGAATAAAGATGCTGAATTTCAGAATTTGTGCTCACTGCTGCCATTTGTGTCCTTCCTGTATATATCCCAATTATTCATGATTCTTGTTTTCCTGACGACCCTTCACCACCGCCCCCCAACGTTTCAGTTGAGCTCTGCTATGCTACTATCAATGTCCCTATTTTAACCCCTAGCCCCTCCCAATTGAGATCCAGATCTCATGCTGGCCTCCATTCCATATCCCTTCCCAGATCCAGGCCAGAGTCATCCTGATATTCCTTGACATATTCCCTTTGCAATAGTATGCTTGGTCTACTAGGTTCTTTGAGCAACCAGGATGAACAATACATATGGCCTTGATAGCATTCTTAGTCTCATAATAAATAAAATTATTTGCCTTCTCACTGGAGATTATCTTACTTGAGTGAAGGGGAGTTGAAGTGTGATAACATTTTCTTAGACTCACATTTCATCTGTTTCTGTTAATCATAGAGTCATAGTTACAGGTCTACAGCACAGAAAAAGCCTTTCATTCCATCAAGTTTGCACTGGTCAAAAGCAAGAACATAACCATTCTAAACCCTTTTCCCAGTGCTTGGCCCATAGCCTTGTATACGTTGGTACCACAAGTGCTCATCAAATACTTTTTAAATGTTTTGAGGATTTCTGCCTCTACCACCCTTATAAGTAGTGAATTTCAGATTCCCACCAGCTTCTGGGTGAAAAAGATTTTCCTCGCATCTCTTATCTCTGAAGAATAGTCACTGGACTTGAAACATTAGCTCTGTTTTTCGTCAGCAGATGCTGCCTGACCTGCAGTGTTTCTTCAGCTGTTCCTGTTTTCATGTGTTTCAGATCTCCAGTATCCACAGTTCTTTATTTTATTTTACAAATGAAGTACTGACGAAGAAAATTTCTAAGATCCCTGCTGTGAATCCAATACTCCATCTGATCTGGCATTTTCTGTAAACTTGATTGATCTTACACTGAGTCTCTGAATTCAACTCTTCTAAGTAATTTAGAAACAGCAGCTGTCCCAACACCAAGAAGTACCCTGCTAGGTATTTATTTCTCTGCTTCACCACTCGTAATATTTCCTGCCATCAGCTAGCTGCTTACCCATTACTGTGTTTTATCCTGACTCCCCACTGCTTTGAATTTAATGAATAGCCCTTTGTGTGGAACTTTGCTAATTGCTTTTTGGATGCTTAAACAGAAAGATTTTCTGCTTACCTGCTTCACAGTCAATGAATTATTGCCATGGGTTTTAATAGATGGAAATTCACAAGCTGCAGAGTTAATGCATGGAAATTCCTGATCCATGTCACAAACCAGTTTAATGGACTAGAATTCGCTGTCAAACTAAAGGACAGTCTGATGGTGGTGAACATTTTTTATGTACAATTGGCATTAATTTCACATGATGGCCAGATGCAAGGTTAAATAGAGATATCCAAAAGGAAATACGCAATTGTTTGCCCTATTCACTCACATCCCAAATATTCTGTCTTTATCTCTCTGTGATGTTATCATCTCACTCTCTGAACTTGTTGTGTGTAAAATCCTATATGTACGAAGGACAGTCTGACAGCTGATACCATCAGATTCATACTAAAGCAATTTATAGTTCTCAGTCCTTTTGTAACTTTGACATCTAATGACTTTTGACTGCTGGTTTAACAGAAAATACCAGAATTTCATAAACATGTCAACTTAATGACAGTTAAAAAGGTTACATAGAACATAGAACATTACAGCGCAGTACAGGCCCTTCGACCCCCGATGTTGCGCCGACCTGTGAAACCAATCTGAAGCCCATCTAACCTAAACTATTCCATTATCATCCATATGTTTATCCAATGACCATTTAAATGCCCTTAAAGTGGGCGAGTCTACTATTTTTGCAGGCAGGGCATTCCACGCACTTACTACTCTCTGAGTAAAGAACCTACCTCTGACATCTGTCCTATATCTATCACCCCTCAATTTAAAGCTATGTCCCCTCGTGCTAGCCATCACCATCCGAGGAAAAAGGCTCCCACTGTCCACCCTATCTAATCCTCTAATCATCTTGTATGTCTCTATAAAGTCACCTCTTAACCTTCTTCTCTCTAACGAAAACAGCCTCAAGACCCTCAGCCTTTCCTCATAAGACCTTCCCTCCATACCAGGCAACATCCTGGTAAATCTCCTCTGCACCCTTTCCAATGCTTCCAAATCCTTCCTATAATGCGGTGACCAGAACTGTACGCAATACTCCAGGTGCGGCTGCACCAGAGTTTTGTACAGCTGCAACATGACCTCATGGCTCCGAAACTCAATCCCTCTACCAATAAAACCTAACATACTGTATCAACCTGGGTGGCAACTTTCAGTGATCTATGCACATGGACACCGAGATCTTTCTGCTCATCCACACTACCAAGAATCTTACCATTAGCCCAGTACTCTGTATTCCTGTTACTCCTTCCAAAACTCTGTATTCCTGTTACTCCTTCCATACTCCTTGGATAATGTTTTAAAATTATAAGAAGACAATGAAGTGTTGCAAGTTTGTTTTATTATTATTATTCACTTGTCGGACTTGGGCATCACTGGCTGGTCATTTATTGCCTGTCTCTAGCTGCCCTTGAGAAGGTGATGGTAAGCTGCTTTCTTTAACCACTATAATCCATGTACTGTACCTAAACCCATAATGCCCTTGGGAAGGGACGCTTTAACACAATCTCAGGTTTCATGGGAATGCCTACATTTATCACTTTGAAATAAAATTGTGGGATGCATTTCTGATAGGATGGGACCACTGCCACCGAAACATAGCCTGACTCCAGCAGATGTTCTAGCCTCAGATTCATTGGAGTATGGAGCACAAGCTCCCTGACTGCCAGTACCAAATTTTCGTTTTGAAGGCGGTACGTTAGACAGGAAAAATATCTGGATCCCAACCATACACTTCATAAGAAATACATACATTTGGAGAAAAAGCTGCTAATTGGCTTGAGCTGGAGAACATTGTCCAATTGGGGTAATATGCAAGGATGAGGTGCGTGTGACACATTTGGCCCAATTTGGCAAGTGGCAGGCATCATGTTGATGACCATTTCATCCACAAATGAAGGAGAGAGCAGACTGCTAGAGGTATCCCACATTTGTCTGGTGTCACCCGAGATGTGCTTTTGGAGGTCTTGGTAACAAGAAAAGATATTGTACTTCCTTAAGGCATCAGGAAAAGGCACACAGCTAAATGAAAGAGGATTACCAGGAAGTGGCCCTTTCTATGAGTAGCTGTTACTTTGTGAAGAAGACATGAATTTAGCTTCACAAATATTTCAGCCACCTTCTTGGGTGTGATAAGGTGAGTGCATTGCAACAGCTGCATGAGAAGCCTCCCAGATTTGTAATCATCAACATGCAAACATAAAGCTGAGCAGCCTTTGGGAACAAAGTTCCTGAACATTGGAGAAACATATGCCCTGGTTATTGAGCATTCAACAAAACCCCCAAAGAATTAGGAACAAAAACAAAGTTGCTGGAAAAGCTCAGCAGTTCTGGTAGCATCTGTGGAGGAGAAAACAGAGTTAAAATTTCGGGTCCGGTGACCCTTCCTCAGAACTGATGGTGGCTGGGAAAACGTCAGTTTATATGTAGAAAATAGGGAGGTGGGTGGGTAGGGAGTAAACGATAGGATAGAGCCCAAAGAGAGAGAAAGACAGTTGGACAGACAAAAGAGTTGCTAACAATCAGGCTGGGAGGGTGAATAGTTGTTAATGGGGACTGTTAGTGACTAACAACAGGGGGTGTGTAGTGGCAGGCTATGTGATAACAAGGCCTGGTGTGTGGGAAATGGAAACAGAAATGTCTAGGAAGGGAAGGGAGGAGTCAGAGATAGACCAGGTGAAAGTGAGGGCAGGGTGGAAATTGGAGGCAAAATTGATGAAGTTTTCCAATTCTAGATGAGAGCGGGAAGCAGCACTGATGATATCATCGATGTATCGGAGAAAGAGTTGTGGGTCGGGGCCGGAATAGGACTGGAACAAGGAATGTTCCACGTACCCCACGAAGAGACAGGCATTACTAGGGCCCATGCAGGTACCCATGGCAACCCCTCTTACCTGAAGAAAATGAGAGGAGTTGAAAGAGAAGTTGTTGAGGGTGAGGACAAGCTCAGCCAAGCGGAGGAGAGTGGTGGTGGGTGGGGATAGTTCAGGTCTTTGCTCCAGGAAGAAGCGGAGAGCCCTAAGACCCTCCTGGTGAGGAATGGATGTGTAAAGGGATTGCACATCCATGGTAAAGAGGAGGTGGCTGGAGCCGGTAAACTGGAAGCTTTGAAACCAGCGTAAGGCGTCAGATGAATCATGGATGTATGTGGGTAGGGATTGGACCGGGGCGAGAAGACTGAGTCAAGGTAGGAAGAGATGAGTTCTGTGGGGCATGAGCAGGCTGAAACAATGGGTCTGCCCAGACAGTCCTGTTTGTGGATTTTTGGCAGGAGGTAGAAACGAGCTGTGCGGGGTTGGGGGACAATTAGCTTGGAAGCGGATGGGGGGAGATCACAGGATGAAATGAGATCCGTAACCGTAGTGGATACAATGGCCTGATGTGCCATGCTGGGGTCATGGTCCAGGGGAAGGTAGGAGGAGGTATCTGAGAGCTGGCGCTCAGCCTCTGCAAGGTCGAGGTCAGTACGCCAGACTACAACAGCACCACCCTTATTGGCAGGCTTAATGACAAAGTTAGGGTTAGATCTGAGTGCACGGAGTGCAGTCAGTTCGGAGGGAGATAGGTTGGATTTGTTGAGAGGGGCAGTGAAATTGAAGCGACTAATGTCACATCGACAGTTCTCAATGAAAAGATCGAGTGCAGTTAAAAGGCCGGATCGAGGGGTCCAGGTGGAGGGAGAATGTTGGAGTTGGGCAAAGGGGTCTGTGGGACGGGGAGAGGACTCTTATCCAAAGAAATGAGCACGGAGGCGAAGACGGCGGAAGAACAGTTTAGCGTCATGTTGTGCCCGAAATTCGTTAAGGTGGGGATGCAGAGGGATAATGCTGAGGCCTTTGCTGAGTACAGGGCATTTAGAATCAGAGAGCGGAAGATTAGGAGGGATGGCGAACACTCGATACGATCTAACTCTAATTTTGTCATCAAGCCTGCCGATAAGGGTGGTGCTGTTGTAGTCTGGCATACTGACCTCTACCTTGTAGAGGCTGAGCGCCAGCTCTCAGATACCTCCTCCTACCTTCCCCTGGACCATGACCCCACCATGACACATCAGGCCATTGTATCCACTATGGTTACGGATCTCATTTCATCCGGTGATCTCCCCCCATCTGCTTCCAAACTAATAGTCCCCCAACCCCACACAGCTCGTTTCTACCTCCTGCCAAAAATCCACAAACAGGGCTGTCCAGGTAGACCCACTGTTTCAGCCTGCTCATGCCCCACAGAACTCATCTCTTCCTACCTTGACTCAGTCTTCTCCCCCCTGGTCCAATCCCTACCCACATACATCCACGATTCATCTGATGCCTTACGCTGGTTTCAAAGCTTCCAGTTTACCAAATCCAGCCATCTCCTCTTTACCATGGATGTGCAATCCCTTTACACATCCATTCCCCACCAGGAGGGTCTTAGGGCTCTCCGTTTCTTCCTGGAGCAAAGACCTGAACTATCCCCACCCACCACTACCCTCCTCCAAATGGCTGAACTTGTCCTCACCCTCAACAACTTCTCTTTCAACTCCTCTCATTTTCTTCAGGTAAGAGGGGTTGCCATGGGTACCCGCATGGGCCCTCGTTATGCCTGTCTCTTCATGGGGTACGTGGAACATTCCTTGTTCCAGTTCTATTCCAACACCCACCCACAACTCTTTCTCCGATACATCGATGATATCATCGGTGCTGCTTCCCTCTCATCTAGAATTGGAAAACTTCATCAATTTTGCCTCCAATTTCCACCCTGCCCTCACTTTCACCTGGTCTATCTCTGACTCTTCCCTTCCCCTCCTAGACATTTCTGTTTCCATTTCTGGGGATAGACTGGCCACTAATATCCATTACAAACCCACCGACTCCCACAGCTACCTGGACTTTACATCCTCACACCCTACTTCCTGTAAAGACTCCATCCCATTCTCTCAGTTCCTCCGTCTCCGTCGCATATGTTCAGATGAGGCCAACTTCGACAAGGGAACCTCCGAAATGTCCACATTCTTCGTCAACATGGATTCCCCAGTTCCGTTGTCGACAGGGCCCTCAATCAGGTCCGACCCATCTCCCACACTTCTGCCCTCACCCTTTCTCTTCCCTCCCGCAACAGCGATAGGGTTCCCCTTATCCTCACCTACCATCCCACCAGCATCCACATCCAGAAGATCATCAGACACCATTTCCGCCACCTCCAGCAAGATGCCACCACCAGACACATATACCCCTCCCCTCCCTTGTCCGCCTTCCACAGGGAACGTTCCCTCCGGGACACCCTGGTCCACACTTCCTTCACCCCCAACACCTCCCCACAGCCCTACGGCACCTTCCTCGGTAACCGGCGAAGGTGCAACGCCTGCCCATTTACCTCCTCCCTCCTCAGTATCCAAGGGCCCAAACATACCTTCCAGGTGAAGCAACACTTCATCTGCACTTCCAAGAATCTAGTCTACTGCATTCGCTGCTCACAATGTGGTCTCCTCTACATTGGGGAAACGAAGCGTAGACTTGGCGACCGCTTCGCAGAACATCTACGTTCTGCTTGCAAAAAGACCCTGAACTACCAGTTGCCTGCCACTTCAATGCACCACCTTGCTCCCTGGCCAACATCTCTGTCTCCGGCTTGCTACAGTGCTCCAGTGAAGCCCAACGCAAGCTGGAGGAACAACACCTCATTTTCCGCTTGGGGACCCTACAGCCATCCGGACTCAATATTGAGTTCAATAATTTTAGGGCCTAAACTCTCCCATATCCAGCACCCCACCCCACACACCAGGCCTTGTTACCACATAGCCTGCCATTACACGCCCCCTGTTGTTAGTCACTAACAGTCCCCATTAACAACTATTCACCCTCCCAGCCTGATCGTTAGCAACTCCTCTGTCTGTCCAACTGTCTTTCTCTCTCTTTGGGCTCTATCCTATCGTTTACTCCCTACCCCATCCACCTCCCTATTTTCTACATATAAACTGATGTTTTCCCAGCCACCATCAGTTCTGAGGAAGGGTCACCGGGCCCGAAATGTTAACTCTGTTTTCTCCTCCACAGATGCTGCCAGACCTGCTGAGATTTTCCATCAACTTTGTTTTTGCCCCTGATTTACAGCATCCGCAGGTCTTTTGGCTTTTATTTAGTGGCAAAAAAAATTAGCATGATTGTGAAGGACTGAACAGTGAAGACAGTCAAATCTCATTTGAACCTTCCATAGGTAATAGTGAGGGAGGGCAGCTTAATCTTCTCTCTCTCTCTCTCTCTTCCCCCCTCCCTCCTTTCGTACTCTCAGGTGATGGAGTACCCCAGCCTGCTATTCTGACATTCATCGAAGAGGCACCTTGTCTTGGCAAGGACTGCTTTGCATCATCGAGTAGATGATGTAGAAAACATATTCTGTCAAAGGTGGGGTAAAATTCTTTCATTATTTGGTTGATGCATTTGGTATACCCTCCTCTCTGGTCAATATCAGGGAAATACAAACTGCAATGTCATGATTGAGTTCTGAAGAAGCAACTGCTGACGGAACTAAGATCTTAAGACCACATTCCTTTGTCTCATAGAGGGCCAGTTCTGGAGGGAGGGACAGTGGCTGCAAAAGAACAAATTGCTGTTGTCCACAGAGAATTAAGTATTCAGCCCTCCATCATGTCCTTGTCTTTATGCATCCTTCTCCAGCCTGCAGACATGTATCTTGATGAGTTCTTGTCGAACTCAGGAACTGTGGGATACAGGGTGAATCATAGGAGTGGGGGAGGGCACCCTGCAGGAATCTTGACCATAATGATGTTAATTGCACTCAGTGGTTCACATGGGTTACAGATGCTGTGGTTATATTAAGGACAAATGTGTTAATGCAATAGACGTATTGTTTGATCTACCCAAGCTTGAGACAAGAAGACAAAAGAGACAAAAAGATGAGAAGTGAAATGAAACTCTGGATTGGGAGACAGTGTGGCTGCTCAAGACTGTACGCCATTTCAGGTTGGTAACACTGGAAATATTCAGATGTGTATGCATTATGGATGCCATACCTTACTCAGGGTAACAGCACCCTTAGAGTAATTATCCTAAATGATGAAGATCAATAGAAACATACCTAAATCAGATTGCATTCATTTCCCTGCCAATTTAATAAGTGCTTTAACTCATTAGATGCTTCTGCAAATTTCCTGCACGCATGTATGGAGAAAAATACCAATACTTAAATATTTAAAACCTAAAGAATATTGTGTCATTGACTAGAATTCTACCTTTGCAGACATCTTCTGAAGAGTTGTTTTCGATGTTATCATGATTGCCATGTTATAAAATATGAATCATCATTTGTGTTTATCTTAGTATTTGAATCTCATTTTTAATTTGACAATTAGTTTTTCTTCCCCAAGTTCTTCCACCTTCATTGCTTGATTCGCTTTATCTGCTGCGTCATTGTATTCCAGATTGTTGGTAAATGCCCTTTTCTGAACTCCCTTATTCATTCTAGCTGCTTTTTGAGTGGGTAAGAAGAGAATCACAGTGAATGAACTCTAGACCAGCAGATGGACCATCATTTGGCTGACCATACACAATGATGAATTTTGAGCTATAAAAATGAGCTTGATTTGTCCTCATAAGTCATCAAGGCATCATATTTCCACATGGAGTCGGTGACGGTAACTGTAGAAAATTTTCTCCAGTATGGTCTGGGCTGCTGATGCTTAGTGTAGCCCTGGTATCATTACCCTCGTTGAGATCCTCTAACACAATACAAATCAGAGGAATAAACCTGTTTTTTTCTTATTAAGTCTTGGGCAACTCACAGTTTCAATATGCTTAGCTATTGATGGTGCACATCATCAGTTATTTTAACAGGAATTGTGTTAGACAACTGATAGCTGAAAATAATACATCTTTATGTCATGACCTGTTGAATTCAGAGGGTTGATGTAAGGTTTGATCAAAGGTGAAGTGTAGCAGAATTTAGGGGAAAGAAAACATTCACTATAAGACCTCAGAAGACTATGTTTACTCACAGTTATAAATCAATGTCTTATAAAGGAAAAAGATTGTCCTTTCTAGTGTTTAAAGTTTGGAAATCTCTTTTCAAGGGAATGTAATTTGTTGTGTAATTGGCAGTTCATGTTCTTTTCATCTGGAACACTAAGCGCTGAAAATCTTAAAAATCAAGTAAAGATGAGGTGGGCAAGCACATAGTTCAAAGCTAACATTTCCAACGCTAATCTTAGGAATTTCGAAATTATCCAATATTTTCTTTAATTGCAGCACACTGACTTAATTTCCATATGTGCTGCCAAAAATCTTAAGCAATTCTTTTGTTAGTGTCTGCGTTTTTAAGGCCACAGAATATATTCACCTTTTTTTTTGCATAGGAATTAATGCATTTCATGAGAGCCAGGTGCTGAAAATACCAGCTTGGAAGAGATGAGTACTTACATCTGCCCTTTGCTCAGTCTAGCACTTGCTTGCAGGGAGGAACATGCTGCTGAGAGATAAATTTTCCTCATTCTAATTACAGTACTTGCCATTTTCATCCCACTTCAAGTGTAAATCACCTCATGATAAATAGGATCCATTCAGAGCACAGTGCGAATCAGAGGCGCTGCTCTGACAGTGACAATCCATGCACAAAGCTGCTTTCAGACAACAATTGACTACAATGTCATATGTTCCCGAATTAAAAATCAGGAAAAGAATGCATTTTTAAAAGTGCATCAGTAAATTGTAACTAAAGGCCATGACTGAGATCACTTCATCCAAATCGCTGACCTCAGTCATCAGCATTTTGCGGTCGAGCATTTTCTTCATTCTTTATTTTAGGCTACATATTAATTACAAAGTTAAAGCGGCAGTTTCTTTTAGCATAATAAGATCATTCATTTTATCATTTTAACTGTTTGGTTTGTGCCATACTATCAGCACCTTTCAGCACTAATTTTTCCTCAATATATAGTTCCATTACTTAAAAATCCAAAAGAACTGCGGATGTTGTAAATCAGAGACAAAATTCGAAATTGCTGGAAAAGCTCAGCAAGTCTGGCAGCATCTGTGCAGAGAATCAGAGTTAACGTTTTGGGTCGAGTGACCCTTCTTTGAACTCTGATTTTCTCCACAGATGCTGCCAGACTTGCTGGCCTTTTCCAGCAATTTCGAATTTTGTCCCTAGCTCCATTACTTTATGTTCAGAGCTGCATTCATACAACATTTTAGAATGAAGTAATACTATTTCAGATCGAGAGGCTTTATAAAAAGAACTGTTAACCCTTCCTCTTAGAATATGGCACATTAAAGTGCAGGTCAACTTGGGGACCGTGGAATGTTTTCTATGATGAGAAAACAGAGTTGATGAGAGCCACAGATGCTGTAAGGAAATAAAATATATATTGCAAATAAAATAAATTATTTTATGTCCTGGTTCTAAATGTCTGCGACCAGAATACAGAATGAGAGAAGACAATTGACTCACCCTTTTATTTTGGTTTGAAAGGTTTGTTAAACCTTTGGGGCGGCACAGTGGCTCAGTGGCTCAGTGATTAGCACTGTTGCCTCACAGTGGCAGGGACCTGGGTTCAATTCCACCCTTGGGTGACTGTCTGTGTGGAGTTTGTACATTCTCCCCGTGTCTGTGTGGGTTTCCTCCAAGTACTCTGGTTTCCTCCCACAGTCCAAAGATGTGCAACCCTAGGTGGATTGGCCATGCTAAATTGCCGATAGTGTTCAGGGATGTGTAGATTCGATGAGTTATAGCGGGATGGGTCTGGGTGGGATGCTCTGAGAGTCAGTGTTGGGCCTGTTTCCACACTGTAGGGATTCTATGATTCTAAACATAAAACAGAAAAGTTCCTGCCCCTCAACCAGTCAGATCACAACAATTATTGTCACCTCAGTGTATTTGGTAAATCAATTCAATCAAAGTGTCATAAAACAATGAGTACCTTGAGAACACATCACCCAGGACTGATTAGATCTCAAAATGAAGTCTATGATATCAAATTGATTGCTCCCAATCACATCCCACCAAAGCAAATCACACAAACAGCTGTACTCATACATTACACGATTTAAATATTTTTTAAAACTTAAAGAATTATTCAGATCTTTTGTATCTTCACACAGAGCAAGCTAGCGTAGAAAACTCGACAAGCTGTCGACACTCTTTTGTTATCTTATTTGGTACCTGTTCTATATTGCCATTTGTAAAATCTTCAAAAAACCTCAGTATAGAGCAGAATAAACACATCAATAATCCAGGCCAAAAAAAAATGTGCAATTGTCTTTAAGATTGCTCCTGTTTTTGAGTGCTACTGGAAAGCCCAAATTGCTTGAAGTAATAGGTCACCTATGTTCACAGTACATTGTAAACCTTCATAAATGCATTCATGCAATAGAAGTATTACACTAAACTATTAGACATATCTGCAAGTACATATGATTTCAATTATGCTGATACAAATGGTGTACACTAATAGATCTGTTTAGAGATTATTTTGTATTTTTGTGCATTTCTTAATGTGGAGGGTCAGAATTGTTGGATTACTAAATAACCACTGCTGCTAAAAATACATTTGCTACCATAATTGTCACACGAAACCTTATTTTTCCTCTGTGAACAGGCAGGATGAGTTTATGACTATGCAAACTTCTTCCATCATCAACTGAAATAACTGCGCTGAGGCCGGTATCCCATCACCAAATCACCCTTTATTTATTTGTGCACAGTACATTGGTTGTGACCAGCCAGCTTGGAGTCAGTCCCCCGAACTGAGGAGATTCTAAATACCCTGCTTATGTTGGTCAGTCAGGGCATTCTCATCGTCCAAGGTAAACAATCCCAGTCAAGGAACTTGTAGTCAACAAGGTGCACTTGGCTTCAGTCATTATATCTTTCCCCCTCATGCACGGGGATGTAGGCCTGGACTTTCTCTTGTGGCTTTTCCTGCGACATTTTCACCCCAGGTCTGCTTCCTCAGTTTCGGGCTCTAACACGGGAGGGGTGTACCAGACTGTAGTCTGTCTCTTGCGACTGGAGCATCTTAGGAGAGTTTCCTCCTCCTCTTCTTTCGGAGGCAATGGTATTGAGGCTGCATCCATCTTGGACTCTGAGGTTTCCTTGACACTACATGGTGGGGGAGAACCTATGGTTTCTGCCAGGCCTTCTCGCTGTTCTGTGGGGCCAGGTATATTTTGGTCCTGCCCCGTTTGCGACGTAACAGCTTTCAGGTGATCCATGTGTTTGTTCAGGACCGCCTCACCTGCCCAAACTTTGTAAGTCACAGGACCTGACCTCACATCAACCTCAACTCGTACCCGTACAGGGCTATTTCTATGGTTCCAGCACCAAACTTCATCCCCGGAAGTAATTTTGTCTCTGTCACTTGGAGGAAGCATGTGGCCAGCATTTGTGTTCCTGCTGCCATTTCATTCTTCTCCTCCGGTCCAGGAATATCAGGTTTGACGTGGGTGCAGAATCTTCCCCCCATCGACAACTCAGCTGGAGCTATCCCTGTCATTGCATGTGGGGTTGTCCTATAATCAAACAGGAACCGGGACAGTTTGGTCTCAGTTGACATTGTGGGTTGATTTTTTAAGCCTGCCTTCAACACTTGGACTGCTGTTTCTGCTAGACCATTGAACGATGGATGGCATAGAGATGTCCTTATGTGCCGAATGCCATAGGACTTTAGGAAATACTCAAACTCCCTGCTGGTAAATGATATCCCATTGTCTGTGAGAACTATTTCCAGGAGTCTGTGTATTGTGAACAAGGCTTGCAGCTTCTCAATCATCGTCCCAGAATTTGCTGAATGAATTTTATGCATGTCTAGCCACTTTGAATGGGCATCCACAGTGACCAGGAACATTAAGCCCATGAAAGGACCTGCATAGTCGACATGCAACTGAGTCAAGAGTTTATCTGGCCATTGCCATGAATGTGGGGGCGCTGCTGGTGGCAATTATTGTCCTTGTTGGCACTCTGGGCACTGCCCCACCAATGCAGCTGTGTTGGCATCCAAACCTGGCCACCAGACATAGCTTCTACCAGCTTCTTCATCTTGGAAACCCCTAGATGATCTTAGCAGAGTTCAGCCAGCATTGGGCACTGACCTTTGCTTGGGACAATCACCCTTGGTCCCCACAGTAATACACCATAGTCTTCAGTGATCTGGTCTTGCTGGATCCGGAAAGGTTTCCATCCTGGTTGCAATGGCCCTGCGGTCTCCCCCATTACTAGCAGCTGTTTTAGTTTCGCTGGGATTGGATCTTTTTGTGGTCACAGTCGGATATTGTCAGCGGTGACTGGAAAGATGTCCAGGAGGTTTAAAACCAAAATGGATTCTTCCAGGGGAGGCACCACCAGTCGGATATCAAGCCATCTGCATTAGCCACTTGGCTTCCTGGATGGTATTCTCGCTTGTACTTGTACGTGCTGAGGGTAAGGGCCCAACACTGAATCCTACTGGAATCTGTGGATGGCACTGCCTTGTCTTCCGTCAGTAGCCCTAGCAGGTTTCCATTCTATTACTATGACAAATTCCCATCTGTAACAGCTCTCTAACAGCTGAATAAAGCTGATAACATCTCAGAATTAGCGGAGATTTGGGGTCATAATATTCCTTATCCAACTCTGTTAACTCTTGAAGGGCTTTGGTGTCTGATGCCTCTGAAAATGTTAAGCCCTTATAACCGAGAATTGCAGGCCTGCAAGCAGTCAGAAGGATGACTTGTTGCTTTTCATCTGCCCCAATATCATTTGCCTGGAAAAAATATCACATTCTTTCTACATTCTGGGCCCAGTCTTCAACAGCAGTATCAAACAAGTCAAACTTCCCAAATAAATGCATGGCACCAGAAATGCTTAATCCAACTCTAACATGACTGTTGCAAGCAAATGTTCTTCAGGCACATCCTGTTTTCTCCTGTCACCACTGGAAAAAACCACACAGAGCCGGTATCCCATCACCAAGTCACCCTTTATTTACCTGTGTGCAGTACACCGGCTGTGACCAACCAGCTCAGAGTCAGTCCCCTGAACTGCGGAGGTTCTAAATCCCCTGTTTACATTAGTTAGCCAAGGCTTCCTGATTGGTCCAGGTTAATAATTCCAGTCAAGCAATACATAGACAATCAGATCCACCTGGCTCCATTCACTACACCAACACTATTCGCCATACTACCAGCTAAGCTAGTAGAACACTTGCCTCTGAGTTACAAGAGTTGGACTTCAAGCCCAACACTGACCCTTGAGCATAAGAGTGAAGGCTGATGCACCAGTCGAGGACTGAAAAAACATTGTATTGTTTCCTTCTTTTATAAAACACTTTAAATCTATGCCCTCTCATTCTTTATCATTTTATGAGTTGGAATAGTTTATTTCCATCTAATTTATCCAGCCCCCTCATGATTGTGAAAACTTCTATCACATCTTTTCTTACCATTATCGTCTCCAAGGAAATAACCACAACAGACCCATCTTCTCCAATCGACCTCCATATCGGAAGCTTTTAAACTTTGGACCCATTCTCATGGACACCTTCTGCACTCTCTAATGTGTGCGCAACAATCCCATTGTGTGTTACCCATTAATGTAAACAGTACTCTAGCTGTGTACAAATTTGGCATAACCTTACTTTTGTACTCCATACCCTACTAATAAAGTTTAGTATATACTATGCTTTATTAACTGCTCTCCACCTGTTCTGTAACCTCTCATGTTTTATGTGTATATACACCCATGTCTCTCTACCCCTGTATGGAATTTAAAGTTATAATTCTTTGTTTTATATTTCTCTCCATTATCTTTGCACAAGGGTTTGATACACTTCCTCACACTGAACTTTATCTGCCTCCTTTCTGTCTGCTCCCCCTTTTAAATTTTCACAGTGTCCTTTCCTCAGTTGTAATGTTTCCAAGTTTTCATCATCTGCAAACGTTGAATTTGTTCCCTGTGAACCAAGGTCAGAATTATTCACAAACATCTGGAAAAGCAACAGTACTGATGTCTGAAGAACTCCACTACAAACATGCTGGGCTACAAAAGGTCCAACTGTAACTTTTCTCACAAGTCTGTAGTGTGGCATCGTATGGAACACCTTTTGGAAGTCCATATACTCCACATCAACAACATTACCCTCATTAGCCCCCCTCTGTTACCATATCAAAAGGCTCTAACAAGTTAGTTATAACTGACTTTCCTTGAAGTTTCCCCACAAATTAATTTAAACTAATTTCTCTGGAACACAGAAAAACAATGGGAGGTCATGTAGCTGAGCTGATGAATGCATAGCCACTTCAAACTGTGCTATGATTCTGACCTGGACTTTCTGCCATATGGGCCCCTTACCCCAGGGCAGTGTCTCTGCTTCACCACCACTAGCATCTGAACCAAAAGGAGGGAAGGGCAGAGGGATGTTGAGTGAATGACTGGGTGGGTGATATGTTGGGGAAATGGTTGGTATGTGTATGCCCAGTAGAGAGAGGGTTTAAAGATGTTTGTGTCTGGCGCAGGAAGGCGATAATTACAAAGTGTGGGAGTGGTGGGATGGAGGGGACAGGGGCTTTAGTGAGTTTTCAGTCACAACACAATGTGACAATTTGGTCCAAAACTCGTTGAGTTTTTAAAATAATAATTTTAAAAGTACATTATAGGAATAAGTTTTAATATTTAAATTATATGTGTGTATATGGGTCACTCATGTACATTATATACTGAAGGCAACAATATTGCCTCACTGCTGTTTTGATTTTGCTCGCATCTGGGATCACCCTAATTTTTTCAAATATTAAAATGGGGTCACATTGGAAAATAGCTTGGGAAGTACTGTGTTAAACTGATGTCCCAGTTACTTAGGAGTAGATGTAAAAGAACATTGACAATATTTCGGACAATGGACTTTTGCATAGTGACCTGGTTAATACCTTTTCCTCAACTAACATCGCAAAAAGCAGATAATTTTGTCATTGTCACAATTGTTTGTGGGAATTTGTTATACTCAAGTTAGTTGCCTCATTTCTAACATTGGAACAGTGACTACACTTTAAGAGTTATTTTGTTGGCTGTAAAGTGCCTTGAGATATCAGTGGGTTGTGAAAACTGTTACATAAGTAGAAACATTTCTTTCTCATGACACCACAACAATGCCAAAGTAAAATTTAAATAAATTAGCTCATGGCATTATACAAATATGTTCACACAGTCAGGGAAAGGATTGAGGAAGTTGGTAGCAGAAATGTGTTCTTCTGAACTGGAAGACGGTATCCAAGAGTAACTAGTACCTCAGAGGATAGGAAGGTGAATGTTGTAAAATTTTCAGGTGCCAAGCCCACATTCTACCTTCCTTTGCCCAATTCTGCTGTAGATCAGTTTGTTCTTCTCTCTTTACATGTCTCACAACCCCATATGAATAGCTGACACTGACACTCAGCCTACGTCAATCTTGCACACATTGCTCAGTCACCGTCCACAAACGTTGTTCTTCCCTCCAATCCATACAAGCCATTATATAACTCACATCCTTTCTCCTTGCCAGAGAAAAGCGTACAAAGCTTGTGGAGAAATAGTGCTCTGGGTGGGGTAATGGATATCAGCCAGTGCCAAGCTGCTTGACTGGGAAGGATGGTCACATTTTTAGAACAGTTTAGGTCTCAGCTATGGCCTTCTATGAATGCTAAACCACTTTAAGCACTGTGAATCAATCGTTTTGAGAGAATTGATCTTATGCCTCTAGACCCAATAATCTCCTTCAGCATTACAAATGTCTGAGATCTCTGTACTCCACAAATTTGTGCTCTTGCATGTCCCTATTTTAGTCTCTTCACATTGGCTGATCAGCCGCTTAAGCTCTGGAATTCCCTCCTAATAACTTTAATCTCCCTTCACTTTCTATATTTAATATGCTCCTTATCTACCACTTGATTATGATGCCATATGTTATTTGATAACACTCCTATGAAGCAGCTTGGAATGTGTTACTATGATGAAAATTCTATATAAATGCAAGTTAAAAGCAAATATCTACACCTACAAATAGGCTTTAAACTGTTTGAATTAGCAAATATCTTTCTTCGCCACTTCCAATGTCAACGTTCAAGTCATTTTCCTCATGTTTTTAATAGATAATGTTTGACTGAATACAAGCTGATGCATTTAAAATCAAGTAGGAATGTTTCTAAATAAATGAAAAAAATGTGAATGTCATTGTTGTTTTGTCACACAAGAGATTAAGTAAGATGTCACATAAACTATTTGTTATAAGATTTATATTTCAGAATAAATTGTGATAAGTTTCACTTAGAGGAGCTAGCTCCATTTCAGAAACTCCTACTGGAATGCAAATTATTGTAAATTTGATGGAATACTAATTTTTCAGCAATGCTGCTGCTTTGCATCATCCAAAATGATTTCCTCTGTTTTCAATACCTTCCAACTGAAAACTTTTCAATTTTTTTGTTAATTCACACGGAAAAATGATATTAGAAATGTTGAAGTAGTCATCTCTATGTATTAAGTACCAGATCTGTGCTGGAAATCTCCACGCATCATTCACTAATACCACACTGCTGTGGAGTGACATGGTGTGGGATTATATAAGGTAAATGATCCTTTTAGTGGGTAATAAAGTAGGTACTGAATCTATGATTACCAAATCAGATTTAACTTCTTGAGTGGTATAACTTGTATATCAGGCAATGATGGCAATGCAACAGCACTTTCAACTCAAGTGTCACATAAATCAGAATTACAGAATTCTGCATGATTACTCTGATGCAACTTTTAAAGCTTGTTTCAAAAGGCATTCTCTTTTAGCCTTTGCACTGGCAGAATATTTGCACTTATGGGCTCGGATTTAACAGAAAACTCGGAGCCAGGGCAGGAGATTGTATACCTGTGGAGTAAAGGATTATCTATAACTTTTACTGTGATGACATCTACTAAGAATCAGTGAAAAGAACTATGCTTTGGCGTCATCAAATTACATAGAACTAGGATCAAAGTCTATAGGGTTCCAGAGATGCCCTTAGTATGCTTATGATCAATGAAGCCCATTAATGGTCACTCACGTGTGTAGACCTGATCTTATTATTGTACCCATTGCCTTCCTGCCATTGATAAAATAACAGTGATGGTGGAAGGTGGCCCTTCCGTCCAGTGACAAATTGAGACCACTAAGTGTTTCAGTTAAATGAGGCTAAAATCATTAGCATTTCATCAGCTGTGGGCGGACCATACACCACATGGAGAGGCAGCAAGATATAAAATGAGGAATCTGACAAATGAGTACAGAAACAAATAAAATGTTGTTTTCACAGGATAAAAGTTTCAGCAGATTTTTTGTTCCGCAGTGGTGGATTATGTTGTTCTGTCACAGTTGTGGCAGTGAATAGCACATAAAAGTGACCGTGTATCATTTTGTTAAGTAAAATTATTCCAGTAAGTTTCAGATGCTTCCTGCCCAAGCCAATTTTCTTTTCCATTCATTGACAAGACATGGCTATCACTGGCAAGGCCATCATTTATTGTCCATCTGAAATTGTCCTTAAGAAGGTAGCGATGACCTGCTTTCTTAAATACAATTGAAAGTTTGCTAGCTCAATTCAGAGCCAACCATGTTAACGTATATATCAGACAGTCTCAAGGGAAACAATAAACTTTTAAAAGTAATTTGATCTCCCAGTCATTAATTATGAGAGCATTACCATAAAGTTTCAAGTTTTAAGTAAAAGCTTTCACTGTACAAGATTTAAAATAAATGCTACAGATTTATCTCTACATTTCATAAACCCTTCTTTAAACCGGAAAATCTTAACCAATTCCCATTCTGTTTCTCATTTCATCCACTGGTCCCTACGGTTTTTTTTTCCACAATCTTGAGTTTTTCTGAAGCCAAATTGAAGTGTACCACAGTTCTTAGGAGTTAATTTGATTCTTATCAGTGTTCCCATTATTCGCTGAGGCATGAGAATTCTTATGGCCATTCCAATCATTTGACAGGTGACCCTTTCTTCAAGCACGTCCTTTGCTCAGGCAAAGTTTCACTGCCTTGTTGCTTAATAGTTTACAGCTCTTGGCAAATTTCTCTCTCTCTCTGCTGGAGAGACTCCAACTAATTGTTTCTGTGAGAAAACACACTAATAAAGACAAAAAATAGACTGGCTTCCTGCAATATACTTTACCTGGGATGTCCCAACAGAAATTTCAATTAACCACCTTCAACTCTCAAACTTGTTCTTTGATCTGACAATAAGGCCATCCCTTGTTTGCACATTTTTTTCAAACCTTTCCTTGACCTGGGGAATTACATTAATATTTTACATCTCAACAAAGATAAAGCAATTCTCCTCATGAGTACTGTCTTCAAGGCTGCAGCTGGTTGGACTCACCTTCTGGTTTATGGTGCCCAACATTCTCGCTGCCCCTTGTAGGTACACACGAAGGACCTTTAATGTATAAAGGATTTAAGTGATCTGACAGCTTCCAGATTCCAATTACGTTACCAATTACAAATTTAATTTACATCAAACTAAAAGTTATTTACTGCAATATATGAATCATGAAACTAACTAAATATGCTCACAATGCTGGATAGCGCCTGAAGAAAATCTAGTAAATGTCATTAGTGAACCAGATGGTTTGTTTTACAACTATCTGGTAGTTTCACATCACCATTGCTGATACCAGTTTTTCATACAAGATTTACTTAATTAATTAAACTATCATGATGGAAGCCTTTGCAATACTAGCCTAGTAACATAACCACAATTCTACTCAATCCATGAGGTATTCCACTCCCGGACATCCCAGATGTCCTCGTTTTTCAAGGACCGCAACTTCTCCCCTACTGTGGTCGAAAATGCCCTCAACCGCGTCTCCCGCATTTCCCGCAACTCATCCCTCACATCCCCTCCCCGCAATAACAACAAAAACAAGATCCCCCTCGTCCTCACGTACCACCCCACCAACCTCCGGATCCAACGCATCATCCTCCGGCACTTCCGCCATCTGCAATCTGACCCCACTACCAAAGACATTTTTCCCTCCCCACCCTTATCTGCTTTCCGGAGGGACCACTCTCTCCGTGACTCCCTCGTCCACTCCACACTCCCCACCAGCCCAACCACCCCTGGCACTTTTCCCTGCAACCGCAGGAAATGCTATACCTGCCCCTACACCTCCCCCTTCACCCCCATCCCAGGCCCCAAGAAGACCTTCCACATCAAACAGATGTTCACCTGCACATCTGCTAATGTGGTATACTGTATCCACTGTTCCTGATGTGGCCTCCTGTACATCGGGGAAACCAAGTGGAGGCTTAGGGACTGCTTTGTGCAACACCTACGCTTGGTTCGCAACAAACAACTGCACCTCCCAGTTGCGAACCATTTCAACTCCCCCTTCCACTCCTCAGACGACATGTCCATCCTGGGCCTCCTGCAGTACCACAACGATGCCACCCGAAGGTTGCAGGAACAGCACCTCATATTTCGCTTGGGAACCCTGCAGTCCAATGGTATCAATGTGGACTTCACAAGCTTCAGAATCTCCCCTCCCCCGACTGCATCCTAAAACCAGCCCAGCTGGTCCCCGCCTCCCTAACCTGTCCTTCCTCCCACCTCAAGCCCCACCCCCATCTCCTACCTACCAGTTTCATCCTGCCCCCTTAACCTGTCCGTCCTCCCTGGACTGACTTATCCCCCTCTAAATCCCCACCTGCACTCACTTTTACTGGCTCCACCCCCACCTCTTTGACCTGCCTGTCTCCTCTCCACCTATCTTCTCCTTTATCCATCTTCTATCAGCCTCCCCCTCTCTCCCTATTTATTTCAGAATCCCCTTCCCCTCCCCCATTTCTGAAGAAGGGTCTCGACCCGAAACATCAGCTTTCCTGCTCCTCTAATGCTGCTTGGCCTGCTGTGTTCATCCAGCTCGACACCTTGTTATCTCAGATTCTCCAGCATCTGCAGTTCCTACTATCTCTTTGTACGGAAGGAATGTGTTGTGATGTACAGTGTTATTTAGTATGTCTAAAGGGCTTCTACTTGAAAATAATATGAAATTGCAGTTTCAATGTTTAGTATATAATTTTAAAAAGACTTATAATAGTACTTGAGTATGCTACCAAGGAAGGAAAAGAGCTACATTCACTACACTTGAACATGAAACTCTTAAGTTTGGATTTTTGTTCTCAAAGTTGAGAGCAAAGATCGAGACAATTCCTCGTCATGGTCCCTCATATCCCAATGCGAGACTATGTTGCTCCATTCAGCCCCATGGACTCCTACGTACTAATGTTAAGCTGAGCCCATCAACTCACAATGGCCCTTCATGCTTGAAGCATGCTACCTCATGTTCCCCACGTTGAGACTTGGCTTAGAGCTCAGACATCCATTATTCTGTTGAAACATCTGTGCCCCTACCTGATCGACAACTCTGGCTGTGTGACCCCTGCTGCCATTTTCATGATGTTTGTATTTTTAAAAACTTTGAAAAATATCTTTCAAATAAAATGTTTTCATTTAATGTATTTTTCTATTTAACATGTTCAGAGATATTATTAGACACCTCTGGAGCATGTAGGACTTGAACCTGGGCTTCCCAGTCCAGGGAATGGACACTACCACTGCACCACAAGTGGATAAATTTATACAGCAGGAGGCCATGCTTATCTGTGCTGGACTCAAAGCTGTTCCCAGGCTCCAGCTAATTATTTCTCTGAGAAAACATGCAGATAAAGCCAAGATAACAGACAGTCTTCCTGCAATCTATTGACACAGGTTGGGTCAAGTGTGGGCTTAGCTTAGGCACTGATCCTGATGGGTACACTGGGTCATGCTTGCAGGTGTGCTCCAACAGTCTGTGCCAAAGTTTTTGGGTTAAAGAGGCGACATCTAATTTGTTTTGTTCCAATCTGTTTTAAATTTAGTATCTCTTCCAGAGGGAAGTGCAATAACTCATACAGAATGAGGACAAACAGTGAGCAGCCATCATGTTGGACTGGGGCCTAGTGGTATTCCAGCTGCAAGACCCTCGTCTTTCAATTTTAAAGAAATTGTAATATTATGTAATAGCAGTATGTGGTGTATTTTTTCCAGTCTCCAATGCCACCTACCACTGCACCCTTCAATTTATTTCCCATCATACAACCAAATGCACAATGCTGGTAAATATAAACAACCATTTCTGTTCATTTGAATGTTGTAAGCAATCAGTTCTTGTGTTGACATCTGCTGAGAAACTAGTCAGTCTATAACAAATGGGCAATTTCCTCTTCCGTGAACTTTGACATTCCTTCCCTTGACACCAGGAAAGAACTACAGAAAGAAAATTTTTAAAAATTAGTGTAACTTTTAAACAACACAATACATGAAAGTCTTTAGAATCAGGTCTCAGTGGAGGTCTTAAACTTCTCTTGCAATTTAAAAGGGAAAGTTTTGAGAACACTGAATGCCAACATGTAACAAAATAATATGCAGAATAATACCCTTTGTTGGAGCAAATATTAATTTACTCATACTTTCAAAACTTCACAGATTTCTTTTTTAAGACTAGCATATTTCATGTATGTATAGAGACTATGTTTAATCTTTCCGTATACTCACAATAGCTCTTGGGTTAAGTTGCATTCTTAAGGCTGACTTGTTTATAGTTTTATTTATTCTACACCAAACTATTACATATTAATGTAATATTTTTCATTGTAGAATCCATTCAATGTTTAAAGAGATAATTTTCAACAGCCCGTGTAATTGTGATGCCCACTGTATGCTTTTTATCTCCAATTCCCACCACAGTATAAAATTTGTATTTAATGCCAATTATTCCAGTGTGTATCAATTAGATTCAGATAACTTTTGTCCTATTATAATCCCTTCACCCCCTCCATCTATCCAAGTAGGATGCATGCTAAAAAGGAAGACTGAATCCAAACAATTCCAAACTGATTCTTACATTTAATCTGTTCAATTTGGTCCTGTATTTAAGAAAAATGTTAGTTCAGATAGATTAAGTTTGACCAATTGGACAAATACGATTTCGGATTTCTTTTGAATCATTCCTTTTAAGAACAAAGTTTCCCTCTATAATCATGAATCATATAAATCCGACAAAATTTTTCACACAGGAAAATGTGCTTTAAGATTACGTTCTGTCATAGCTCAGTGATCAGTGTCCCATTAAATATTTCTCTTCCACAATATTATAAATGTAGATACTTTCATTCATAGCATTGGTAATGCTTGGGAGATGGGAATATCTAGCCATCCTTGGTCAGACTGTATCCAGCGGTGTATCTCCAAATCCAAGCTGGCAATGCCAATGAGATGCCACTTAGAAACAATGGGGACCATTAGTAGCTGACAATGGTTTGTATGTGGTTACAGCCCAAGTGATGCCGAGGCCTGGTGTGTGAGGCTAGGGGTAAGATATGGGGGGTGGTGCTCAAGCCTTAAAATTGATGAACTTGATATTGAGTCCATAAGGCTGCAGAGTTCACAATAGTCCCCATTAACAGCTATTCATTCTCCCTGCCTGACCTTTACCCAGTTCTTTGTCTATCCAACTGTTTTTCTCTCTTTGGGCTCCATCTCCAACTATTGTTTTAATCCTGCCCTCATCCCCTAGCACATCTTCTGCATAGATACAAACCTTATCCTTCCTACTATCAGTTTGGAAGAATGGTCACTGGACCCAAAATGTTAACTCTGCTTTCTCAACACAGATGCTGCCAGACGAGCTGGGTTTTTCCAGTAATTTCAGTTTTTGAATCAATGAGGTTCTAATTGTCTTCTAGCGTCCAATGCAGCTTAGCTCTGTCATGGATAAGGATAGTTTCACTTTCCTCAGTGTCCTTGTCCTCCTATTTGGAAAACTGCTCCTGCTTCCCCAGTTCCTTGGCATCCACACATTGCTTTGTTGCGTGCTCCAGCTGTGCAGGTCAGAATGATGCAGCATATTCTGCCTGGACTATGCTGGAGGCACCTCCCAGACCAAACAGAAGAAACTCATCTTCAGTAGCCACCTATTCTACACCAACACAGCCCTGGTCAAAGCATGTGTAGCATTGTAGCTGTGCTCTATATTAATCAGGGGTTATTCAATGGTGTCATGAGCCATGGTCTCAGTGGGTAGCCCTTGTCCCCTTGTAATCAGTCTTGTAAGGGACCTGGATCCTCAATCACAACAGGTACATGAGAATGCTCCATGATGTTGGAGTAGTAGCAGTTGCCAAAGTAGTGGACACACACTCCAGGAAATGGTAACAGCGATGGCAGATCGCAACACTGATCAGAGATCACTTGATTGCTAGTGAAATGGAATCCCTTCCTGTTGAATTCTGCAACATTGTGATCAAACCCTCTCAGTGCTGTTGTGATGGTATCGGTTACTGCCCCGATGTATTTGTTGGTGTACAACTGAAAGATCCCACACAGGTCATCCATCACTCTCAGGAAAGGGACAATAGCATCAAAATTCAGGGTTATCTTCACAGGCACATAGAACGGATAGTCTTTCAGTCCTACAGCCCTCAGACCCTGCTGCAGTATCTGAGGTATTTCAATCACAATGTCCCAGGACATATACAGCTTATGTCAGTACCAAGTCTCACTCATCACAGGAAATGGAGTTGGGGCCAGAAAATTCTAGTTGTCCTACACACTTACACCCATCCTGAGTAATACTGTGGCTGCTCCTTCTACCTGGGCTGCGTACTCCTCGTTCTTCATGCTGCCTTGCTGTTATTCCCGAACTTGATGTTAGCCCTGGTCTTCCTGCATCTGTCCTCACTACCTCACTACGCAGCTACAACGACCAACACTCCTTTAGTGGCAGGGCCCATCATTCTCACTGGAAGTGACCTAATATGGGAATAGGAGGAGCTAAAGAGTTTCTTGCATCTCAGAAGAGTCATATCCTGCAGAGGAGGGCTGAGCACATGCCTCCACAATGAGGCATGTTGTACCCTGGTAATGAGGAACATATATTCATCATTCAGGCTTAGTCTGTGCAGCAATTTGGTGAAGGTGAAGCTCTGTCCAATGTGACCAGCCAATGTCATTGAGAAGGGAGTGCCTGCAGGGTTCCAATACCCTTCCTACCCCAGACCCACAACATTTGCTCAGTTTCTCACTGCATTCAGTCCAGACAATTGTTACACTTACATTATATCAGAGTATCATAGAATCCCTACAGTATGGAAACAGGTGATTTGGCCCAACAAGTCCACGCTGAATCTCCAAAGAGTATCCCACCCAGACTCACCCCCTACCTTATCCCTGTAACCCTGCATTTCCTACGGCTAATCCACCTCACCTACACGTCCCTGGATACTATGGGCAAAAGTCTCTGGCTATCCACTCTATCAATGCCTCTCATCATCTTGCACACCTCTATCAAGTCACCTCTCATCCTTCTTTGGTCCAATGAAAAAAGCCCTTGTTCCCTCAACCTTTCCTCATAAGACCTGCACTCCAGTCCAGGCAGCATCCTGGTAAAACTCCTCTGCACCCTCTAAAGCTTCCACACCCTTCCTATAATGAGGTGACCAGAACTGAACACAATATTCCAAGTGTGGTCTGACCAGGGTTTTATAGAGCTGCAGCATAACCTCACGGCTCTTAAACTCAAATCTTGCGGCTCTTAAACTAAATGGATGATGAAAAGATGGTAGATTAAATGAAGCTGGAGTTTGCAAATGACTGTTTCATCTATTTGTTGCGACAATGTCCAACAAATGTGAATCCTATGTTTTTATCCTTCAAACTGATGCTTACTCTGCCCATTGTGGATTTGCCCTAACCATTTTCTCATAGCACTTCATATCAGAAACTACAGAGATTTGTGAACACAGCCCAGTCTACAGCACAAGTCAATCTTCCACCCAACTGACTCCATCTATACTTCTTGCGCCTCAGGAAGGCAGCCAACATCAAGGACCCCTCTCACCCCAGTTATATTTTCTTCCAACTCTTCCATTGGGCAGAAGATACAAAAGCTTTAAAAGACATACCAACAGATTCAAGAACAGTTTCTTCCCCACTGTTGTTAGATTCCTTAATGGACCTCTCGAATTTTAAATTTAATGTTGATATCACTCTTTGTGAACTTTCCCTGCAGCTGTAACATTGTATTCTTCACTCTGCTCTATCACTCTAATACATTTTGTATGATATGATCAGGTTGTATTGCATACCTAACAAAACTTTTCACTGTACCTAGGTACATGTGACGATAATAAATCAAATCAAAACAAATCATAAAAAGGTCTGGGGAAGGGAAAGTGATGTATGTGAATGCAGCTCATGTGGACACTATCATCATGGGCCCTGCCTGCTCACCAGGTGGCCCCTAGAACCTTTATGCCCCCTTTTATCTCGCACTATTATAACAGCACATTTCTCATTGTGGAGACCTACCACAGTGAACTTCAACCTGCCACAGTCCGCTTGCCCCTGGAATCCTAGCATTACACCTTAATGATACCCGTATGGCTACTCAATTGTATTCCTGTCGAGACAATGGTGGTGGCCACTGCCAATAACCACAACCCCTACCCCACTCCGTAGCCTTTATGTCTTTTCTCATTCTCATTCGCTCGAAAATACCTTGAGTTACCCCTCCCATCACTGCCCTTGCCTCACTTCTATAAACTTCCCAGACTTGACTCCTCCACCCTCTTTTGAAGTTATCCTCTCACTGTCTCTGCAGCAGCACCCTGGAACCCTCCTGAATGAATGGATGGACCTGCTGGACCATATTAACACCAGACCTCTGACTGACTTTGATAAGTGGCCCCTACACATGACTGTCCAGACTTCAGACTTCACAGTCTGACAATAGATAATTCCCCTAACTGAATGTGTTGGCCCCGCAGACCCGACTACTGAGCATTCCCCAGACTGTACTTGGACAGATCTCCTGACCATGAGCAAGCAGAGAACTGACAGCATTGAAATGCCTGGACTGTGTGCAGATTGTGCCAGTGACTGATGGTACCAGAACCCCTGACTGAAGTGAGGACTCGACCCCACCAGTTTCCAACATGGCCATCTGTTTGAATGCATGTGCTGTGTATTTACCACACAGGCAGCTGGCACATGCTGTACCAGTTACACTGATGTCTCAGTGTGTTGTTCATCCAAGATGTCCATCTCATGCCCTGGACAGGTCCCTTGTGACAAGTATGATGAGCATCCTGTTTATGTGACTGCACTGAAGAACACCTCAATATGGCAGTGGTGATAGCTTTGGCTCTGGTTGAAGTGCCAATGTGCTAACAGGCACAGACGACATGGGTTCTGTGAACAAGCAGGTAGGTGCTAAGTGAGCTAGTGCTAAATGAGAAAGTGAGCAGCTGTGAGATGGTTGCCTGTCCCAGCTGCATCCTTTTGATGCTAGTTGCTGGTTTGCCCTGCAGTCGGAGGCTGTGTTGTCTATGTGGCCAGCCAGTGTCTTGGAGCAGTGCCACAATGATCCCGATGCTCAGCAAATGTCAATGACTGTGGGTGAGAGATGTGTGTGCCTGGTACCCGTGGATCATGCCTGGATCTGCTGTTTGTGCCACATGGAGATTGTTTGGAACAAGCAGTGAGCAGAGTCTGCCAGGTACCTGTTTTGGTTACCATGTCGATTTTTCTCAATGTCTAGCTTGTTTGGCGAGTTTGGTTAGGTGGGAAGTTGAATATTAATGAGGTGACTTGGGCAATCGGCAAGGCATTTAACAAGCAATAATGGCCCTAAAAGATGTGGAATTTTCATTCAATTCTGCCACAGTCCATGATGTTCAAACATCTATAAGATTCCACCCACAAATTTCACTGGGAGCCTCTAACTGTAGAATGGCATTGGGATGAAGGTTTCTGTTGGTATGATTTGCATCACCTTGGCACTGCCTATGGGGCACAGGTAGGTTCCAGCCAGAAATGCAAAGGTACAGGTGCAACCTTGTAGTAATTGCATATCCAGCTCTTTTATTTTGTTGCTGCCAAATCTCTTCTATGTGAAAGAGCTGTAAAACAGCTAAACAGCTCACATTTGGGTGTTTAAATGTGAAATTTGGACAATAGAAACTAACATTCAGTATAAAAAGAGTGCTTTTGACATATTGAGAGCTGCAGTCAATTTATAGAGCTATTTTAGTAAGCAGGTCATTGCTACAAGTGGTCTGTAAGTTTCATTTTATTGGTTTAGTGCAGGTTTGCACTGCTCCCATTTTGGAGCAAACAAAATAATAAATTCTACATGTGTTTTCCTTAATGAGACAATTTTTGATTTGGATGTCATATTCTGCAATAAAAATTGTTATTTATTCAACCAGTTTTAAGTCTCTGCTTTAGATACAGACAAAATGAATAGGAACTTGTACTCATTCTCTTCTAAAGCACTATATTTCTTATTACTGATCAGTCTCAACTGAGAAAACATGGATATCGTACAGTATTTCAGAAAAGCATAATAATACCCTTGCTGTTATAGGAAATTAGTGCCATTCTAAACAGTCTTTCAATGAGGATCAAATTTATGTAGTTGGCAGCAGCTAAGACCATTGACCCATTAAATTCATCAGCTTTCATTAAAACAAATACTTACATGATAAGAAAATATTATATTAATAATTGGAGTATGAAGAAAATGTCTTAGCTATAAAAATAGTAACAGAAATTTTTTTAAAATTTATGACTATCCAGGGATGACTTCACCCTGTTTATTTCTGGCGTGAGGCAGGAAACAAGACAGTGTTAGGCAGATTACTTTATTTGTAAATTTTTTAGTAATACATTATTTTCCAAGGACAGAGACAAATATTTATAAAAAATAGTTATCGTGCTGGGGGATCAGCGAAGTTTCTCCGTGTGCTTGGCATGATTGCACTGGAAGGACTGCAGTGTGGACTGAAAGCTTTTCCATTCCAGTACCTGCAGTTCACAGAGCTGAGACTGCTAGATCAGCAGCATGTCTGAGCCAGATGAAGGGCAGTGGTTGAGTAGTGTCTTAGCCAGCTGCTTGGCCAAGTCTCTGGGGATGCTTTACTGTCTGTTGATCAGCAGGCAGATTGCAGAACCTCATAAATTTGCCTCAGACTGAAGGAGCAAATAAGCCATTTTTATTGCAGAACTTGCCATCCAACTCAGCAAAAATTGCGACTTATGGCAGACACTGAAATATTTCTTATTTTAGAAAATTTTTACTTTAACATCTCAATGTTTACCTTGCAGTAGGATTAATGCATTTTTATATGAAACTTGATATTAAATTATAGTTGTGTCGAAGTGCTTACTTGTCAAAAAGGTTTTCCCACAATGTAGCATTAGATGACTGTGACAGAAATCCTGCTCTTTCTTAGCAAATTATCTGTGAGACATCACATTTTCAAAAGTGAGGAAAACTGTGGTATGGGGTGAAATATATATTTTTTAAATGAAACAATGAGAGGATGTGCTTTGTCCTCTATAAAGAAATGCTTTTAAGTTGAGGTTTCAGAAACATTTGGGAGTCATTTTGGTTTTGTGTAATAGAGTAGAGGGGTGAGGACAGAATGGTCGCTGTCATGATTTCCATTTTCATTTTCATTTTCTTTCGTTTCTATTGGAATTAAATTTGGGACAAGTTTGTTCAAAAAGGCTGTTGATTCATAATTTCCTATTTTACACTTCCAAAGAGACATTAAACCAAATGTCATTTTTTAAATGATGTCATGGAACAAGAGTGTCACTGGCAAAGTTGCATTTGTTTCTCTTGAATGGTTACACTTCCTCAGGTACACCTTAGTGCTGCTTGTTATGGGTTCCAGGTTTCTGACAGTAAAAGACCATTGAAGCAGTTCCAATTCATTGATTTGGAGAGGAACTTGAAGGTAGTGTTCTTCATAGACATTTATAGGCCTTGACCTTCTATGTGCAGGGATCATAGATTGGAAAGTATTGGCAAAGGAGGCTTGGTAAGTTACTGCAGTGCTTCTTGTAAATGATATAAACTGTTGTCGATGTGGCGGGAGGGAACGCTGAAGTTGGTAATATGGGATGCAAATCAGACAGGCTGCTTTGTCCTGGATAGTGTCAAGCTTCTTGGTGTTGTTGATGCAGCACGCATTCAGACAAGTGCAAAGTATTTCAATAGACCTCTGAATTGTGCCTTGTATAAGGACGACACATTTTTCTTTATTGGACGATCGACTGGAATGGAAATCGGATTGCTATATAACTGAAATACCAGGAGTGTTTTGTAACTTGAAAAATCAAGAGGTTCAGATTTTTAGCTGTGCAAGGCAATGTTGCTGTTGGTAGAATGATATTGACACACAATGAAGCACCGGGAGTTTTTGAATTAAGGGAAAACTGCCTGACGACAGCCTGCTGATTGGTTCTGCTGCAGTTCATTACAAATATACAGGCAGCTTGAGACCTCCAAAGGCGGCAAATTGCGAATATCTCTCTCCTCCTTCCCATGATGAGGGTGAAAACTCCAAAAGAAAACAGAAAGCTTAAAGGAGAGAATTCTCAAAAGAAAAGACTTGGGTCTACCAAATCAACATTCGAAGTGAAGAATGACGATCACCTTAAAACAACATTGTCTTCATTGTTGAACTGAAAAGGAACTCTCAGAGTAAATTCAACCCATTTTCGTGATCTGAATTTTTGATCTTCAGAATTTTGTCTCCCGTCTACACTTTCTCCATCGACAACATTATGTCAAACCAAGTATCTTTTGTCTGTCTTAATTGCGAATGAATGAGTCTGTATTTGGGGTTTTTAAAGGGCTACAGTTTAACCTTTTTGTGCATTAGTAAGCCTTTCTTTTCCCTGCTATTTTTTAAAGTTATGTGTATTAGAATAAATGATATGAATGCGAACTGATGTGATTTTGAGTTTGAAACAAAAACAAAAAAACTGAGTTTCTCCAGCAATTTCTGTTTTTGTTTCAGACTTCCTGCATATGCCATTCTTTGTTTTATTCTAGTATGAATTTGTCTTGATTTGGGTCATATAGTCCCTCCAGTGTGGAAGCAGGCCATTCAGCCCATCGAGTCACACCAACCGTTCGAAGAACATCCTAGCCAGACCCGCCCCATCTCTGTAACTCTGCATTTCCCTTGGCTAAACCACCTAGCCTGCACAACTCTGGGCAATTTAGCATGACCAGTTCACCTAACCTGCACATTTTTGCAATGTGGGAGGAAACCAGAGCACCCAGAGGAAACCCTACAGACAAGAGAAGAAGGTATAAACTCCACACAGTCTATATGGCTGGTCCTGTTCGGTTTCTGATTAATGATGATCACCACGATATTGATAATGGGGGATTTAACAATAGTAAGAAGAAGAAGATTATTCCTGTTTGGAAACATGATTTGAAGGTTGACTTGTATTTCTGTATTTTGCATCTTAAAAAGTGGAGACATGGTTTAGTTTCATTTTAGATTTGTTCTGTGAATGGTGTCAGAATGGCTGAAGTTGATACATGTGTTTGTAATTAGTTTATAGCCAAGGAGTAGAGCTTGAAATGAATAATTGATTTCATTAGAAACAAGAGTCAGGGAAAAGAAACAAAATGTGCTGCTCTTGTCTAGCAATAAGGCATGTTATGACATAGAAAGAAAGAAAGACAAAACCATCCAAATGTTCGGGAAGTGTGTTTGAGCTCAGTCAGAGAGAAATATTGCTGCTCGTTTAGCAACTTCTAAAGGATGAATGGTGGGATAAAGTCCTGATTGACTCAACAGAAAAATATCCAGAAACAGAAATCTAATAAAAGCTAAGAGTACTGAATGTGTTTGGTCTGTAAGAATGAAGCTTGGCTGGTTTAACTCAGTTAGCTTAATGGCTAGTTTGTGATACAGAGTGATATCAACTATGCAAATACAATTCCTGTACACACTGACATCACTACAAAGGCTCTGACTTCTCAACATAGCTCTCAATGAAGTGTGGTGATTTCAGGCTAAAATCAGCACTAGCCATCTTTCTCTATAGTGAGAGATTGGATTAACAAGATTTGTTTTGATCAGTAATCAATTATAGCTGTGTCAAGTGAAAAAGGAACTTTAAAGTGGAGGCAGGTGACTCTTTAATGAGCTTTCAATCTCTATAAGATTGTTATTGTGGATGAAACAGTTCATCATCATATAATCCCTACAGTGTGGAAGCGGGCCATTTGGCCCATTAAGTCCACACTGGTCCTCTGAAGAGCATCCCACCCAGACCCACTCACCTCCCTCTGCCACCCTACCCCCACACATCCCACAGCTAATCCACCTACTTTACACATCCTTGGACATTATGGGCAATTTAGCATGGCAAATTCACCTGACCTGCACATCTTTGAACTGTGGGAGGAAGCCCACACAAAGGTGGAGAAACATGCAAACTCCATTCAGACAACCACGCGAGGGTAGAATTGAAACTGGGTCCCTGGTGCTGTGAGGCAGCGGTGCTAACCATTAAATCTTTATTCATGACGCTTCTAATAAGTCTGTTTTTTTTGTGCCATAAACATTGACGTTCTTTTGTTAAAAGTAGATTAGCACCTTCTCATGAATACTTTCTGTTGTTGAGCACTGCCATAAACAAATAGTGAAATAATACTTGATCTATCAAGTCAGATTTTACTTTAGGATTTAGGATCTGACTTTTATAGCATTGTTGTTAGCTGGAATCATAAAAGTAACGGTGTTGAATTTCAAACAGAGGTGGTTAGATTTTCCCTTGTTGGAGATGTTCATTATTGCCTGGAACTCGTATGGTGCAGATTTTGCTTACCACATAGTCACACAGGTTTTTCTGTTATCTGGTCTTACTACATATGAACATGAATTTTTCAGTATCTGCAGACCAGAGAATGGTGTTCAATTGTGCAAAACTGAAACAACAATCATCCCCACTCCTGACCTTTTAATGGAGGGAAGGTACTTAATGAAACTGGAGGGAGGCAGAACTGTACTGGACTAGTAATTCCAGGCCAATATTTTGGTGGCATGGATTTGAACCCCACCATGGCAGGTGGTGAAATTTAAATTAAATAAAAATCTTGTGTAATGATTGATTATTGTAAAAAAACAATCGCGCCCATTAATATCTTTAAGAGAAGGAAATCTACTGTTCTTGTTTGGGCTGGCTATTTCTTGATTTACGTGACTCCAGATTCACAGCAATGCAGTTGTTCTTTTCTGTTCAATCGAAAATTTGGAATAAACAATAAATGTTAGCCAATGAACAATCATGGAAACGTGAAGTAATTGAAAGTTGGAGTACATTGTCCTCAGGTTTTTGGGGAGTGGTTGTGGGGCAGAAGTAGTATCTTTACCTCTGAGCCAGGAGACTTGGGTCAAGTCCTACCTGCTCCAGAGTGTGTCGTATCATCTCTGCATTGGTTGATTAGGAAAATACCTAACCTAGGGTTCTTGTATTGCAGTGGTAGTGTCCCTACCTCTGAACCAAGTCTCTTGGCCTCAAATCCCACTTGGTCCAGAGTTGTCCAATGACATCACACTGAACAGGTTGATTTGAAATTACCTACATTGGGTTACTTATGTAGTAATATCCTGGAACTGAGGTAATTGGCCTCCAAATACATTAACTATCTTCCTATATGCGAAGTGTAACTCCAGCCATGTGGTGTGCTTACCTCTGATTCTGATTGATTTCAGTTTGGCTGAGGCTTGGTACCATACATCATCAAAAGCTGACTTGATGTCAAGGGCAGTCTCACTTGCCCAGGTGTATTTCAAGGCTCTACTGAGGTCAGACACTGATTGGCCCTGCTTAAACTCAAAACTGAACATCAGTGAGGGGGTTATTGCGTCTTGATAGCAATATCAAGGACACCTTTCCCTCACTTTGCTGATCATCAGGAGTAAATTAATGGTGTGCTTATTAGAATGATTTTGTTCTGTATTTTTGCGAATAGCATGTCCTTGGAAAATTTTCACATTGCCAGGTAGCTATACTGGGACAACATGGCTTGGTACACAAATAGATTTGGCAGTGGTGGTGCAGTGGTAATGTCATTAGACGAGTGACACAGAATCCCAGACTAATGCAGGTGCAGCAGGTGGTAAAGAAGGCAAATGGTATGTTGTGAGAGGTTTCGTGTACAGGAGCAGGGATGCGTTGTTGCAGTTGTACAGGGCCTTGGTGAGACCACACCTGGAATATTGTGTGCAGTTTTGATCTCCTTTTCTGAGGAAGGATGCTTTTGCTCTTGAGGGAGTGTAGTGAAGGCTTACCAGGCTGATTCTGGGGATGGTGGGTCTGATGTGTGAGGAGAGATTGATTAGGTTGGAATTGTTTTCGCTGGAGTTCAGATGAATGAGGGGATATCTCATAGAGACTTATAAAATTCTAACAGGACTGGACAGGGCAGATGCAGGGAGGATGTTCCTGATAGTGGGTGTGTCCAGAAACAGGGGCCACAGTATGAGGATTCTGGGTAGACCATTTAGCGCACAGATGAGGAGGCACTTCTTCACCCAAAGAGTGGCAAACCTGTGGAATTCATTACCACAGGAAGTAGTTGATGCCAAAACATTGAATGTATTCAAGAGGCAACTAGATATAGCACTTGGGGTGAATGGGATCAGAGGTTATGAGGAGAAAGCAGGAATAGGCTATTGAATTGGACGATCAGCCATGACCGTGAAGAATGGCGGAACAGGCTCAAAGTGCCGAATGGCCTCCTCCTGCTCCTATCTTCTATGTTTCTATGTTTCTACATAATATTCTGCTTTAGTTTCAGATTTCCAGTACCCATAGTTCTTTGTTTTATTTTAACATCCTGAGGACATTGGTTTGAATCCCACCACTTTAGATGGTGAAATTTGAATTAAATTTCATCCCCAGGGAGCAGAGTCAGAGGGAGGAGCATCCAGAGCACGACTAGTCTAAATCTAACTTACATCGGGGATTCACGGCCTTGTTTCCAGGAGCGGAGTCAGAGGCAGGAGCACAGAGCAGTGAGTGCACAGAGTAACTGAAACCAAACTGAAACAAATGACATCACAGGAGGGCTGTGACCTATTGGCTGGTTGGAAATCCGCCCTAAATTTGAAAAAAACTGCAAAACTAATTAATAAATAATTAACTAACCAGGGATTGACTAACTAATAAATTAACTAAGTAGCGATGGCTGGGCCGGTGTTGTGTTGTAACTGTAAGATGTGGGAGCTGGCTGATCCCATTGCAAGCTGCAGTTACCACATCTGCAACAAGAGTTAGTTGCTGGAGGAACTTTGGCTCAGAATCGATGAGCTGGAGTCCGAGCTTCATACACTGCAGCACATCCGGGAGGGGCAGAGTTACCTGGACATACCACAAACTTGATCAGTGACTAGGGATAGCAGGCTGTGACTGCACGTGAGGCATGTCGAGGGATCCTGCATTCAGGAACAGAGAAGCCTCGGCTCTTCACCTTGTCCCACAGGTGTGAGGTACTTGCTGCATGTGTGGATGAGGAAAAGTGCTGTAGGGAGCATGAGCCAGCTGGCACAGGAGGCCATTCAAGAGGGGGGAGCAAAAAGACAAGTGGTAATTGTAGGGGATTCTATAATTAGGGGAATAGATAGTATCCTTTGTAAGCAGAATCGAGAGTCCCGCATGATATATTGTCTGCCCGATGCCAGGATAAGGGACATTTCTGACTGGCTTGAAAGGATATTGGAGAGGCACAGGTAGGATCCAGTTGTTGTGGTCCACGTCGGGACTAACAACATAGGTAGACTAAGAAAGAGGACCTGTTTAGGGATTATCAGGAACTATGGACTAAATCAAAGAACAGGTCCTCAAGGGTTATAATCTTCATATTACTGCCCGAGCCAGGTGCAAATTAGCATAGGGACCTGAGAATAAGAGAAGGAAACAAGTTGCTAAAAGAGTGGCGTGGGAAAGAAGGGTTCCTTTTCATGGGGCACTGGCATCAGTATTGGAAAAGAAGGGATCTGTACTGCTGGAGCGGTCTCCACCTGAATCAAGCGGGGACCAATGTTCTAGCGAAAAGGGTAAATGGAGTGGTCAACAGGGCTTTAAACCAGAAAGTGGAGGGGAAGGGAAGAGTAAAATTCCAAGAAGTATAATGATCAATGGGAAACAAAGCAGCAGGTTATCATTTGTGGGCGTGGATTCAATTGCATTGAAAAGTATGAAAAAAATGAAAAGAAAGGAGAACTCAGGAGAGGTTATTAACGTCTCCAGCATGCAAAATAGGACAGAGTGTTTAGAAAGAGTTAGGAATCAAACTTCAAACACACCGGATAAAGGATGACAATGAGAAGAGAGACAGTAAATACAGGACTGAAGGTGTTGTTTCTGAATGCACGCAGTATATGAAATGAGGTAAATGAGATTGTGGAATCGAAATTGGCAGGTATAATGTGGTGGGCATCACAGAGACGTGGCTGCAAGGGGATCAGAACTGGGAGCTAAATATCCAAGGATATACATCCTATCAAAAAGACAGGCAGGTGGGTTGAGGGTGTGGGGTTGCCTTATTAATGAGAAATGAAATTAAATCAATAGTAAGAAACTAGGTAGAATCTTTGTGGATAGAGCTGAGAAACTGGAAAGGTGAAAACAAAAATAATGGGAGTTATGTGCAGGTCTCCAAACTGTAGTCAGGATGTGGGGCACAAGATACACCAGGAGATAGAAAAGACGTGTAAGAAAGGCAAGGTTACAGTGATCATGGGGGATTTAAATATGCAGGTGGACTGGGAAAATCAGGTTGGGTAGTCGATCACAAGGAAAGGGATTTGTGGAATGTCTACGAGATGGCTTTTTGGAGCAGCTTCTGGTGGAGCCCACTGGGGAACAGGCAATTCTGGATTTAGTGTTGTGCAATGAAGCAGACATGATAAGGGAGCTTAAGTTGAAGGAAGCCTTAGGAGGCAGTGACTTTAATATGATAGAATTTACTCTTCAATTTGAGAGGGAGAAGATGGAATCAAATGTAACAGTATTACAGCTGAATAAGGGCAACTACAGAGGCAGGAGGGAGGACCTGACAGAATTGACTGGGAGACGAGTCTAACAGGAAAGACAATGAAACAGCAATGGCAGGAGTTTCTGGGAGTAATTAGGGAGACACAGCAAACATTCATCCCTAGGAAAAAGAAGGATGATTAAGGGAAGATGAGGTAACCATGTCTGACAAGGGAAGTCAGGGACAGCATCAAAGCAAGAGAGAAAACTTACAATGCAGCGAAGGGCAGTGGGAAGCCAGAGAATTGGGAAACTTACAAAGACCAACAGAGGTCAATGAAAAAAGAAATAAGGAGGGCAAAGATCAACTAAGAGAGTAAGCTAGCCAGTAATATAAAAGAAGATTGTAAGAGTTTCTTTAGAAATATAAAGGGCAAAAGAGAGGCAAAAGTGACACTGAAGAAGTAGTATTGGGGACAAAGAAGTGGCTGAGGAACTGAACAAGTACTTTAGAACATAGAACATAGAACATTACAGCGCAGTACAGGCCCTTCGGCCCTCGATGTTGCGCCGACCTGTGAAACCAATCTGAAGCCCATCTAACCTAAACTATTCCATTATCATCCATATGTTTATCCAATGACCATTTAAATGCCCTTAAAGTGGGCGAGTCTACTATTTTTGCAGGCAGGGCATTCGACGCCCTTACTACTCTCTGAGTAAAGAACCTACCTCTGACATCTGTCTTATATCTATCACCCCTCAATTTAAAGCTATGTCCCCTCGTGCTAGCCATCACCATCCCAGGAAAAAGGCTCCCACTGTCCACCCTATCTAATCCTCTGATCATCTTGTATGTCTCTATCAAGTCACCTCTTAACCTTCTTCTCTCCAACGAAAACAGCCTCAAAACCCTCAGCCTTTCCTCATAAGACCTTCCCTTCATACCAGGCAACATCCTGGTAAATCTCCTCTGCACCCTTTCCAATGCTTCCAAATCCTTCCTATAATGCGGTGACCAGAACTGTACGCAATACTCCAGGTGCGGCTGCACCAGAGTTTTGTACAGCTGCAACATGACCTCATGGCTCCGAAACTCAATCCCTCTACCAATAAAACCTAACATACTGTACGCCTTCTTAACAACGCTATCAACCTGGGTGGCAACTTTCAGTGATCTATGCACATGGACACCGAGATCTTTCTGCTCATCCACACTACCAAGAATCTTATCATTAGCCCAGTACTCTGTATTCCTGTTACTCCTTCCAAAGTGAATCACCTCACACTTTTCCGCATTAAACTCCATTTGCCACCTCTCAGCCCAGCTCTGCAGCTTATCTATGTCCCTCTGTAACCTGCAACATCCTTCCGCACTATCCACAACTCCACCGACTTTGGTGTCATCCGCAAATTTACTAACCCATCCTTCTACGCCGTCATCCAGGTCATTTATAAAAATGACAAACAGCAGTGGCCCCAAAACAGATCCTTGAGGTACTCCAGGATGAACATTTCCCATCAACCACCACCCTCTGTCTTCTTACAGCTAGCCAATTTCTGATCCAAACCGCTAAATCACTCTCAATCCCATGCCTCCGTATTTTCTGCAATAGCCTACCATGGGGAACCTTATCAAACGCTTTACTGAAATCCGTATACACCACATCAACCGCTTTACCCTCATCCACCTGTTTGGTCACCTTCTCGAAGAACTCAATAAGGTTTGTGAGGCACGACCTACCCTTCACAAAACCGTGTTGACTATCCCTAATCAAATGATTCCTTTCTAGATGATTATAAATCCTATCTCTTATAATCCTTTCCAACACTTTACCCACAAGCAAAGTAAGGCTCACTGGTCTATAATTACCAGGGTTGTCTCTACTCCCCTTCTTGAACAAGGGGACAACATTTACTAGTCTCCAGTCTTCTGGCACTATTCCTGAAGACAATGACGACATAAAGATCAAAGCCAAAGGCTCTGCAATCTCCTCTCTAGCTTCCCAGAGAATCCTAGGATAAATCCCATCCGGCCCAGGGGACTTATCTATTTTCACACCTTCCAGAATTGCTAACACCTCCTCCTTATGAACCTCAATCCTGTCTAGTCTAATAGACTGTATCTCAATATTCTCCTCGACAACATTGTCTTTTTCCTGTGTGAATACTGACGAAAAATATTCATTTAGCACCTCTCCTATCTCTTCGGACTCCACGCACAACTTCCCACTACTGTCCTTGACCAGCCCCAATCTTACTCTAGTCATTCTTTTATTCCTGACATACCTATAGAAAGCTTTAGGGTTTTCCTTGATCCTACCTGCTAAAGACTTCTCATGTCCCCTCCTGGCTCTTCTTAGCTCTCTCTTTAGGTCCTTCCTGGTTAACTTGTAACTCTCAAGCACCCTCACTGAGCCTTCACGCCTCATCTCTACATAAGCCTCCTTCTTCCTCTTGACAAGAGATTCAACTTCTTTAGTAAACCACGGTTCCCTCGCTCGACCACTTCCTCCCTGCCTGACAGGTACATACTTCTCAAGGACACGCAGTAGCTGTTCCTTGAACAAGCTCCACATTTCAATTGTGCCCAGCCCCTGCAGTTTCCTTCTCCATCCTATGCATCCTAAATCTTGCCTCATCGCCTCATAATTGCCTTTCCCCCAGCTATAACGCTTGCCCTGCTTTATATACCGATCCCTTTCCATTGCTAAAGTAAACGTAACCGAATTGTGGTCACTATCACCAAAGTGCTCTCCTACCTCCAAATCTAACACCTGGCCTGGTTCATTACCCAGTACCAAATCCAATGTGGCCTCGCCTCTTGTTGGCCTATCTACATACTGTGTCAGGAAACCCTCCTGCACACATTGGACAAAAACTGACCCATCTGAAGTACTCGAACTATAGCGTTTCCAGTCAATATTTGGAAAGTTAAAGTCCCCCATAACAACTACTCTGTTACTTTCGCTCCTATCCAGAATCATCTTTGCAATCTTTACCTCTACATCTCTGGAACTTTTCGGAGGCCTATAGAAAACTCCCAACAGAGTGACCTCTCCTTTCCTGGTTCTAACCTCAACCCATACTACCTCAGTGGATGAGTTGTCATCAAACGTCCTTTCTGCCACCGTAATACTGTCCTCGACGAACAATGCCACACCTCCCCCTCTTTTACCACCTTCCCTGATCTTACTGAAACATCTAAACCCCGGAACCTGCAACAACCATTCCTGTCCCTGCTCTATCCATGTCTCCGAAATGGCCACAACATCGAAGTCCCAGGTACCAACCCATGCTGCAAGTTCACCCGCCTTATTCCGGATGCTCCTGACATTGAAGTAGACACACTTCAAACCACTTTCCTGCCTGCCGGTACACTCCTGCGATAGGGTTGAAACCTTATTTATGACCTCACTACTCTCAACCTCCTGTACACTGGAACTACAATTCAGGTTCCCACCCCCCTGTTGAATTAGGTTAGTTGAATTAGTTGAATTGTGTCAGTCTTCACAGCGGAAGACACGAGTAGTATCCCAAAAATTCAACAGAGTCGGTGGGAGGTGGAGGGGCAGAGGTGAGTATGGTGGACATCACCAATGAGAAGGTGCTAGAAAAACGGAAAGGTCTGAAGGTGGATAAATCACCTGGACCAGATGGACAACACCCCAGAATTCTGAAGGAGATAGCTGAAGAGATACTGGAAGCATTAGTGGTAATCTTTCAGGAATTATTGGAGTCAGGAAGAGTCCAAGAGGACTGGACAATTGTTAATGTAACACCCTTGTTTAAGAAGGAAGTAAGGCAAAAGACAAGAAATTACAGGCCGATTAGCCTGACCTTGGTTGTTGCTAAGATTTTGGAGTCCATCGTGAAGGATAAGATTTCTGAATTCTTGAAAGTGCAGGTAAAATAAGGCAAAGTCAGCAAGGTTTCATCAAGGGAAGGTCACGCCTGACAAATCTGTTAGGTTACTTTGAGGAGGTAACGAACAGGTTAGACCAAGAAGAGCCAATGAATTTTATCTACCTGGACGTCCAGAAGGCCTTTGATAAGGTGCCACATAGGAGGCTGCTGAGTAAGATAAGGGCCCATGGTGTTAGAGGCAAGGTATTAGTATGGGTAGAAGATTGGCTGTCTGGCAGAAGGCAGAGAGTGGGGATAAAAGTATCTTTCTCAGGATGGCAGCTGGTGACAAGTGGTGTTCCGCAAGGGTCAGTGTTGGTACCACAACTTTTCACTTTATACATTAATGATCTAGATGAAGGAACTGTGGGCATTCTGGCTAAGTTTGCAGACAATACAAAGATAGGTGGAGGCACAGGTAGTATTGAGGAAGTGGGGAGGCTGCAGAAGGATTTGGACAGGTTAGGAGAGTGGGTGAGAGGTCATGCACTTTGGTAAGAAGAATAGAGGCATAGAATATTTTCTAAATGGGGAGAAAATTCAGAAATCAGAAGTACAAAGGGATTGGGAGTCCTAGTCCAGGATTCTCTTAAAGTAAACTTGCAGGTTAACACAGTAGTTAGGAAGGCAAATACAATATCGGCATTTATTTTGAAAGGACTATAATATAAAAGCAGGGATGTACTTCTGAGGCTCTATAAGGCTTTGATCAGACCACATTTTGAGTTTTGTGTGCATTTTGGGCCCTATACCTCAGGAAGGATGTACTGGCCCTGGAGCGGGTTCAAAGGAGGTTCACAAGAATGATCCCAGAAATGAAAGACTTAACATATGGGGAAAGTTTGAGGACAATGGGCCTAAACTCGATGGAGTTTAGAAGGATGAGGAGGGATCTAATTGAAACTTACAGAATACTGAATGGCCTGGACAGGCTGGACATTGGGAAGATGTTTCCATTGGTTGGAGAGACCAGGACCAAAAGCACAGGCTTAGAGTAAAGTGAAAACCCTTTAGAATGGAGATAAGGAAAAACTTCTTCAGCCAGAGAGTGGTGAATCTATGAAATTCATTGCCACAGAATGCTGTGGAAGCCAGGTTATTGAGTATATTTAAGACTGAGATGGATATGTTCTTGATTGTCAAAGGGATCAAGGATCGTGGGGAGAAAGCGGGAGAATGGGCTTGAGAAACCTATCAGCCATGATTGAATGGCAGAGCAGACTCGATGGGCTGAATGGCCTAATTTCTGCTCCTTTGTCTTATGGTCTAAATAAAAATTTGGAATAAAAGTTTGGATTAATGGAAACCATGTAACCAGTGTCAATTGTTGTGGGTTTTAAGAAAAAAAATCTAGTTCACTTTGGGGAAGGATATCTTATATCATTATCTGGTCTAGCTCATATGACTCCTGACCCAGAGCAATGCTATTGACTTAACTGCCTCTGGACAATTAGAGATGGGCAATAAATGTTGGGTTTGTCATTGATGCCCTCATCCCATGAATTTAAAAAAAACAAATTTTCCATACTATTGCAATATTGTTAGCATTTGCAGTATTCAGCCATTTCTTGAAATTGTGAGGTGAATCAAGTTGTTTTTAAACTGAAACTATAATTTTGGAGGCCTTAGGAAGAGGCCAAGATGTATCACCTTTCAGGCACTTCTGTCTGAAGCTGACTACAAATGAGTGATGTACTAAGTTTCACTGCCAATGGGATAGGGAATAATTGCAGATCTTGTTCCTTCAGTTAGTTGTCTAATATTGCACCATTATTCATCACTGAATGTAATGACTGCAGAGCATTGGTCTGACTCATTTTGTGGGAGTGCTCAGCTCTGTCTGTTGAATGTTGCTTCCAATATTCAGCATGAAAATTGTCCAGTGTTGTTTCTTCATGAGGTTGATAACTCATTTACTGGTAGCCCTGGTGCTCCGCCTGGCATGTTCTTGTTATTGAACCAGGTTGGCCTCCTAACTTGTTGGTAATGATAAAGTCAGGCATATGCTGGGTAATAAGGGTATAGATTGTAGTTAAACATAATTATGATGCTGACATGTAGCACCTAATGCATGTGCAAACATACGAACCAGTAGGATGAATAAGTCAATTGTCCCCTCAAGCCTGCTCTGCAATGAAATTGTTCCCATTGGCAGGTCATCCTTTTTGAAAGAATAAACGTTAAAGACAATGGCCTCAAGCAAACATGACCATTACATACTTTGTACTAATTACCTCCTTGTCATGTCAGATAAGCAGCTATTCAAATACTAACTTAAAAGTATCATTTGAGTTTGCCATTTTTACATTACATTTTACACCTGGTACTGGAAGACAATGCTTCAGAGCTGTCACCTTCACACTCTGAATGATAAATATGTAAGGGCATGGTCTGTGATATTCTTATTCAACGATTGACATTTGGAGGGGGTCTGATGTCATGGTGGATTAATGCCAAAACTTCACTTCTCAAGCAGCATAATTAATTTGATTTTGTAACATACATCAAGTTAAGTTTATATACCTCAGAGATTTTTATTGAAGCACGACATCAACTTTCCTTGTGAAGTCTTCATATTACACTCTGTCATAACATGGGTATAACCTAGAAAACAAGGTAGTGTATTGGGATGGATAAAAATTGGTTGGCAGACAGGAATCAAAGAGTAAGAATAAATGGATGTTTTTTTATGAATGGCAGGCAGTGGCTAGTGGAATGCTGTGGGACATGGACCCCAGCTATTCACAATATATGGTAACAATTTAGATGGGGGAGCTAAATGCAATATCTCAAGTTTGGCAGATGACACAAAGTTGGGTGGAAAAGTGAGCTGTGAGAAATGTTGCAGTGTAATTTGGACAAGCTGAGTGAGTGGGCAAATGCAAGGCAGATACAGTATGAAGTGGATAAATTTGAGGTTATCCATTTTGGTAGCAAAATAGGAAGGCAGATTATTATTTGAATGGTTGTAAACTGAGAGGGGGAAGTGTTCAACAAGAGTTGGATATCGTTGTATGCCAGTTGCTGAAACTAAGTGCAAAGGCACTGCAGGCAGTAAAGAAGGCAAACTTATGTTGGCCTTCATAGCAAAAGGATACAAGTGCAGGAACAAGGTTGTCTTGCTGCAATTATACTGTTCTTTGGTGAGGCCACACCTGGAATTTTGTATACAGTTTTGCTATCCTTATCTAATAAAGGATGTTCTTGTTATGGGGAAACTGGAATTAAGGTTTACCAGATTGTTTCCTAGGATGATAGGACTAACATATGAGGAGAAATTAGGTCAGGATTTCTTTCACTGAAATTTAGAAGGATGATAGGGGATCTCTTTGAAACCTGTAAAATTGTGACAAGGCTAGACAGGCTAGATACAGGAAGGATGTCCCAAATGATGGAGAAGTCCAGAAACAGGTGTCCAAGCTTAAGGTAATGTGTTTTCAGGACTGAAATGAGGAGAAATTTCTTCACCCAGAGAGTGGCAAACCTATGGAATTCACGATTACAATGTGGTTGAGGACAAAACATTGTGTTTTCGAGAAGGAGGTAGATATAGCTCTTGTGGCTAAAGGGATTGAGGTATGGGGTGGAGGGGAGGGGAGGCTTGGATTAAGGTATTGAGTTTGATGATCAGTCATATTCATAATTAATGGTGGAGCAGGCTTGAGGGATGGAATGGCCTACTTCTGCTCTTATCTTCTATGTTTCAATGATGTAGTGCTTCATTGTGATTGATGACAGAGTTTAGAAGTACCATTTCTAAAATGCTGTTCTAATTCTGACATTCTCCACAGAGCATCAACTCACACATCTAAGATCGACCTCCTGGTTTCTGCTTTTCTAATGATCTTGGTTCAGAAGTGAAAACAATCTCCACGAACAGGGAAGTTATGATGTCGACAGCAGTCCCAGCAAGAACAGTTACTTGAAATGGCTTCTGCTCAACATCCAGAGGGAGAAGCAGATGGCAAAGAGACCCCAAGAAAGAGAGTTTGCTGTCATTTTCTACAGCTCTCAGAAATCAGGTGCAGATCACTGATACAAAAACAGAGGTTGCTGGAAAAGATCAGCAGGTCTGGCAGGTCCAGTGACTCTTCCTCTGAACAGACCCTTCATCAGATCAAGAATGTCTTAGGTCATCAGCACTGAAAGGGTATGCCACATCACTTTGGTGTGTCCTTCATAACTGGGGTTGACATGGGGCTATGCTCTGAATGTAAAGGAAAGGGTGAATCGACAACAATCCTCTGTGTAACTTTTGATTAGTTGTATGGCAAACAGACTCTGTCTAAAATATTTGTGGACCTGATTATTCTTGCAGTGCTTGAATTCTAATGTTTCTAAATAAACATTTTCTTATCCAAATGATTGTTTGCTTCATGTCTTCAGTGACAGCACTTTGAAGAGTCTAGACAGTAAAGATCCTGCAGACCAATAGGGAAAATGCAGTAGTCAGTGAGATCAGGCAAAAACATCACATGGCATTCCAGTTAAATTACTCTTCGGTCTTCAGTCACTATATGATATGTGAGCAATGTGCAGTGAAATTTCTCATGCAAGTCAACAGGTTGAGAGGAATCCTGAGGCATTTCCTTTTCACTTTTCTGTCGCTGGTTAGCTTTCAATGTTCCAGAGTGCATGTAGACTGCTAAACTGCCTTGTAGTGCACCATTGAATCTGAGGGAGGCAGCACTTTGTGCAGTTTTGTTTGACAGCCAGTGAACGAGGACACAGTGGAGATAGACTTATCATTGTACACCTCTAAGCTTTGAATAGCTGTTCACTGTCTTGGAAAGCTAATTGATGATAGATAGAATGAAGCTCTGCCTCTAGACATATGTGGAATTATCACTGATCCCATACTCTACTCACAAGATGGGTGTAAGTGTAGAATGGCTTGTGTAATCCCTGGAAATTAAAGCGCTATCCCTTGGCTAAAATTAACAATGTGATGTTTGAAGAATCCGTGATGCCTGATGCTATTGAAGTCAAGGTGTCAGTTTTTTGTGAAAGATGGGCAGTGATTGGCTATTACAATTTGTTCACCATTGGGATGCCTGAAGAGGCTTCTTCATCTCTGTCAGCTACAAAGAAATGAGAGTAGGCATTTTAGGAGTGCAAGTGCACATATATTTAGAAAAGGGCAAGAAACTTGACAAAAATGTGTCACATGTGCCTTCAGTAGGCTTTGTTTTGGCTTTCTCTCCTGCTCATTATGTCAAAGTACAGTCCCAGCTGGGTTGGAGGGAAGACAGCTCTGTACTTGGCCCTTATGGTCTGGACGTTCCCAGGAATGTTTAGGCTCAGAGGGGCCACATTTGCTGAGAGTGCCCTGCTGAGATGGAAGCTCATCCTCCTTACCGTGTAAACTTTGGCAACACAGACATATGGGAGATGGAGGAGTTGGACACCTTCTGCGAAGAAGTGTTGTGAGTCGATTCTGTGTGGCTACTCCTCTCAGCACCCTATCTTTCAGAGAGGGAGGGGCATCTGGAATGAGGTTAAGATCCCTCAACTCCTCTCACCTTGCCATTGACGCTGATAACCGATGATTGTGTTGATAGAGTGCAGGGCATATCCAATAGGCACTGTATATGCTGGATCTCAGTCTCAATGGTGGTAACAAACCTGTCCATGGAAAATACCAGATGCATATCAAAGTCAGCATGGTACTGGTAATGTAGATGGATTCCTCTATCCTCCGCTATAGTTTACTGACTGCCTCTGACAAACCTGACTCAAGCTCCTGTTGTCTGCCTATACATTTTAATAATGGCACTAATGACCAAGACCATCAGATCATTTTCTAGCTGGGGCTGAGCAGGTGCTTGGTCTCTGTCAGTCTTCAGTGTCAGAAACTGGGTGTTTCCTCCTCAACTAGCTGCAGAGATATGTTCACTGAGCTCACCAGATTGTGTTCCCCAAGTTTAATCTAGACAGAAAACCTCGAGTGTGAGGGTTGTCTTATGAGGAAAATTCAACATGCTAAGTTTCTATCTGTTAGACTTTAGAAGGATAAGATGAAATGAGATGAAAGTCTCTAAGCTGGTGGAGAGTGTAGATAGAAACCTTACCAGTGCATCCTCTGAAAGTTGAATGATTTCCTCCTTGGAGATGTGGGGAAGCTGAGTGAGTTGGTGCCTTTGCATTTAGTATCGGTAGTGCCTGCATTAGAGAAGAGAAATAATTAGTCATGTAAAAGATATAAGCTTGTGCAGTTTAAAAATGAAGCAGTGAGGCTCATTAAAATGAAGTACACTGTGTTGGTTACCGATGGAGGTTTTAGCATCCCCACATAAGCAGTTATGCTCTTCTCCAGCCAAACTGAGCATTTGTTTCCCAGATAGCATGAGGAGTCTTATGTTTACCACACCGCTCCACCTCACCCATGATCTTTGCCTTCTTGATCCAGTTGTTTACCCACAATAAGATGAAAAGGAGAGATAAATTATGATGGACATGGGTGGGAAAACTCTGAATGGTGAGGGAGAAGCAAGAGAGGGATGAAGTCTTCCTAGTCAGTGAGTGGGAAAGGTTAACATTTTGGGAGGATGAGCTGGGTGAGCCATCAAATGAACATAGTGAGAGTTGTAGCTTGTGAGCCTTGTGAAAGGTGTGTGCAGTGTTAGAGTAAGTGACCCTGTGTATGTGATGTACCTGAGAGATAATAGTGGCAGTTCTCCTGGCAGAGCACAGAGAATTGTTAATATGCAGTGTCTCCCTGCACCGCTGTATCTTCCATTTCACTCGGGAGACTGCACTCACCCAAGCTGTTATTTCAGTCTGGGATGCGTGTGTCTTGTGGCATTGCCTCTTTTGTGGCTCAGATGAAGAAAGTGGCCCTCCTGTCTACAATGCATCCATTTGCACCTTGGCGTTTCTGTCCAGAAAGTAGAAAGCTAACTATACTTTCTGGGCCATTTCATTCGGGATAATGCTGGAACACCATAGTGTGAGGGGCAGTTTCTGGCTTTGAGATTCTGAAATAGCATGGCAATTCTGGTTTAACTATGATGCCAGTGGTGTGGACAAAGCAAGGTTCCTTCAGCAGTGATTGTTTCTGCCTCTCTAGCAATGCTATTCCAAGAGACAGGCATTAAGGAGATCAGCTATATAAGTAATGAACAGAAGATTGTATAGTAAATGTCAACATGGGCCAGGGCAGTTTGGCTGCTATGAATACCTCTTGAAAAAAAAACACTTTTCCAAATAATGGGAAAATTTAGCCCAAGTTGCCTCTTACTCTTCAAAACTCCAACAGATATAATCCTAACATGTCTAATTTTTCCTCATAAAACAAATTACCCATTCCAGGTATTAGTCTGGCAAACCTATCGACTGCTTCCAATGCATCTACATCCATCTTTACATAAGGACCCCCACTTAGGCCCTAAAAGGTAGAAAGGTCCCTACGCAACAATGAAAAGAGCTAGAGACCACAGAGGAGGTCAATGCCAAGAGTTTATGGCATGGCTGTCATGTTGAAAGAAGTTTAATGGCCTCAGCAGAGATGTCAAGGTTAAGAATACTGCTCTCTTACTCCCTATTCTCGCTTGTGTTACCTCCAGCCTTACTGCACAGAATAATCTACTTCCCATCTCCCTTCACTGTTCCAGAATTATTGCAGCAGACTTCCCTCCAGCTCCTCCTCTTCAAATTCAACCACATAAGAACATAAGAAATATGAGCCAGAATAGACAATTCAGTCCCTCAAGCTTGGTTCCCCATTCACTAATTTCATAACTGATTTGATTGTGGAGTTAACTTCAGTTTCCTGCCTGTCTCTGCAGCATCTCCCATAATCTTGACTCCCTCATCAATCAAGATACTGTCTGACTCAGCTTTGAGTATGTGCAGTGATCCAGCCACCGCTGTCCTTCTACAGGGTAAAGAAATCCAAGGACTAACCATCTTCTGAGAGGAGAGGTATCACTTTTTGCTGGTCAAAGATGGAAGTCTCTTATTCTGAAAATGTACGCATCAAGTTTTGCATTTCCTGCATGAAGGAAAACATCTCTCTGCATCTTCTCAAACAACCTCATTCAACTTTAGACGTTTCAAAAAGATCTCTTTTCATTCTTCTAAACTGGCCCAACTTGCTTAATACTTCCAGGATTTGACTTGGTAGTCTGCTTTGAAGTGGCTTGATTCCAAATATTCCCTCTATAAATAAGAAGCAGAAAAGTATACTCGGTAGTTAATCTGTGGTCTCATAATACCTGCAAACCTTTAGTAAGACTTCCCTATCTTTATAGTCAGATAACAAAGGGCAGCATTCAATTTGTTCTCCTAATTACTTGCTGAACCTGCATGTGGACTTTTTGTGATTCATGCACAGGCAGATCCTGATCTAGATCCCTCCGTCTGTTGCATTCTGTGCAATATTTCCCTTTAACCAATTTTCTGCTTTTCAATTATTCCTTCCAAATTGAACAACTTCATATTTTACTACGTTATATTCCATCTGTCTCCTAATTGGCCATTATTGTTTACTATCCAGTTAAGGACAGTGGAAAGGCTCTGATGCTGGCAGTCTAGTCATTGGACCTGCAGCTCTGAAGGCTGAGCAATCCTCCTGGGTGATATAGTTGCTGCTGAAGAATGTAGGTGACCTCAGGATCAAGGAAGAGTAATATAAAAACAGAATTAAAAAAAAAAATTCTGAAACCAAGGTTCAGAGGAGAATCCCCTCTGGGGAGGTCATGTGGGCTACACAAGGGGCCTTCCATAGCTGCAGCTCTTTCCTGAGCCCAGGCAACTTTTGAGAAGTTGACTTTGGGGGCCTTTGTATAGCATGATGGTGCAGTAATGTGGCTGGTATAATTCAACCCAAAGTATCTAGGTAACTCTTTCCCTCTCTGCCACATTGCAGCATCTGAAGTTTTGTCTCCAGCTCAATATTTCTGAACTGAAGTTGTTTGAACTGCAATTACTGGTAAATCACAACAGTGTCCACCAATCCCTACATACTACAGCCGCAAAACATCACTTGCTTCTTGTCTCTTCATAGCATTTTATTTGACTAATTAGAGATTCAAGTTTCAAAATATCACTCAATGATTATTTTTAGTTGTGTAAACTAGTTAAGCTCTAAATTTAATCCAGTGCTTATGGCCTATTTTAAACGACTGTTCCAGTTTAGAGAGAAAAAAAACCCTTCAAACTCAGCAAGCAACCACCTGTCTGTGCTCCTGATCAATTCTTTTGTACCTCAGCTATCAGATCTGACAGTGTCTCATTCCTTCTCTCGTAAAAAAAAGTCTGGTTCTGTTTCTTTCTTGCTCCAAGTTCCCTCACTCAGTAAATTCCTGAGTTAAGTTCTCTTTCAAAGCTGCACTGTTTGGAGGTGACCTCCAGTCAAATCCATCCAAAGATGTGCAGGTTAGGTGAATTGGCCATGCTAAATTGTCCACAGTGTCCGGGAATATGCAGGCTAGGTGGATTAGCCATGGGAAATGCAAGTTTACAGATATAGGGTCTGGGTGAAGTGCTCTTCGGGAGGCTCGATGGGTCAAATGGCCTGCTTCCACACTGTAGGGATTCTATGATTGTATAAGTCGGGGTTACTTACTCGATGAATTAGCAAAAGCCACTTGTTTCAATACTAAAGGAAATTCCAAAGACTTGATTCAATTCCTGCAACGGTACCATTCATTATGTGGTGCACTGCCGCAACTCATCACAGGTTCTTTCAACAGTGCCTTCCAAACCCATGGCCTCTACCACCTAGAAAGACAAGGGCAGCAGATGCCCCTGAGCAAGATAGCGGCGCTGGCACAGTAGGTAGTGTTTGGGATTCTGATTTGGTCTGCTCCAGGCCGGCAGCATTTTTTTCTCTCTCTCCTTTCCATCTTTCTTCATTTTCTTATTTTCTTTCTTCATTTTTGAAGCAGGAGCAGTGTCAGTGGGGCAGTGGTTGCAGCATCAGCAGGGTGGATAGGGACTCCTGGTGGCAGTGGCAATGCCCAGAGTGGGAAATCCTGATGGCAGTAGGCCCAGAGCCTGGATTCTTAGAATCAGAGAATGATAGAATCCCTACAGTGTGGAAGCAGGCCATTTGACCCATTTGTGTCCACACTGATCCTTTAGAGGTCATCCCACCCAGATCCTCCCATCCCCATTGTATCTCCATAACCCTGCATTTCCCATGGCTAATCAATCTAGCCTGCACATCCCTGGACACTATGGACAATTTAGCATGGCCAATCCACTTAACCTGCACATCTTTGAACTGTGGAAGGAAACCGGGGCACCTGGAGAAAATGCACAGAGAAATGGGTAGAACGTGCAAATTCCACACGAATAGTTGTCCGAAGGTGTAATTGAGTCAAGGTCCCTGACACTGTGAAGCAGCAGTGCTAACCACTGAGCCACTTTGCTGCCCTCATAGTGATGGTGGTGTCTGGAGCGGGGATTCCTGGCTGTGGTAGGCCAAAGAAGGGACTCTCGGCAGTGATGGTGGCAGCAGCAGCAGCAGCAGAGCCAAGGTCTCCTGGATCATTGGTGCTGCCATTGCTTTACCCAAAGTGGGGGCTCCTTGAGGACTGGAACACCTTGCAGAGACCTTGCAGAAGCCCTGGAGCCATTCTTGAGACTGAATTTGAACAGAAGATGAACTCTATTTAAGTATTTGCTTTTTATTCTTCTTGCAACTCAAGATGATGCCAGATTATGGCGACAGAACACTTCTCACAGTATCTTTCTAGATATATGTGACAATAAAAAAAAGTTCATTCATTCATTCAGATGCAAGGGAACACCACTTGCTGCATATTCTTCTCCAAATTACATACTATGCTGACTTGGAAACATATCAGCGTGCTTTCACTGCTGTTTGTACAAAATCCTGGAACTCTCTTCCTATAAGCAATGTGGCGCATTGACACAGCAGTTCAAGATGGCAGCTCAACCATATCTTCTCAGGAGCAATTAGAGATGAGCAATGGCTCTCTTCCAAAAGTTACTAACCTTCCCACTGCTCCAGGTCTTCAGTATTGCTGTGCAGCCAGCACTCTGAACTTCTGAAATTGTGGTGATGTCCATAGTGGCTGCTGGTCTCTGATTGTCTGACAGTTTCAGTCAGAGTGGGTCATCGCTTTCCCAGGATTCACAGCAAATAAACCAGGTGACCATTGAAGTGCCTGATAGGCACTTGATGCAGAAGACATTCTAATTACTAGTACTGGGAAGTTTTTCAGTTGTAATAACGGCCACATCCTGACCTTAATTTGGAAATGAAAAATCCCAGCTTGAGTTTTGCAAGAGAAAATCATCCTGATCATAAATCAAAAGGTTGTCACTGGAGGACGCCAGTCCTACCTGCAGGCCCTCTCCACAATAAGGAAGACTTACTGGTTATCACATCCAGCATGAAATTCCTGTTTGGGATGAGTGACAATGTCTTCACCCGTTATGCTCTTTTTCCCTTCTGACCTCTGTCTTTTCCCACACATTCTACATAGCAAACTCTAATTTTTGGCAGCAGTCATTCAACTCTCTCCACATTCATACCACACTCAAAACTAATGCTGTCACCCTGGTCAGAACAAAGGTAGTGAAAGATAAATGAGTCATGACTAGGAAATAGGCCATAGGCCTGCATGACATACTGTTTGTGGTTACAAATCAAGCAGAAGATTGAGGAAGTAGGACCTCTTGCTGTTGGCAAAGATATCAGGACAGTGATGGGTATGACACAAAGAAATGTGGACACAATCTCTGGAATTTGGCACCCTGAAAAAGAATGCAACTTGGATAGAATCGAATACACTCTCACCCTGCTTCTCTCTGGCCATGTAGAAAGAGATGTAATTGTTCTTAGTAGCACAGAGGACAACCTTAATGCCTTGGAGAATTATAAACTGTGAGGTGGCACCTAGTGCAGCCTTGAAGAAGCCTTGACATAAAGGTTAAATGCCAGGGGGTTGGCCATATCCTGTTTCAAGTTCAAGATGTGGCTGCAACAAGTGATAAACGATGAAAGATAAGTGGACAATTCTTCTTTGAAGTCAGAATTAACTTTCATGTCAGGCGACAAAATGCAAAAATCCAGAAGTTAACTAGCAGTTTAGAATAACAAACTAGCAACAAATCCATTTGTAGTAAATAATCCCATTAAATAGCTCTGATGAAGAGTTCTTCCTGCTTCTTTGCACTATGATTTTTGAATGAATGATTGTATGTCGAGTCAGAAAAATGATCATATAAGAACCTCTTTGAAATATCCTAACTATCCAAAAACTAACCTGGACACATACAGAGTCACTCAAATGATGTGGCATGACCACAATTCTATTGTAGGATGGGTGATACGTCCCAACAGCCACAATAAAGACTTAGGCGCCCATTTTGTAGCTGGAAGTAGGTGCTGTGTTAGCAAATTGCTGAGCCATTGCATCGTAAGCTCCAGAGAGACTTTTAGTTACTTGGCAGTATGTATTACTAAAACAGGAATAATTAAAGAGGCTGGCTGACAATTATGTAGCAACCACTCCCTCTCTCAGTCCAGTATTATGTACTATTATTCCTAGCAGCAACTACTTCCTGGAATGCTTCAGACCACACATGAATCAACGAGAGCCGGAACTCTCTACGCCATCATTTTTTACATAAAACTGCTTGAAAATATAGATAGTTTCTGATCTAAGCAGACTGACAATTCTCAGAGGAAAACAAAGCTGAGTGTTTCATGGTGCTGTGTTCAGATCAAATAATGAGAAACCAAACGTCAGCACATTGGATTCATGAATTTTCAGCAGCATTCTAGAAACACTTAAGCATTTTTATTCCCTGAGCTAATGAGGTTTAGACGACATAGTTCACATCAGTTCATTTAGTAAATACAAGATGGTTTCCTTGTTTCTTTTGCCTGTAGGGTTATTTCACAATTACTTGAATACCAGTAGCGAATGATCCAGTTTACAGTTTAAGCCGGACTTCCTTATATCAGGCAGGTGCAGATGTTTATATATCTAACAAAGATGGAACGTCAATGGTCGATCTTTTGGTGCCTTTGTATAAAGATATTCCAGAGTACTTTATTTTATGCTGTGAAGTTTTATTTACAAGATATTTATCTAAATAGGCCAAAATGTAAGCCATCATGGTGAGTGTATTTATTAAGGGGCTGATGTAGAAGGATGCTAAGAGAGCTTTAGGATGATTGCTGAATATTTACAGCAGTAATCTTCAGCACTTGCTCATCAGAGCTCTCAAATGGAAGCTTAAAACCTGCACAATGATTTAAACCATTTCCATCTGTTTCTATATTCTGTTTTATTCACAAAATCGCTCAAAAACAAAAAGAAACGATGGCTATAGGATACACAGCAAAAATATAGGTTTCTGAAATTCTTAGACCATTCGGGAATAGAAGGACAGAAATCTTGGCAGCAACTTTTTACACATACCCCTTTACATCAATTCAGCAAAATGGTGCCCAGTTTTTACAGTGGGAAATGCTGTGCCCAAGAAGGTAGAAGGCAGACCTCCCCATAAAAATGAGGGGTTTTTTTTTCTGGAATTTCTGATACTACCTGTTCCCTTGGAACAAATATGACAGCATGCTGCCGGAACAATGAACAATCCAGTTGCTTTAATAACAGGAGTACACAAGAAAGGCTGCAGATTTTCAGTTCCCCAGAGGACAATAGTGTAAAATTATTGAAATGCTTAGTAGCACAAATTGAAACATCTATTAGCATTTTGCTAATTGTCTAATGTTCAACTTGAGCCCTGGTTATGTAATATAAAACTGAAGAAACAAAATAAATGTTTCAAAATATATTTACAAATGGTGGAACATAAGCATTATGAAAATATTTAAATACTAAACAAAGAAATGGCTATAATTTGAGCAGATATAGTAATCTTTGAATAAAAATATCTTCCTTGTCTGTTTTGATTCTTGAATATGCATACATTCCATGATACAATAAGGACTTTGAACATAACATAAGTGATAGCAGCTGGTAATAATAAATAAAGGTACACTAACGCACGTACAAAGAAAAATATCCAGAAGGGTTTGCCACAGATATCTGATCTCAAGGGTGACATTTTCCATTCTCACCTGTGATCCTTAGTGGAATAAAAATCAGGCTGCAGTGAGCTACTGTGCACCCATCAGCTTGTAGGAAGTGTAAGAACAATTGCCTGTGGGATAACTTATGATTAATGCGCTGCCAACAGCTTCTCATAGCAACACGGTGCCTGCAGCAACACAGTACATTCTTACAGCGAGTCTTCAAAATCATTGACTTCTCTTAAAGAATTATGCTTTTCATATGTTTCAAAGCTGTTTTTTTAAAAAAAGAGAATTGTCATTAAGTTTCTAGCATTTAATCTTCATCTTTGGATCTGTTGTGAGTGTCATTCAGTTAAGGAGAAACATTTGAAAGACAAGCACACCTGAAATATCAGTCAAGTATCTAACAGCAGCTTTTGGGACTTAGCCAGATGCTGCTTTCAGATTAATGCCTGAATTGTTCATGCTTTATTGAGACTGATGCTCCCTTAATGTTGCATCTGGTGAAGGAAAATCCAGGATGCTGCCAATTACATTCAGGTTCGAGTGCACAGTTAAACATGTCGACTGGAAGCTCCTGTCTCAAGAAAACTCACAGTATTTTTCTGGTATTCCATGGCATTTCTCACTTCTGGTGGTTTTCAGTTATACTTGCATGAAAGGATATGTATGTGACTTATACCAAAATATTGTTTTAAACTTAGCTAATTTCAAAAAGTTTAACAACCACGGTGTACTGGATAACTTGGGATTTTTTTTTAAAAAGTGAGTTGACATGTTAACAAGCTCACTTAGAGGCAATGAACAGCTATCAACAAAGTTACCAATGACAGTCTGGGTGATTGGGGGACTTTGCTGACTGAGCCAGCGTTTATTGTCAAAACGTAGTTGCCTTTGAAAAGGAGGTGGTGAGCTGCCTTCATGAACTATTGCAGTTCACTTGGTGTCGATACATTCACAGTGCAGTTAGGAAAGCAACACCATGATTTTGATGCAGTAACAATGAAAGAGGGATGTGATTGCACTCTAGAGGGTGCAGAGGTGATACAGGATGTTCCCTGTGCTGGAGGCCTTTAGTATTGAAGATAGCTTGTTTTCTTTGGAACATAGAAGATTGAGGAGGAAGCATGATTGAGATGTACAAAATTATGAGGGGCATAGAAAGAGTAGTCAGGATGGAACTTTTCCCCTTGGTAGAGGAATCAATAAATGGGGAGCATAATTTTAAGTAAAGCGGCAGAAGATTTAGATGGAATGGGAGGAAAATAAAGTCACTCAGAGGATGGAGGAAATCTGGAACTCACTGCTTGCAAGGGTGGAAGAGGAAGAAACCTTCATAACATTTACTAAGTATTCAGAAGTAGACTTGTAATGAGAATACATGCAAGGCTATGGGCCAAGTCCAGGAAAACGGGATTAGATAAGGGGTTGTCTTTGACCAACACAGACTCAGTGGGATGAAGGGCCTTTTTCTGTGCTGTGGATCATTATGACTCTAATACATACCCAAGTTAGGATAATGAGTAGCTTGAAGGAGAATCTTAAGAACAACCATCTTATGGAAAGAACAAGATTCAATAAAAGAATACAGCTTCTAAGATTACCGAGTGACAACTTCATTAATGATCTTTATACATGGTACATAAGTGTGGAACATTACAATCAAAACTAATAAGAGACAGAATTGTTGAAATTTATGATTCGATTATTTCATACCCTTTGCAATTGAAGGAAAATCTCACATTGAAACAGATATTCCAAAATATGTTAGAAGCTGAGATTTGACAAACCAAAGACAATCTGGTGAACAGAAGGACAAACTTAATTCAGAAGATCATCAACGATCATACTCCAAACAATCACCAACCTAAAGAATTTTAAAATCTTATAATGCTTGGAATTACTGTTCAAGATAGGGAGCAAGCCCCTTAACCCCCCCGCACACAAACAAAGCTATGTCCAGCTCTATCACAAGAACGTCACTTATGCAAAAAAGTGGGACATTTTCAAAATGTGGCTAAAAAGCAGAAATTTTATATCACTGAACAACTATGTCCTGTTATCACTGTAATGGGATAATCCTCGCGATGAACTTCCTGAGAACAATTGTTTGCAATCCTCTCGAGTGCAGGATCAAAATTTGAACCAAACATCCTAAAGTCAGCAACTCATCAATCTTCTGAGACCAACATGTGTATGGTTGGGAAGAATGGTCAAGCCTCCAGACCAATTTGTAAAATAAATGATGTTATCTCAACAGTTAGCTTAGAAGAGTTAATATGAGGCCTTTGTATGGCTCTGCTACTGAGATACAAATGACTGTCTCCGACAAGATCTAGTCAATTCTAATTGTCTATTGTAGTTGTTCTTGTCTGTTAGTCTTGCCTGTATATTAACAACCACATAACTTAGATTAGTCCGATACCAATCTCCCTTACTTTGTTTAATATTGTTAACTGATTTTAAGATAATTTGACCTGTCATTTTAGTTAGAATTAAAAAATGACTTTGTATTACTCGACTACATGCCTCTTCTCACAAAGATATATTGGTAGATAATCTTTCACCACATAACGCTAGCACATCCTGTAGACTGGTACTAACAAGAAGGTAGATCCTAGCAGAACATAATGGCAGCTTTGGGCATCTCTTACAAAATCATCCATGCAACTGAGGAGTATTCCATCACACTCGTGACTCGTGTCTTATAGATGGTGGACAGGCAATGGGGAAACAGCAGATGAGGCACAAATCAAAACATTCCTAGCCTCTGACCTGTTCTTGTAGACATAGTATTATTTTGGCTAGCCCTGCTCATTTTGCGGCCAATGCCAAACCCCTAGGATGTTGATAATAGGCAACTCAACAATCATAATGCTATTGAATGTCAAGGAACAATAGTTGGATTCTCTCTTCTTTGAGATGGTCATTATCTGGCACTTGTGTGGCATGATTGCTACTTGCCATTTATCGGTTCAAGCCTGGATGTTGTCCAGGTCTTGCCACGTTTAGACACGGCTGCTTCAGTATCTGAGTAGTTGTGAATAGTGCTGAATATTGTGCAATCATTAGTGACCATCTCTAATTCTGACTTTTTGATGGCAGGGCTGTCATTGATGACACAGCTGTGGATGTTGTGCCTAAGACACTGACCTGAGGAACTTTCATTGAAATGTCCTGAGATCTGAAATGTTTGACCTCCAATAACCACAACCATCTGTGTTGTTCAAGCGTTGAGAACCATAAACTTAAACTGTTCTAATGGCACAATGTTAGCATTATTGTCCAGTTATTCGATGACATTGTACTGTAATGCGAAATAGAAAGGCCTAATGATTTTATCACTGGACTATTAATCTAGAGACCCAGGTAATTATCTGGGAACCCATTTTCAAATTTAGCCAGACAGTAGAATTAGAATTCAATTAAATGTCTAATGATGACCATGAAACCATTGTTTATTGTCAGAAAAACCCATCGGGTTCACTAATGTCCTTTAGGGTAGGAACAGCCAGTCCTTACCTTGTCTAACCTACATGTGACTCCAGACACATAGCAATGTGGTTGACTGCCAACTGCCCCCTGGGCAATTAGGAATGGGCAATAAATGCTGTCCTAGCCAGTAATGCCCACATCATGTGGATGAATAATAAAAAAAATGATGTGGGTTGTGATGGTCATATTATTAGGACATTTTCAGACAGAACGTAACTGACAAGGACTTGCCAATTCATCGGCCATCAATGATGTACACACTATTTTTCTGTTGCTATCAAATATTGTCATGTCAGTATTTACTGAGAAATGGAGGTTTTACTGTTTGTAAAGCTTTATTAGGTGGGGGAATGGGAAACTTGAAATCAGGACAATATGTGTTGAAGGTTTGCCACACTAATATTTAGAATGAGCAGGCTGCCTTATGAGGAAAGGTTGAATAGACTAGTCTTGCATCTGCTGGAGTTTAGAAGAGTAAGAGGTCATTTGGTTGTAACATATAAGATACTGAAGGGCCTGGACAGGGTAGATGCAGAGAGAAAAATTCCTCATATGAATGAAGAACTAGGGGTCACAAATTAAAAATCAGGAGTCAACGATTTAAGATAGAGATTAGGCAAATGATTTTCTTTTAGAGGGTTGTGAATCTTTGGAACACTTATTCCAATAAACTGGTATAAGCAAGAATTTCTGAATATTTCTGAGACAAAAAATGGATAGATTATTGTTAAGCAAATGAGTTAAATGTTTTCAGGGTTAGACAGATTTGATTTGATTTGATTGTGAATTTGAGGTAACAATGAGATCATTATGAAGTTATGGAATAGCAGATCAGGCTCGAGTGACCAAATGGCCTACTCCTGCACATTCTTTATGTGTTGTATGCTTGTATTAACACACCTCAGAAGGTGCTGTCACAACAGCATGTGCAACACAGGCATTCCATTATTTGTAATTTACGCATAGAGCTCCTCGTATAGTCTTTTGAGGATTTGAACCTTGCACGAATGAAGTACATGTGAAATCTGGCTAAGTCAGAAGTGTGTGTGGTTTTGATTGCTCATGCATATCTATCTGTTCATGTTAAGGACCTCCAGCTTATTCTGTTCGAGGTGACAGAGGTGCGGGACCTGTAGGTTGCTCTGAAGGGAGTGTGTCTCTGGTGCCCTTAAACGACAATATTTCTTGTGCTGGGGATCAGGATAAGTTGCAGGGGCATCATTTTGTCTGAAGTTGACATTCAGCAAGGGTTATCATGCCATTGTGCTGACACTAGCAGCTAGAGACGCATCATAGGGTTTTTTGTTACTTGCCGTTCACCCTTCTCAGCCAGGATGAATTCAGTTCCTCCCTTTCTCTGGCTGGCAATTTCTCACTTCATTGCTGCACTAGGCTGTGTAGGACACAGCAGACTATAATGTTGTGAGCAACTCTCTCTGACATGTATTACAGTACTCTGCTAGCGTAGCAGAACCTCATCTTTAATCATCTAATAATCTGTTCTATGTTGCCCTTTTTGAGATACAGGATGGCATAATGGCTTTGAGTGCACTACACCGGCATCATGAGCTATGTTTTCTGAGGATATCCCCTAGCCCCAGGAGACAGCCCTGTAATTATTGATAGCGAGCAAACTCTTTGAGAGTGACTGAGAATGTAAGAGTCATGGAGAGGTCTCTGGGAAATGAGTACAATACTGCAGGATTCATTTCTCGGATGTCACAAACAAGCTGCACATCGATGGATCAAACCCTTTTCGATTTATGAGTACTGGCAACTGTTCACATAGAGATTCCACACATGTTCCCGCAGAGCTCTGGAATGGCCTGGTGATGGAGGAATTCGAGGCCATTGTAACTTTGAGGCTTTAGTGGCTGACTGCTGTGACATCCTCAGATCTATGTGACATTGCCTGCCTGAATTATGAATGTAGTTATTCAGCATGCAGTATTTTCAGTTACACTGGTCTCTGGCTACATTCTGAGCTGCCTGACCCTTTGCTGCTGTTGCTCCTTGTAGTGCTTCTAATCTTTAATCTGCCTGGTCCTGGGTCATCCTCTGCAGGTTTCACTCCTCCTCCACCACATTACCCAAAAACACTGGTTGCATGAGGGCCACCCTGTCTGCCTGAAGGGATTTGTGGAGAGAAGACGAGCAAAGATTTGATCAGCACAATCTATTCAGCCCTTCTTGCTGAATTGAGGAGCGTGGATCAATGGAGAGCCCATGGTATTCCATTGCTCTCACTGTGATCTCTACCTATTCTACTCTAGCAATGATGTTCTGGACCATGTCTCTGGCCACCTCTTCCTGCTGCCATAGCTAAGTTCCTGGACACTCCTATTCTGACCCTGGAGCTGGAAGTCATCACCTTGCACTCTCCCTTTGATCAAGCCTCCTTCACCACAAACATCACTCCATTACATACCCTTGACTTTAATCAGTGACCACTGAACCATCCACAGTCACCCTTGATAAACTGTCTACCACCCTAGGGCTAACCCCACCTCCTCATCACCACAAGCTGCTTCCCAGAATCCTCAGATTACCCCCCCTCCCCGCCATCAATGTTGATCTGTGAACTGTCATCCTTGCACTCCTGTCACCACACTTAACCTGCCCTCGGTGACCCTTGATACTGCCAACCTCGGCATTGACCTGTTCTCAATGATCATTAGCCTCTTTTCCATCATACTTAATTGCCTAATACCTAATTGCTAATCCCTCAGCCCTGTGCAATAGTTCAGCCTTCTGTTTGCTGGTCCAACAAGAAAAACAATTCCTACTCGCTCCAACTGCCCAGGAAGATGACCTTGGCTATTCTTCACCATTTTTAAAGAGGTATGAATATGAGGACGCATGTTTCTCAATTGCTGCTGATTTAATTGCACAAGTACCATTTAATCCGGTCACCGTGCATCGTAATGCATGACATCATAAGTTCTCCCACCTCTGCACTTCCTATTCCCAAGGATAAGTAACTCGGGGTGCATCCTAAACTGACATGGTAACTTTTCTATTTTAAGAATTGCCAACCTATTAAGCTACCTTTTTTTTCTATTTTATCCTATCCAATATCAAGTCTGCCTCTTTCTTTATTGTTACCTTGACAGCACTTTCATCTTGAGTGAAGACATGCATATTATTAATATATAGCTCAACTAGGCCCTATGCCACAAAAGATTTTTTTTCCAGTAGCTAATTGGCTCTGCCATAGTTTTCACTGTCCTTTCACTACATACGTGTGTATTAAAGAATTTTGAGTTCCCTGTGAACCTTTGATCAATTCTCATAGTCTATCTCTCTTTCTCTTTTCAGATCTCCACTAAATTTTCTACATTCTGTTTGGTTCTCCACTGTTCTATTCATCTTATAATTAGCATCAGCCTCATTTTGCTGTCTTATTTAAGCCTTTATTATTCTGTCCTCGAGACAACTTTAGCTTTGGATGGCCTTCCTGCTAAACAAAGGTCTTTATGCTAAAGCTGAATAACCTTTTCTTCAAAGGTCTCCCTTTGTTCAGTTATTATTTTAGTTTCCAATGTTTGATTTAAATCCAACCAAACCAGATCTCTTTTCAATTAACCGAAGTTAGCTCATCTCCATTTAACTGTCTTTGTGTTCAATCTCTATATGACTTCCACCAGTCAGTGGAACAGAGAGTGTGGAAATCAATGAAGACATCTCTTAGCTAAACAGTAGGATGTGTGAGTATAGGAGCTATAGGCTTGGTTGTTTTGTGTTATCGTAACACCCACCTGCGCAGTTTGGACATGGTCATCAGACTCAGATGTAGGAAGAATAAATGAATCTGAAATTTGAAAATAATGCATTCAAGGGCAGAAATAAAGTTGAGAATATCTGACAGAATTTTCAATGTCAGATCGGTGATGTAAATAATTTACATTTATTAACAAGGGATTTGTTTTTAAAAGCAAATTACAAACTGTAATGCATTTTGTCTTGCATTACTTTCAGGTTATCAACTTACAACAGTGAAAATTGTTCTATGTTCAACAAAAATATACATAGTTTGTGAAAAAGCTTCCATCCTTTTCTGTGGATGTTTCAATTCCTTCACAATTTTGACAAGTTTGAGAGGTTTAATTTTCTTCTTTTCAGCATTTGAGTTTTGTTAATGCTCATAACATCTTCATTCATTTTACATTTCTTCCTTGACTCGAAGGTTGAAAGAGGCTTTCTTATCAGGTTTTGATAAAACCTTCACAGAAGTCTTTTTTAGTGTGCACACTGCTTTTAGTCATTGCCCTGCTCCCAGATTTTTCACCAGTCATGAGGATTTGGTGAATGTATTCCAAAAAAGAAATCTGAATATGGTGTTCTTCGAGACAACAAGGTGCAGGGCTGGATGAACACAGCAGGCCAAGCAGCATCATAGGAGCAGAGAGGCTGACGTTTCGGGTCTAGACCCTTCATCAGAAAAGGGGGAGGGGAAGGGGGTTTTGAAATAAATAGGGAGAGAGTGGGAGGCGGATAGAAGTGGGAGAGAGGAGAGGATAGGTGGAGAGGAAACAAACAGGTTGAAGAGGCGGGGATGGAGCCAGGAAAGGTGAGTGTAGGTAGGGAGTTAGGAAGGGGATAGGTCAGTCCAGGGAGGACGGACAGGTCAAGGAGGCGGGATGAGGTTGGTCGGTAGGAGATGGAGGTGCGGCTTGAGGTGGGAGGAGGGGATAGGTGGGAGGAAGAACAGGTTAGGGAGGCAGGGACGAGCTGGACTGGTTTTGGGATACGGTGGGGGGAGGGGAGATTTTGAAACTTGTGAAATCCACATTGATACCATTGGGCTGCAGGGTTCCCAAGCGGAATATGAGTTGCTGTTCCTGCAACCTTCGGGTGGCATCGTTGTGGCACTGCAGGAGGCCCAGGATGGACATGTCGTCTGAGGAATGGGAGGGGGAGTTGAAATGGTTTGCGACTGGGAGGTGCAGTTGTTTGTTGCGAACCGAGCGTAGGTGTTCTGCAAAGCGGTCCCCGAGTCTCCGCTTGGTTTCCCCGATGTTCTTCACCTCTTTTTTTGAATAAATAAGCTTTCCGAAATGATTTCCACTCCTCAGACATTATTTTCGAATCAGTTTTGTTATCAGTATTGTCATATATTTACTTATAAGGGTCACAGGCCTCATTTCTAAGTAACTGTTACTGATGGCATGATCGGATGGCTTAATTTACTGTTGGCAGCATGTTAAAAAGCAATTGATTGGAATATTGCATGCTAGTGACTTCGCAATAGCTGAACATTACTCATATCAAGTTTACACTGCCTAAGTAACTGCAACTCCTCCCCACCATGACATACAGATACGCATACACAAACATATTATGCTTCCATTCTATTTTGCACACTTTCATTTACTAATATATCAAAATATCTTCACTCAAAGTACATGCATATGTATTAGCTGTGTAAATAGCTTCTACATTATATTAATATGATCATCATGTTGTTCAAATTGAATAATCTTAAAGTAATGTCAGAGATCATGTCAAACACTGATATCTGATCAATTGAATTCACAGCAATTATACATTTGGATAGTTTTAATCTGTTGAAATTTAAAACTGCTCAACAGGCTACAGAGGAGACAATTAGCTATTTTTGTGTGAATTATCATGCTAGGATTAGAGGCATTAAATTCTACATGTGGTATAATATATTGCCTTCTCTTAGTCCTTAACGTCATTTTCAAGCATTTTTTTTTAGACCACAATGCATTTGTCCAATTGTGGTCAATATCTACAACTTCAAATGTCCTTTATAAACAGGATTACGTGGGACATGTAACATAGAAACAGACCATTCAGTTCAACTTGCTGTTGCCAGTGTATAGGCTCTCCTCATGTCTCCGCCCCTCTATTCTCTTCTTCCTCATATCCTTGTCTAGTTGTGCCTTAGACGTATCTATATTATTCATTTCAACTAACCCCTGTAGTAGTGAGGTCCACTTTCTTATCCAGTTTTGGGTGATGATGTTTAGTTTTCCAAATTCTCAGTTAGATTACTTGATGATTAGCTTATATTGATGACCTCTATTTATATTGTTCCCACAAGGGGAAACAGTCTATCTGCATCCATTCTATCAAAACCTTTCATAATTTTTTAAAGACCTTTATTAGTTCACCTCTTGGCTGGCTTGGACCAAGGGAGAAAGCTGTAGATCCTTTTGTGATGTGATGAGGTATCATCTTTATTGTTGAAAAGTGTTCCTAGGCATTTCATAGAGGTATAATTAGAATGGTTTCTAAAGGAAGCGGTCGAATCAGGATGGTGGCGGGGGGAGGGGAGGGGAGGGTGGACATGGGTCAGAGTGTTGGAGAGATGGAGAACGGGTGATGACAATTGAAATTAACCAAGTCCTGGTTCAATTCGATGAGTAAGAAGAATGGGTGGGAGGGATGCTAATTGGAAGAATTTGACCTCAGGAGGAAAACAGCAAGTGGGATAGATAGCAGGAAGCTTAACAAGTTGGAAGCAGTCAACAAGCAGGAAGGAGTTGACGATCAAGAATAAATGGCCAGTATGGATTTGTCTTGCTTTTTATGTACAGGACATACCTAGGTAATTTTTCACATTGTTGGGTAGAAGCCAGTATTGTGTCTGTACTGGAACAGCTCATTTAGGGGAGCTGCAAGTTCTGGAGCACAAGTGGTCAGTACTATTATATTCAATTTTGTCAGGGCCCATAGCCTTTGCAGTATCCACTGCCTCCAACTGTTTCCTGATATCACATGGAGTGAATCGAATTGGCTGAAGACTGGGATCTGCAATGCTGGGGACCATCGGAAGAGGGGGCCTGGATGAATCATCCACACGGCACTTCTGGCTGAAAGTTTCAGCCTTATCTTTACTACTGATATGCTAGGATCTTCCATCACTGAGGATGGGGATATTTGTGGAGAATCCTCCTCCAGTGAGTTGTTTAATCGCCCACCAACATTCATGACTGGATGTGGCAGGACAGCAGAACTTAGATGTGATCCGTTGGTCATGGGATTACTTAGATCTGTCTATCAATTGCTGCTGTTTGGCATGCAATTAGTCCTATTTGGTGACTTAACCAGGTTGACACCTCATCTTCAGGTATGCCTGGTGCTGCTCCTGGCATACCCTCCTGCACTCTCCATTGAACCAGAGTTGATCCCTTGGCTTGATGGTAATGACTCAGTGGGGGATATGCCAGGCCATGAGGTTACAGATTGTGCTGGATTACAATTCTGCTGCTGTTGATGGCCCACAGCGCCTCATGGATGCCCAAAATTGAGTTGCTAGACCTGTGTGAAGTCTATCCCATTTAGCACGGTGATAGTGCCACGTAACACGTTGGAAGTTATTCTCAATGTGAAGGCAGGACTTCGTTTCCATGAGGACTATATGGTGGTCGTTCTTATCAATACTGTCATAGACAGATTCACCTGCAGCTGGCAGATTGGTAAGGATGAGGTCAAGTATATTTTTCTGTCATGTTGGTTCCTTCACCACCTGCCGCAGACCCAGTCTAGCAGCTATGTCTTTTGGACCCGACCAGCTTGATTAGTAATACTGCTGCCGAGCCACTTTTCATGGAGGACATTGAAATCCCCCACCCAGAGTACATTTTGTGCCCTTGCCAACCTCAGTGCTTCCTCTAACTGTTGTTCAACATGGAGGAGTACCGATTCAACAGGGAGGACTGTATGTGGTAGCCAGCAGGAGGTTTCCTTGTCCATGTTTAAGCTGAAGCCATGAGACTTCATGGGGTCCGGAGTCAATGTTGAAGACTCCCAGGGCAATTCCTTCCCGACTGTATACCACTGTGCCACCACATTTGCCAGGTCTGTCCTGCCGGTGGGACAGGATATATTCAGGGATGGTGATGGTGGTGTCTGGGACATTGTCTGTTAGGTATGATTCCATGAGTATGACTATGTCAGGCTGTTGCTTAACCAGTCTGTGAGACAACTCTCCCAATTTTGGCACTAGCCCCCAGATATTAGTGAGGAGGACCCTGCAGGATCGACAGGGCTGTTTCTGCTGCTGTCTTTTCCAGCGCCTGGGTCAATGCCACGTGATCTGTCCGGTTTTATTTCTTTGAGACTTTGTAGCGGTTTGTACAACTCAGTGACTTGCTAGCCCATTTCAGAGGGCAATTGAGAATCAACCATATTGCATTGTGTTCAGGATAGCATATTTCTTCCCTGAAGGACAGTAGTGAACCAGATGAATTTTTCCCACAATCGACAATGGTTTCATGGTCATCAGTGGATTCTTAATTCCAGATTTTTTTTTACTGAATTCAAATTCCATCATCTGCCATGGCAGGATTTGAACCTGGGTCCCCAGAACATTAGCTAAGTTTTCTTGATTAATAATTTAGCAATTATACCACGAGACCATCACCTTTCCTTTGTACGGTTGTACATTGTATTTATTGGATTGCAAGAAAAAGTCACTGTTGCTTCAAGCGCATTACCATGACTCTCCTTGGACCTGGTTGAAAATTACAGCAATTGAGTCATGCAATGATACATAGGCTCCAGTCTAAAACCATGCTGAAGTGGAAGTTCGAGTGCTAAATGTTCGTACTGATCCCATTATATCTGCAATGTTAAAGTGGAACAATGCAACAGATAGCATTACATCCTGAAGCAGGTGGGATTTGAAATAGCAACACTACCATTGAACCATAAGAATCCCCTAGGACTGTTTGACAACATGGGATGTTCATCCGACTAGGTTCTTGCTTTCAGAGAAAGGTGGGTGCCACGGCACATGGAGCACATTATCACCCCCTCCAACACTGATTTAATTCCCACACTTATCTCTCACTGTCCCTGGTGAACAGTCTGTTATTTGATAAATAGTTAGTCAGGTGATTTGGTGGTGTAAGTTTCAAAATCTCAGAACAGAAAGATGAGTTCTCTTTTACAGAAAGGTATACACTGCAGGTGGGTTGGGGATATAGAAAAACTTGATTCTCTGCTTACTTTCCCCACCTTTTTATTTCGACGTTGTAAGACTGTCCCTAGTGGGCAGTGCTTGTACTTTGTGTTTGTGAAAAAGGAAAAGCAAAGTTGGGTCCTTGTTAATTCAGTACTTGTTGAATAAGGTGATTGGATGATTTTATCATCGGTTAATAGCACAAAAAAAAGGCTGGGTTTTTAAACCATTGGTGGTCAGTGTTTGCAGTTTATAAATTGTTAACAGAGGGATTTAGAAATTCAGTGGTGTGTTTATTTTATGTAAACTCAATAAGACTGTTGGCTTCTAGACAGTGAAAGATACAGAAGGGAAAGGAGGAACTATAGTTTCACAGCAAAACAGTTGAAAATCTCTGAAAGTCTTTCACTGCATCACTCGACATATGGATGTCAGTGTGCTGTAGAGAGTCTTTCTGATTGACAGTGTGTGAAGTTGGCAAGAGAGCTGTAATTTGATACAGTGATTACCTGTGATAGCCATTTTTTGATTCCAGTATACCAGTCTTGAACTTCTGAGAAAATAGGAGGCATACTTTAAGTAGCGTATTTCTATCACCTTATCTCACCAAGGCCAGTATAATGGAGGTTTGCACTGCACATATAGGCACTTGTTCAGGTCTAATTTGAAAAAAGAGAGTTAATAAGGTGCTGCCCCTTTTACATTTTGTACCAATGAACCTGTGTATCAAAAGTTCCTACTGACAATTTGCTCCTTTTGATAAACCTTAAAACTTAAGTTACACTGTCTGATTTAACATTTGTTTTTCTATTATTTAAATAGTTAATGACAGTGAACAGGCGCAAGCCAATTCAGTAAGCCCTTTTTCTGTTTGACCCCACTCAGCATTTCTACATTGCTAGTTACAGTATCTAAAAAATAATTCTACACTATTTTGTAAATATTAAGAGTTGCTGATAAGAGTGCCCTTCAATGTGACCCCAGGACAAACTTAAAATTGTAACAACTGGTTTATGGCCCCTGTTCCTGCAATAATAGTTTGATACTGTGCAAAGAGGATGTGGAGATCTAAGAAAGCCATGCAAATTATCATAGGTCAGGAGGGGAAACTGAATCGTTGTGGCACTGCAGGAGGCCCAGGATGGACATGTCGTCTGAGGAATGGGAGGGGGAGTTGAAATGGTTCGCGACTGGGAGGTGCAGTTGTTTATTGCGAACCGAGCGTAGGTGTTCTGCAAAGCGGTTCCCGAGCCTCCGCTTGGTTTCCCCGATGTAGAGGAAGCCACACCGGGTACAGCGGATGCAGTATACCACATTGGCAGATGTGCAGGTGAACATCTGCTTGTTGTGGAAAGTCTTCTTGGGGCCTGGGATGGGGGTGAGGGAGGAGGTATGGGGGCAGGTGTAGCACTTCCTGCGGTTGCAGGGAAAAGTGCCGGGTGTGGTGGAGCTGGAGGGGAGTGTGGAGCGGACAAGGGAGTCACGGAGAGAGTTGTCCCTCCGGAAAGCAGATAAGGGTGGGGAGGGAAAGATGTCTTTGGTGGTGGGGTCGGATTGCAGATGGCGGAAGTGTCGGAGGATGATGCGTTGGATCCGGAGGTTGGTGGGGTGGTACGTGAGGACGAGGGGGATTCTTTTTTGGTTCTTATTGCGTGGACGGGGTGTGAGGGATGACGTGCGGGAGATGTGGGAGACACGGTTGAGGGCGTTCTCGACCACCGAGGAGGGGAAGTTACGGTCCTTGAAAAACGAGGACAACTGAGATGTATGGGAGTGGAATGCCTCATCCTGGGAGCAGATGCGGCGGAGGCGAAGGAATTGGGAATAGGGGATAGCATTTTTGCAGGAAGGTGGGTGGGAGGAGGGGTATTACGATGCCACCCGAAGGTTGCAGGAACAGCAACTCATATTCCGCTTGGGAACCCTGCAGCCCAATGGTATCAATGTGGATTTCACAAGTTTCAAAATCTCCCCTCCCCCTACCGCATCCCAAAACCAGTCCAGCTCGTCCCTGCCTCCCTAACCTGTTCTTCCTCCCACCTATCCCCTCCTCCCACCTCAAGCCGCACCTCCATCTCCTACCTACCAACCTCATCCCGCCCCCTTGACCTGTCCGTCCTCCCTGGACTGACCTATCCCCTTCCTAACTCCCTACCTACACTCACCTTTACTGGCTCCATCCCCGCCTCTTCGACCTGTTTGTTTCCTGTCCACCTATCCTCTCCTCTATCCCTCTTCTATCCGCCTCCCACTCTCTCCCTATTTATTTCGGAGCCCCCTTCCCCTCTCCCTTTTCTGATGAAGGGTCTAGGCCCGAAACGTCAGCCTCTCTGCTCCTGTGATGCTGCTTGGCCTGCACCTTGTTGTCTCGGATTCTCCAGCATCTGCAGTTCCTACTATCTCTGATGGTCCTGTAATGTCCACATCACAATTCAAGTCTCACCGATATCTGATTTTATAGAATGACTTGAAAGTTTTGCTGTAGGAGCTGTAAATCCAGATTTTAACCAATTGAATTGTCAAAGTGGAAGTGTAGCTCTGTGTTTCTGAAGGAGTCTTGATTGCATGCTCAGAAATGCAGAACGTTTTCCCTTCATAAAAAGGAAGGGCTGGACTGGCATGAGACTGCCACTCCTCAGAAAATCAGGCCCTGTACTGAAACCTTACTTGCCTCCTTCAGCTATGGCACTATTTCAAAGAAGAGTAGATTTATTGCTGGTGCCATAAACAATATTTATCCCAGCATCAACATCACAAGAAATAATTGTCTGTCATTATCCTTGCCTTTAGTGGGCATTTGCAATATGCAATTTGGCTGCCACATTTCCTACATTACAACTGTGACTACACTTCAAAAACATTTCATTGGCTGCAAAATACTTTGAGATGTCCAGTGTTTGTGAAAATGCCATGAAACAGCAAGTATTTCTTTTACTTTCTAAGGTTTTGGATAATCCTTAAAACAGAAGTATAAATTTTTGGAAAACAACTGAATAAATCTTTGTTTAAAATAAAAGTAGAACTATATAGGTGCTCTGCTATTTTTAGTGCCCCTTGACAAGTTGACCACATTGACCAAGTTAACCACAGTGCATATCTTGAAAAGCCCAGGTGACACAGCTAGAAACAGCAAAACAAGAAATAACCTATTCCCAATAAAAATATTCAGCGTTGCTTTTGCTGTGGATTTTCTGAGTTGTCTTATCGTTGATTCTTGAAAATTTGGTGAAGCACTGATGCATATACTTCTAGCAAAGAAAGGACTTATTACTGGCTCCCTCAGAAGTACTGATCTCCAGTGGTTAGGTAAATGTATTTTCCTCTCAAGCTTTCAATATTTATATATTAGCTCTGAAACAGTCTGCATACATTGTAGGTAAAATGCACTCAATATGAGAGTTTTGACATTTAATCTAGGAAACTCAATCAACCAAAAATAATGGCCATTTTGTCACAGGATGTAATTTGGTGGATAGGATGTAATGCAGTGCAGAGGATGGTATGTGTCAAGAATTTCTAAAGAAGTATAACATAGATACTTTGCTTGAGGTTGGCTTTTGATATTTGAAAAGATTATTATGCAGAGTTCAAATTCTATTCTGCTTTCTGAAAAAAAGTATGTTCATGATAATAAAATAGCCAGTTCAAATTGAAGAAATTGTTCCCCACATGCTATATTCTACTATTGCTCCAAATATACCCCTGGGTTGCATATGACAAAATTCAACTAGAACCATTTGCTTTACAAATCCACAGGCAACTCCTTATTGACAAGTGCAGATTTAGAGGTACACAACTTTTTTATGGCTCTTCTTCAGTAAACTAAATAAGATACTAAATGATATTTTGTAACAAATGAGAATTAGTTCTGATTACATTTAAATTTAAATCATTGTTAGAATTATGAAATTACAGGTCTTCAAGCAACAGAGATTTGACAGGGTTTTAGTCTCATCATCAAAATCTTTATAAGCTCTGCAAGAGGTGGAGTTCTATTGACCTGGAGGTAAACCTCTGATCTTATATCTTCTCCATTGTAAAGACTATCCACCACTGTAACATTATCTGTCTCCACTCCTGCTTCTGTACTTCACCTACTGATTCATCCCTTAGTCACATTCAGACTTTATCACCGAGCTATTTCTATGCTTTCTTCATTGGACTCCTATCCTCCAACTTCAATTAATTTATTTGCTCTCTACCTTTATTTATACCAAGTGACACTCACCCATTATATCTGTGCCAGCTGATTCATTGAAAACAAATGCAAGACACGTTGCTGAAGCTTTTTGTCTTCCATTTGTGAGTACAAATGTATGAATGCCAAATTTCAAACAATCACAACAACTTGTACTATAGCAGAGAAGAGTGATGATTTGCCAAGATGGTATCATGGAGAAAGGAATGGAGAACTATTTGCTGCCTAAGCTCCAGGGAAATTCAAAAAAACATTTCATTGCTTGAATACAATAGAAAAGATATATCATCTTAATCTCACATTCTCATTAGAGAGAGATAACTTTTGGTAAATTTAACCTGAGAGTTATGATGTCTGAGGCAAGGGGCAAGATTGAGAATATGGGACCTTCATGGTAATCTCAGCCAGTATGGGAATTGAACCTACATTATTGATATTGGGCAGCATGGTGACTTAGTGGATAGCACTGCTATCTCATAGTGCGAGGGACCTGGGTTCAATTTCAGCCTCAGGCAACTGTCTATGTGGAATTCACATGTTCTCCTTCTGTCTATGTAAATTTCTTCCAGATGCTCTTGTTTCCCCCCATGGTCCAAAGATTTGCAGTCTAGGTGGATTAGCCATGGGAAATGCAGGGCTACAGGGATAGGATAGGGGATTGAGTGTGGGTGGGATGTGCTTTGGAGAGTTGGTGTGGACTCAACATGTCTGCTTCCACACTGTGGGTTTCTATGATTCTATATCACCTTGCATCACAACCCAGTTAGCTAACTAACCCCCTTTTTCTAGAGACAGGTACTGAGGGAAAAACAATTGAGGCAATATCTGAAACATATCTGATGATTCTTGGAGTGACCAATAGCTTTTACTTTTCCCAGATGACAATTAGAATTAAATTAATGGACAGGAATACTTCTCAAAACTTTCACTGTGAAAAGCTGTGATCTGTGGACGATAATGCAAAATTCAATTTCCAGCAGACCTTTCATTTTTATATTTGATAAATTAAGGAGTCCTTTATTTTGCGATGTATTGTAATTATTTGTGTGCTTAACTTTTTTATTATTATTATTCATTCATAGGACGAGGGTATTGCTAGCTAGCATTTATTATCCGTCCCTAATTACCTAAATGGCAATTAAGAGTCAACCACATTGCTGTGGGTCTGTAGTCGCATGTAGGCCAGACCAGGTAAGGATGGCAGTTTCCTTCTCTAAAGGACATTAGTGAACCAAATGGGCTTTTCCCCAAAAATCGATTCATGGCCATCATTAGACTCTTAATTCCAGATTTTTGTTGAATTCAAATTTCATCCTCTGCGATGGTGGGATTCAAATCCAGGTTCCCAAATATTACTGGGATTAACAGTCCAGCGATAATATCTGGAGGCTGTCGCCTCCCCTGTATAAATGTTCAGAATTCTGCAATCCTTTTATTGTTTTAAATTTTGCAATCCTCCTATGAGACAAGGGGAGGGAGTGTATGCCCCTGCATTCTGCAATCACTTCATCACATCTTCCTAATGATGAACTCTGTTGAACAGAAGGTTCCAAACTCCATGGAGTAAACATTCTGCCCATGTCACAATCTTCAAATAATTCAGTCAGGCTTCTGTCAGTTGAAAATCTGCACCTTCATACAGTTTCTGTGGTCCTTGTTTGTATTATGAAGAATCATAAAAAGCTTATTTGAGTATTTTGGGCAGCTTTCCCAAAATATTGGTAAGTATCAATTTTAGGAAGTTCCATGAGCTCCAGAGAGTGTTCATGTGTAGTTTTACAATATTTATTACGTGGCTACCTGTCCCCATGCTATCTTGCACTTGGTATCTTTCCCCAGTGCTGCTAGGGGAGACCACAATACCAGACTTTACCAGCATGGTCTGAAGGTGCTACCCAGGTCAGTGCAATTTCCACAGTCTGGAAGAATGCCCAGAAATGTAGGAAAAGGTTAATGATCTTCTGCACTTTGCCAGGATAATGTGCCAACATCTGCTGTCTCACACTTGTTCTAATTCCACTACTGCCGCCCCTTTCTACCTCCCACCAAGTCTTGTGGTTTAAAGTGATGGAAGGGGTCACCCACAGTGCTATTAACCAGCACTTGTTTGGTAATAAGCAGCTCAATGATGCCCTGTTTGGTTTTTGCAAAGGCCATTCAGCTGACTTTATTACAAGCTTCGTTCAAACATGGAAAGAAGAGCTGAATTCCAGGCATAAGGTGAGAGAGAATGCCTTTAACATCATGACTACATTTAACCAAATGTGGCATCAGGGAACTCCAGCAGTATTAGTGCCATTGGGAATCGGGGAAAAGTGTAACTAGCACAAAGGAAGATGGTTATAATTGTTGGAGGTCAGTTACCTCAGCCATGGACAGCTCTGCAAGATCTCATCAGGGCAGTGTCCTAGGCCCAACCATCTCCTTCTGCTTCATCAATGCCCTCTCCATTGTAAGATCAGTTTGTTAATGATTCCCTGATATCCAGCACCATTAATGATTCCTCAGCTTCTGAAGCAGTCCATTTACAAATAAAGAAAGATGTGGACAATATCCAGATTTGAGCTGACATGTGACAAGTAACATTTGCCACAAACAACTGCCTGACAATGACCATCTCTAACAAGGGGGAATCAAACCATCACAGCTTGACAGCCACTGGTATTGACATTGCTGAAACACGTAACTAACAACATCCTTGGGTTTATCATTGATTAGAAACTAAACTGTACTAGCCATATGAATATATGAATAGGAAGGGTTTAGCAGGATATGGGCCAATTGCTGGCAAATGGGACTAGGTCAGATTGGGATGTCTGGTCGGCACATTTGAGTGAGACTGAAGGGTCTGTTTCCATCTGTGTAACGCTGTACAAATACTGTGGCTACAAGAGCGGGTCAGAAGCTATGAATCCGACAGGGAGTGACTTACTTACTGATTCACTAAAGCTGCTCACCACTTACAGGGCACAAGTTAGGAAAGTGATGGCATACTCCCCGCTTGCCTGGTTGACTGTTCCTAAGAAACACTCAAGAAACTTGACACCATCCAGGACAAAAGCAGCCTCCTTGATTGTCACCACATCCACAAACAGCATCTTCCAAATCCATCAGTCACTGACAGTAAACATTCAAGTACACCAGGCAGTGAAGAAGGCAAATGGTATATGTTGGCCTTTATAGCAAGAGGATTTGCGAACAGTAATAGGAATATATTGTTGCAATTGTACTGGGCCTGGGTGAGACCACACCAGAGTATTGTCTGCATTTTTGGTTTCCTTTATCTGAGGAAGGATGTTCTGCCTATGAAGGGAGGGCAACAAAGATTTACCAGGCTGATTCCTGGGCTGGCAGAGCTGACATAGGAAGACTGAATTGGTTAGGTCTGTACAAACTGGAGTTTAGAAGGATGAGGAGGGATATTATTGAAACCTAGAAAATTCTAACAGGTAGACAGGGTAAATGCAAGAAGAATTTTGCTGATTACTGGGAAATCCAGAACTAGGGGCACAGTCTAACAATAGGAGGTTGGCCATTTAGGACTGAAATCAGGAGAAATATCTTCCCCCAGAGAATGATGAACCTGTGTAATTCCCTGCCACAGAACGTGGCTGAGGCTAAAACATTGAATATTTACAAGAAGGAGTTAGATATAATTCTTAAGGTTAAAGGGGTCAAAGAGTATGAGAAAAAAGCTGGAGCAGAGTAATGAATTGAATGATCATGATTACATTGACTGGCAGAGCAAGCTTGGAAGGCTGAATGGCTGACTCCGGCTGCCATTTTCTGTTTCTATGACAACCAACATATGGCAACACCATCTCCTTCAAGCCCTACTCCAAGCTACTCATTGTCCTGATTTGGAAGTGTATTATGTTGCTTTATTGGTGCTCGATCAAAATCCTGAATCTCCCTCCCTAATAGCAGAGTGGGTGTATCTACAGCACACGGACTGCAGCAGTTCAAGAATGCCTCCTCAAGGGTAAGGATCCAGCAAGCAAAACCTACATCTCCACTGTAAACAAAAAGTAAAATAAAACTTATGATGTTTCAAGACAAGTTTTATCTGGGATCTGACTTGTGAAGTATTATCATCAGCTGGGATGTAGTGGAGAAGGCTCCACTGATGCAAGAGATGGATGTTACATTTATGTTTAAGCATAGCTATGCCCAACCCTGCAGGTTCAGTGTCTACACCCAGACAAGACTTGTGTGAACTGATGCATCAGATGGTGGTTAATTACACTGGCTGATTTTGATTCACCTGGAGTAGAGGTGGTGTGGTAGGGTGGTGGAGAGTCCATGCTGGGATTGTAATCTGGATCCCCAAATGGCATCAAGCTAAAGAATATTTTTTTCAGTTCACTTCCAAGGGATCAATGAGGTAAATTGTGCATCTTTCTAAGCGGTGATATTGAAAGAAAACTGACTAGATAAAATTTAAACTGTCCCTATACCAGAACAAAATTTTCAGTCGTCTTTATTTTGAATATGAATGGTTCCAGTTTATATTTTATCTGTTGCAAAATTAGTTGAGTACAAAATTCTTGGTTAAAGTCCAGCATCTACCACAACAAATATAAGGTATGAAGCTGAGTGCATGATTTTTTATATCCTCTGCTCAAACATTCTCCACATTTAAAAGTTCTCAAACTGAACTACTGAGAAATTTTGATAGTTTATTTTTTTGGCTGAAAATGTGTGTAAACTATCTCTTAAACAAGGTCTGTGAGTCCTTTTAAATCAACAGAACTATACAAAGCCAATACCTATTTCTGAATAGCATACATGTACAGCACATATCTGACTTTCTTCAGCAATGCTGATAGAAGAAAGTCTGTGAATATTCATATCTTTCAGTACAAGGCAAACCTTAATCACACATCATGTGTGATTTGGTTCAATGCTATCACTATGACAGTAAGTTCTTTGGAATATATTTTGAGCCCATAATCACTCTGTGCCTGGGATCAATGCATCCTGTAGCTTTAAGGGTCCAAAGACATATTGCCATTTGATCTTATTTATGTAGCTGTGATTAAATGGACACACATCACTTGCTGTGCCACAATGTGAAGAGACTAACGTTCACCTCCAATGAATTAGAACCTGCTGAGAACTGCAAATATTTGAAATGTCAATCCATTTGATAATGTCAAAGGTTTTGAAATACCAGAGATAGCAGAAGAAAACATTCAATTCATGCCTCAGAATACAAAGAGTGTTCACTGCACAGAAATTATAGTTCAGTGTGAATATCTGGCCCCAGAAGGAGATGACTAAGGTTGCTGATTTAATAATCCCAAAGACAAACCTGCTTTGACAAAGAATTATGCTTTGAACTCAAGAACGTTGTTCAATTTATAATTCAATGGCTGGTAGAAATATCTACTGACGCAATGAAGAAATTCTTGCTTCCAGAATCAAGCTGCATCACATAAAATGTATTTTCCTCTACAGTTAACAAAGGTTCTGCTCAGCTTGATGTTGCCTAGTGAATTCACCATTTCACGAGGGATTGCGGAGCTCTGAAACAGATGCAGTGCACAGCAGTATCCATCTGGTAAAGCTGGTAAAGAAAATAACTAAAGATTTGCATCTATATAGTGCTTTTCATGACCACCAGGCATCTCAAAGCACTTTGCAGTGAATGAAATACTTTGCAATGTAGTCAATGTTGTAAAGTGAGAAATCTACACACAGCAAATTTCCATGAACGGTAATGTGATAATGACTAGCTAATCCCTTTTAATGATGTTAATTGAGGGATAAATATTAGTTATGACACCAAGGAATGCTCCCGATCTTCCTCAAATAGTGCTAATAGGTCATTCTCATCCTTCTGAGAGGGCACAGAGAATCTTGAATTAATGTCTCATCCAAAAAAATGTATCTTCAAAAGAATAGCACTGAAGTGACAGCCTTGATTTAAATTCTTGAAAGGTAGACTTGAACTCAAAGCTTTGTGATTCAGAGACGAGAATCCTCGTGACTGAGCTGCAGCTGACACAACCAAAGTAGCCAATAGAGGCTGACGACTCTATCTTATTTTAAATACATAAGACCCTGCTTTAATCATGTCCACCAGGTGGGATTTGGGCAGATTGGTGGTTAAGTGGGAATCTGACACTTCCTAGTACATTTGCACCTGCCAGGATTTTAACTGTCACAATAAACTGCATAATATTTTAACATTGGACTTGATAACATCATTTAGACACCAACACAACTGTTGATGATCATAGCATGGTCCAAAAAGATCTGATGGAAGCACCACTATGGCCAGGAGAATTGATCTTGAACCCTTCATGTTTCAGAAATCAAGCAAGAATGATTGCTTTTTGCTGTGTTGCTCTTCCAATACTGACACTGTGAATGTACTCTTAACGCACTTGAACTTACCTCTTTTTCATGATGCATTCTCCTTTTGACTCCTGTAGGCTCCAATGAAATGTACACAGAATCTTTCATTAAGAAAGATAGATATCTCCTGCAAGCAGAAGAAGAGACAAATCCCTCAGCGGAAGCACAGACAGGGCTGCCTTCTGCCTCTGACACCTTCTTGGATATTATAGCTCAGTGAGTTGAAAGCACATGCTTGTGGTCACATCTCTGCAGCTCATTGAGAAAGGAATACCCCAAATCACTGACACTCAGAGAATTGCCAGAGGCACTTGCTCAGCATCAGGCTTGAGGTGACCCCCTCATGTCAGCTGTTAACAATTTCATACGAATGAACAAGCAGACACAGGAGCAGTAGAAAGGTTTGTGGGAGGCACAGGACTCAATGACACAAAGGTTGGAGTACTCCACCAATGCTATTTATACCATGCTGATTCTGGCATGTGAGCATCTGACTGCCTCCCAGAACAGGGTAGCATCTGCCATGAAGATGATGGTACAGCACACTGCTTGATATCACATAGACATGCACTCCACCTTTCTAGCCATTGGTGCTCTGTTCCAAGAGCCGTCTAACAGGAGGATGACAGGATATCACTCTAGGTGCTCCTTCCTCATAGGGTGGTGTCAGTAGAATCCAGCCAGAGGAGGAGCCACATACAGGTCTCTCAGAGCCGGCTTTCAGGATACACCAGAGGTAACTGGTCCTTCCTACTCCAGCCTGCATACCACCCTCATCCCTGTGGGAGTTCAAGCCCAAGGAAGAGGAAGCCTGCCTCTGGCCAGGATGTTCTCAGCATGTCCAGACTTTTGAGCCACAAGCAACCTTGGGGTCGCCTGACCAAAGCTCCAAGGCCAACAGACTTCACCATACAGCAATCTCTCTCCACCCTGAAAGTGCACTGAGATACAATGGGAGGGAAATGACAGCGAGCTGCTGAGGACACAGAGTAAAAAGTGGGTGAGGCTGCACTTAAATATATTCTCACATTTGTAAATACACATTCACTTTTCATAATCAGCTCTATGAGTGAATCCCATTCCAGTTGTAATTATAAGAATGAAAGTACAAAGTCTTGCCATCTTTATCACAGCATGATGTTAAGGTGCAAGGTGCAAAGTGAGCTGCTCCTGCACCAAGTGGGACTTTGCAACACTATTTTCTGGTGAAACTTTCTGGGTTGCAAGACATTGCTTAGCTATCCAAGCCATTAGTGGGATTGACTTATGATGTGTTAATTTCTTGGAGCCAGGATTTGTACTCCACACAGTAGATCAAAGTTTATGGTTCACATACAGTATTCTGGGATCACAGGTCTCTTTCACCTTGTACTATATGGGTGACTGTTTAACGCTGCTGCCTTTTGAAAAGCCTCACATCTCATAAAAGTGAAGGCTTTTCCGTCACAAAATGAAATACTTACAGTGCCCACTCCATTGACGCTAGCAGACATTTTCATCTGCATTGCACACTTGTTATTTGGATGACGTTAGAAGAAAATGGTGGTAATGCTTCATGCAGTGAGTAACAGACTCAGCCTGTCAGTTTAGGTGACAACCTAAATTTACATATTCCGTTCTTGGTTGCCCATTCTACCAACACCATCAACTTTGATCTTCCCGCTCAGTTCAGTAGCTGCTCATTTCCCCAATTTATCCCCTGAGCTCCGGGTATACTGTGTCGTCATGTCAGACACAGTGGTATGTTGACCCCCATTGAAGCCATCATGGTGGTGACTGTTGATGGCTACCCCTCCCACACTTTCCTTCCTGTGCTCTATCATCCGTTCCCCCAATCCTTATATTATGCATTGCCTTCTTTGGAAATATTGCACTCTCTGCACCCAGCATGCTCTATCCAATCCCAACAATTGAATTCTCCAATTTCCCGACATCTGCAGTGGCCCCTGATAAACTCCTTGACTATCAGTGGACAGACAACAGGCCTAACTATGGCACACTGCCTTGACCGACTTAGACAAACAGCACTGACTGACAACAGAGCAGACCTTTGATTGATCTCTGTGCGGCTCTAACTGACCTACTGTAATCCCCAGAAAGATTGATTTGGACCTACTGTGGCCCACTCCCTGGAATATAATGATATGGAGCCCCTGACACTGACCAACCACATAGCAGATTGACCATGTCTAAGCCTCTGGACTGATATCAGATGCTGTCCTTGACTTTTATATAAGGACCCCTGACTTAAGAGTGTCCCCCTTGACTTGATTGACAACTGCTCCTTTTAGACTTTGAGACATGGCCATTTGGTTGAAGCACATGCGGAGTGTTTGCCATATATGTACACAGCATGGGATTGACGTGGCTTGAAGATGCACAGCAACACTTCCATCCCCTTGACTGATCACTGCTGACAACCATGATAAGCTGCCTGACTTTCTAACTGCGCTAAAAAGGAAAGGCATGGCAGAGATTCTGTGTATTCAAATAGGTACAAAGTGAGTGAATACTAAGACAGAAAGTGAGGAGGTCTGAGAAACACCCCAGCCAGTTCCATGTGGTTGGTTCCTGTCCCTGCAAGCAATGTGGCTGGGCAGCAGTACTTCAATGAAATATGGCAATGTAGTCCAAAGTGCAGCATTGAAGTTGAGAACAGTTTTGTAAATGAATTGGAGGTTCTCCATGAGGCTGATACATGTTCAATGCCAGACTGAGATGAGGGATGTGGGCAATCACCATACATGGAGTGTGCTCCGAAATATTGGTCACTGCTGTCCGAGCTAAAGGCCTGCAAAAAGTGAGCTGGAGTTGCCAGGTAATCACTCTAATTTCCATGTTGGGAATTGTTGCTGTCTAGTTTCTATCGAGTGGGTGAGAGAATGGAAAAGTGTGTATTAATAGGGTGAGATTAGGTCATTATGGCATGTTAATTCATGCAAATAGGTCCAAATAGGCCTCTTGCTACTCCCTAATGAGATTTTTGTCTTGCCATTCAATGCTTGGTTAAAGAATGGCAATTTGTGCTCTCAATGCCAAGAATCTCATTACTGCCGATCTCACTCTATTTTCCCAAATTACTCACCAGTGTCCACATCATTTAGAGACTTGGTAGATTTTCCTCTTGCTCCTGATCTTTGTGTGTATGAGATTCATTTTCTTGGGGAATTTGTGGACAAGACCACCAGGATACTGTGTTTTTGATATTTTGTGTATTTTTTGGCATTTAGCAAGTTTGTCAAGACAAAAATAATTTCTACTTAAAACATTAAAGGTGTATTAAATATTAAAAATAAAATGCATGACCATGAAGTAATGTCAAAGACACAGGGCGCTGCTAGTCAGTATGATGCATCTCTTAAGACCATGATGCTAAAGTCTTTCGATCCGCCATCATATCATATGAACAAATTAGACTCCTGTTACACTCCTGTTTCAAGTCACTGGACTCAAAATGCTAACTCTGCTTTCTTCTCACAGATGCTGCCTGACCTGCTGAGTTTTGCTAGCAATTTCCGTTTTTGTTTCAAAGCTCCTATTCACTGCCATTATTGGCAGTAGATTCTGATTTACTTCCTTCTTTTAAGCCATCAATAAAATAAGTTTATTTCTATAAGAATGATTGCATAAACGTAAGAAATAAAATGCAGCTAAATGTGTTTTCCATGAACAGACATGGAGCTGAAACTCTCCCTGTCACATGTTCCTGACTCAATGTCTCCTCTCCAATTATACATTTATTGATTGTTAATGAATGCAACGTTTTTATTTCATTGTGGATATTGACAATTTTAATATTTTAATTCTCTCTCTTTGATTACTCCATTATAATAAAAGCACATGCATGCAAACACATTGAAAACAGTTAAGTTACACAAATCAAACAAATCTGTGACTTAAGCAAAAATAACAGCAGGTTACACCACACATCACAATAACGCACTGCAGCAAGAGCAAAATATTGGAATCACAGTGTTATTTCTTTGAACTAAGGAAACTTCATCATTGATTCTATTTTCCATCCCTAACAATTCCTCCCTTACAGTGAAGACATATGCTGAATAAAGCAAGTTATTGCATTCATACCAAGAATTTTCTTAAAAATACAGCGGCAAGTGGACTTGAAGAATTTTTTTTATCATAAACATTATTCAGGCATAACACAAAAAGATATTTTGAGGAAAATCAACAGTTTTTAAGAGCTTATTTTATATAACTTCTTCGGAGACAAGGCAAAAAGAAAAATATCTGCAACTGAAGCTCACAAAACAGCTTAAAAAACCATAAAATACCAGAATCCCCTGCTGGTCAGTCAGCATCTGTAGAGAAAACAGACAAATTAATATCCTGTGTTCAGATCCTTCCTCAGAAACTTTGTTTAAAACTTTCTTCCCCAGTTTTGTAGATGTTGTCTCCTCTCACCAAGAATCGACGTGAATTAAACATTATCTTCTTCCTTTTGTTTTCAACATTACAGGATATACTATCATCTGACTTAATTTAATTTTATATATGTGCACACAGTTATCCACAAAACAGCTGTATTTTAACTCCTGAAAACAATGGTTTGTGGCCATATCAGAGGTTAAAATGCAAGGAGGCAGGAAAAGGAACCTGGCTATTTCCAATCCATCCCCTCCCAATGTTAGTATAGTGAATCAAGGGTGGATAAATGTCGTCATTAATTAAATGTAATGAAATGTTAAAATAGCAATGTTTTGCCTTGGTTGTACAGAGACTGGTGAGACCATAACTGGAGTAGTGTGTACAGTTTTGGTCTCCTTACTAAGAAAGGACATAATTATATTAGAAGCAGTGAGTTAATTTCGCAACAATTTCAGTGCTTATTCAGTCATGGCCATTTGACAGGGTCATTCCTATGCCCTTTTAGCTTCATGTCAACTGTTCAATTATAAATTTTCATGTCCATTTAAATAATGGAAATAATATAGACTTTGCAAACTATTATGACATCCTCCCAAAGATGTCATGCAGTGTAACTACAGGCAGTTGGTTGTAATCATGATCTGACAAATTTACATTGGCAGTTTCCATTATAAATGTGGACTTGGAATTTATAATGGTAATTTAGAAGTGGGCAACATTTCCGAATCAAGTAAAAGATAAAGTTGCCTAGTCCTACTGGACCATAGGGCTACTCTCTCATTACAGAGAGACAAGTGGTAGTGATTTAACCTGAGGGTCATCACATTTCAGATGACAGGAGACATTGAGAAGGAGAGTCCTTCATGGTAACCTCAGCCAGTGCAGGAATTGAACAGAGCGTTGCAAACCAGCTGTCCAGCCAACTGAGCTGAACAACCCCCTTGAATGAAGTAGAAGCAATATGTTAGATATAGTTCGCAAAATGCAATGAAGAAGTTTCTTATCTTTCAAGGGATTAGGACTCTTCAGATGCTACCAACATTGAGAATACAGTTATCCTTCTTTTTCTGAAGCCATGTTGAACTTTGTCCTTTGAGTAACATCATAGAAGCAATGGTGAATGCATGTCAAAGAAGACTTTGAGTTTCCAACTTTTATCCCTAATTCTAAGTTTCTTTATCCCTCATTAGGAAATGGTCAAAATTGAACCTTTTCAATTATCTATGGATGAGAATCATCTGATGTCACCCTACCTTTGTAACTATAGTCACGTAGACTAAGACAAATATCCATCCCTTACATACTTCCTTTAGACCCCTGGAGTTATATTCCATTATGAACAAATGACACAGTCTTGGAGATATGGAGCAGTTATACAAACAACGTTGCACCCCCAATATAAACTGTTATAAACAATTCTCTTAAAACATATCAACCTATTTTCGTCCTATTCCCATAGATACTAAAACAATCAACAACAATGTCAGCAGTGAGTTTGAGCAAGGTATCTTCACAAATTGTTGGTGTTCTGTCCCACAAATATGTTAACATACTAAGGCAGTTAGTAAGCTAAAATATATGAAAATACATGCAACTTGTTTAAAGATAATGTGTCACACTAAATTCAAGCTGCTGAGCTCAAACATTTTGTTTATTTCTGGAAAGCTGAGAAAGTGACTTCAAATTGCACAAAACATTGCATTAAAACAAATGAAACTGCTTGAACCTTTTGGACCTTTTAAAGCCATTTAGCTAATCAAAAACAGTTTCCCACATGCAGCTGCTTTCTTGTTCCCATGTTGTCTTATGAATGGTCTTATGAGCAGAAATTTGAACAGAAATGATTACAAGGACGGCTAATGTATAAATATTACTTCAAGCCAATATAGCAAACTGAAAAGTAGCGCCATTATCAAAATCTAACAGTATATTGAGTATTGTGTCATTGTACTGATCTCTGAATGGCACTCTCCCTTTAAAGCATCTCGATGACAGCATGATACATAACCCTGCAATTTTACAATATAACCCTGTAGTATAAAAGTTCTTTACTCTCTGCATGGCCAGTCTGTTAGTTAGTCTTTCAGCTAGTCAGCCCATTAATTAAGTATATAATGTAATAGCAACATAAGTAATCATATAGCCCAGACTGTATTTTGAAGTCTGATATGTCATATTAATGTACATTATTTGTTGATAATAAACTTCCTGATATTTGTCTCGGTAAGAACTTAACTCTTTGCAGTATTTGTTAAGTGAGCTGTCATGTAGAAAATCACATCACATCATTAAAAGTGAATGGTATCATTGTAAATCTATTAGAAAATGGTGATGGATGGATGAACTCAAATACTCAAAATTTGGAATAAAATAATATGGTACAAGGTTTTGATCTCATCGTGGTAGTTTGGAATAAGAGAAACATGCGAAATATGTAGATATCACAGTGAAATTGATTTTTTACAATTACATATATATATTTGTGCAATATACAATTAAATATTTAAATAAAATATATGTTATAACATTGTATATAATTTCTATAATCATGCGTTTTTATAACTATTGTTGCTGGAGGACTGTGTGGAGAAAGTAGGACAAGCCACTTACATCACAAAGTTGGCCTCACTTCATGGTTACTGGTAAGTGCTTTTGTCAGACAGAGCACAGGACGTTTTCTCCTTTTGTAACCCCAAATGGGCTATATCAATTTAAAGGCATTCCCTTTGTAATGAAAAACGCACCAGCCACTTTTCAAGTCTTATGAACAGAGTTGTTGCAGGTTTGACAAATTGTGCCATTTGTAGGTTACGTGGAACAATCCCTCTTCCGTACCTACACCGGCCCTAAACCCCACCTCTTCCTCCGTTACATTGATGACTGTATCGGCGCCGCCTCGTGCTCCCATGAGGAGCTCGAACAGTTCATACACTTCACTAACACCTTCCACCCCAACCTTAAGTTTACCTGGACCATCTCTAACATCTCTCTCCCCTTCCTGGACCTCTCTGTCTCCATATCGGGCAACCACCTAGAAACCGATATTCATTTCAAGCCCACCGACTCCCACAGCTACCTAGAATACTCCTCCTCCCACCCACCTTCCTGCAAAAATGCTATCCCCTATTCCCAATTCCTTCGCCTCCGCCGCATCTGCTCCCAGGATGAGGCATTCCACTCCCGTACATCTCAGTTGTCCTCGTTTTTCAAGGACTGTAACTTCCCCTCCTCGGTGGTCGAGAACGCCCTCAACCGTGTCTCCCACATCTCCCGCAC
>NC_063336.1:52218296-52273560 GCF_021869965.1 Rhincodon typus
TGCACCTTGTTGTCTCGGATTCTCCAGCATCTGCAGTTCCTACTATCTCTGTGCCATTTGCATCGATGACTTAGTGATCTTTAGTCATTTGAGGAGAGATCACATGGAGCATTTGGCAGAGCTCTTTGAGAGTCTACAGGAGGCAAATTTGGTCAGAAACTTGGCAAAAATTGAATTCGCGAAGGCGGGAATAACATTCTTAGGGCACAGCATCAGACATGGAGGGATGACGCTGAGGAACATGAAGATAAAGGTCATTGAGGAATTTCTGAGATCCTCCTCAAAGATGGAAGTGCTACAATTTTCAGGATTGAGTGGATTCTACAGGAAATTGTACCAAACTTTAGTATTATAGTGGCACAGTTGAAGGATTTGTTAAAAAAAGAACATGAAATTTCAGTGGACAGATCAATGCCAGGAGGCATTTGAGAATTTGAAAGCAATGTTAACCACCACACCAGTTTTAGCCATGCCAAATTTATTTGAAGCCCTTCAAAGTCGCCATTGACACAAGCAACATAAGTGCTCGTGCTGTGTTGCAACAGGAGAATGAATGTGGAATTGAAGGGCCAATTGGTTATGTTCAAAAAGAAGCTCAATATCCACCAGAAAAAATATTCAGCCATTGAAAAAGAGTTATTGAGTTTGGTAATGGCCTTACAACATTTTAATGTTTATGTTGCAAACAATACATCAGAGATGATTGCATATACCGATCACAATCCTTTGCCATTTCTGGAAAGGTTTATGGACAAGGACACCAGATTATTTTGTTGGAGTCCCATGTCACAAGCATTTAATTTACAGATTGTACATGTTGCAGGTTGTGAAAATATTATCGTGGATACGTTATTGCGAGTTTAAAAGAAAAATGTTTTTATAAGATAAAAATGACAGCATTCAAAGTTGTATAGGATATATAGAATTAGTATGAAATGTGAAACTCTAGATTGATGAGATATGGGTTTAGTAACATAATAAAGTTAAGTTTTTAAAGAAAAAAATGAATCTTTTCATAATGATGTTTCATTTTTTTTCTTAAGAGGAGAGGTGTTGCGAAGTTGGGTAGAGGGCTTGTGGATTGGGAGGCTGGAAGTTAGAATTTGCTGTTTGTAAATGTTAGGGGGAAAGCAATGCGTGGTCCCTTTAAAAGATTATGTACTTTTTCTCTACTTAGAGATTCAAAAAGGGTGTCTATGGGCAGCAGCTTGTGGGTTTGCAGGTGCAAAGAGAGCACTCAAATTGAAACATTTATATCAAAAGGCCGTACAGTTAGCAGGCCAAGTAGCAGTTTTGTTTTGTTACCAAGAGAACAATCGTTGAATTTAGCCAATCAATTTGAACCAGACACATAGATACCAAAAACCAATTAAATTTAAATCTGATGGTTTTGACAACATAGGACCAATCCTATTGTAAGAAATTGATATGTCATCAAGGATATAAAAGGAGAAGGCAGTTGGACAAAAACAGGAGAACTAACTGCCATCTGCCAGAGTCAGCAGCTCTCAGCTCTCAAGACAGAATCTCCGGCTCTAGCAGATTTGTCCAGGTTAGAGAAAGCCCCATCTGAAAATCAACGGCACACTAGTTAATGTTCCGGACAGAAGAATCAATGAAGAACGTGTTCCTGACAGAACAATTGGCAGAGAAGGCACAGAGCATTGTGGAAGACACATAACCTGGCTGTAATTTTAACAGACTAAATTCTATTTTATTTTATATAATTGGGACTTGTATTTATCGGAACAGCATACCATTAGAATCCTGTTTTATTTGGGAATAGTTAGTAGTTAGAAGGGGTTTATTTGGTTTGTTAATAGTTTAGTTAATTTGTTCACTATTAGAGTTAGATAAATACATTGTTACTTGTTGATTATAAAGTGAGTGTCTGGGATTTACTTTATTTAACCATTAGAAGTTGCTGAAAGGCAGGTTACACCACTTTTCTCACACCTTTTTAACAAATTATAGGATGAGGTTCTCCCCTTTGGGTGTTTTGGTTTAGGGTCTCGGGTGGAGGGTGGGAATCAGCCTTCAATTTATAACAGTACCTAACCAGGAAAAGAATTGTGGCAGAGACAGATCAAAAATAACTAGACATGATTTGGTGAAAACCATTAAACAGTGAAGTATCTCCTGATAAAGGTCCAAAGTTGTAACTGAGAGATTAGGTACAAGCCAGGTTTTCTGATTGTTATATTGGACATGCTTGGCAGGCTACCCAACGTGATGAAATGGATAACATGTCCATGGGTGCATAAGTTGACCTTATTGGTATCAAACTTGAATATGTTCTCATATTTAACCTGGTACATTCCACACAATGCAAACTCAGTGCTAAGAACCATCGATACCGCATGGGGTTCCTGCCTTTTCTTAGTCCAAAATCACATCCAAAATTTTTTCACATCCATAGAAATGACCATGTCATCATTGTTGATTACTTTTCCAAGTACCTAATCATTTGTCATTTGCACAGTACTTTAAGCACACTGATTTCTAATAGATCTGGCAGGTCTGGAAAAATCATTACAGACAAAGGTCCATAATTTATTGGTAGGTTACTACAGGGCATGGAATATTGATCACTGTTATTCTTCTCGATATTATCCCAGTTTGAATGGTTCAGCTGAAGGCTAAAGTCACACAGTCAAAAACCTAATACTCAAATGTAGGTCAAGTAAGATTGCAATTAACATTATAATGTTAATTACAGCTTTGACTACAATCATTCCATAACTTGCCGTGCTCATGTTTGGCAGAACAGAGCATACCAGTTAATTGGCATCAGAGGAGCAGGAAAGCTGACGTTTCGGGTCGAGACCCTTCTTCAGAAATGGGGGAGGGGAAGGGGATTCTGAAATAAATAGGGAGAGCGGGGGAGGCGGATAGAAAATGGATAAAGGAGAAGATAGGTAAGGAGGAGACAGACAGGTCAAAGAGGTGGGGTTGAAGCCAGTAAAGGTGAGTGTAGGTGGGGAGTTAGGGAGGGGATAGGTCGGTCCAGGGAGGATGGACAGGTTAAGGGGGCGTAATGAGGTTAGTGGGTAGGAGGTGGGGGTGGGGCTTGAGGTGGGAGGAATGGTTAGGGAGGCGGAGACGAGCTGAGCTGGTTTTGGGATGTGGTCGGGGGAGGGGAGATTTTGAAGCTTGTGAAGTCCACATTGATACCCTTGGGTTGCAGGGTTCCCAAGCGAAATATGAGATGCTGTTCCTGCAGCTTTCGGGTGTCATCATTGTGGCAATGCAGGAGGCCCAGGATGGACATGTCATCTAAGGAGTGGGAGGGGGAGTTGAAATGGTTCGCGACTGGGAGGTATAGTTGTTTGTTGCGAACTGAGCGTAGGCGTTCCGCAAAGCGGTCCCCAAGCCTCCGCTTGGTTTCTCTGATGTAGAGGAGGCCACAACGGGAACAGCGGATACAGTATACCACATAAGCAGATGTGCAGGTGAACATCTGTTTGATGTGAAAGGTCTTCTTAGGGCCTGGGACGGGGGTGAGGGGGGAGGTGTAGGGGCAGGTGTAGCACTTGCTCCGGTTGCAGGGAAAAGTGCTGGGGGTGGTGGGGCTGGAGGGGAGTGTGGATCGGACAAGGGAGTCACAGAGAGAGTCGTCCCTCCGGAAAGCAGATAAGGGTGGGGAGGGAAAAATGTCTTTGGTAGTGGGGTCAGATTGCAGATGGCGGAAGTGTCGGAGGATGATGCGTTGGATCTGGAGGTTGATGGGGTGGTACGTGAGGATGAGGGGGATTCTGCTTTGGTTGTTATTGCGGGTAGGGGGTGTGAGGGATGAGTTGTGGGAAATGCAAGAGACACGATCGAAGGCATTTTCAACCACTGTGGAGGGGAAGTTGCGGTCCTTGAAAAACGAGGACATCTGGGATGTCCAGGAGTGGAATGCCTCATCTCGGGAACAGATGCAGCGGAGGCGAAGGAATTGGAAATAGCAGATGGCCTTTTTGCAGGAAGGTGGGTGAGAGGAGGTGTATTCTAGGTAGCTGTGGGAGTCAGTAAGCTTGAAATAGATTTCAGTTTCCAGGTGGATGCCAGAGATGGAGATAGAGAGGTTCAAGAAGGAGAGAGAGGTCTCAGAGATGGTCCAGGTGAACTTAAAGTTGGGGTGGAAGGTGTTAGTGAAGTGGATGAACTGTTCGAGTTCCTCGTGGGAGCACGATTCGGCGCCGATACAGTCATCAATGTAACGGAGGAAGAGGTGAGGGATAGGGCAAGTGTACCTTTGGAAGAGGAATTGTTCCACATATCCTACAAAGAGGCAGGCATAGCTTGGGCCCATGCGGGTACCCATGGCCACGTCCTTTGTCTGTAGGAAGTGGGAGGAATTGAAAGAGAAGTTTTTGAGAGTGGGGACGAGTTCGGCTAAGCGGATGAGGGTGTCAGTGGAGGGGGACTGGTCGGGCCTGCGGGACAGGACGAAGCGGAGGTCCTTTAGGCCATCTGTATGGGGAATGCAGGTGTATAGGGACTGGATGTCCATGGTAAAGATGAGGTGTTGGGGACCAGGGAATCGGAAGTTTTGGAGGAGGTGGAGAGCGTGGGTGGTGTCACGGACATAGGTAGGGAGTTCCTGGACCAAGGGGGAGAAAATGGAGTCGAGATAGGTGGAGATAAGTTCAGTGGGGCAGGAGCAGGCAGAGACAATGTGTCGACCAGGGCAGTCAGGTTTGTGGATTTTGGAAAGGAGATAGAAACGGATGGTGCGGGGTTGGGGAATGATGAGGTTAGAGGCTGTGTGTGGGAGGTCACCTGAAGTGATGAGGTTATGGATGGTTTGGGAGATGCTGGTTTGGTGATCGGGGGTGGGATCATGATTAAGGGGGCAGTAGGAGCAGGTGTGACCGACCTATCCCCTCCCTAACTCCCCACCTACATTCACCTTTACTGGCTCCAACCCCGCCTCTTTGACCTGTCTGTCTCCTCTCCACCTATCTTCTCCTTTATCCATCTTCTATCCGCCTCCCCCTCTCTCCCTATTTATTTCAGAATCCCCTTCCCCTCCCCCATTTCTGAAGAAGGGTCTCGACCCGAAACGTCTGCTTTCCTGTTCCTCTGATGCTGCTTGGCCTGCTGTGTTCATCCAGCTCTACACCTTGTTATCTCAGATTCTCCAGCATCTGCAGTTCCTACTATCTCTATACCAGCTAATTGACTCATTGGAAAGTGCTGTTTTTTGAAACTCAACAGCAACTTGTAAAACATGCGAGAACTTGCTTTGAACTGAGACCTATGAGTTCTCTACATGTGATAATGCAGCAGTGACATGAGTCAGAACAAACCAGGCCTGTTCTAGTTTCACAATTACTTCCCAATCCTGTTACATAACAAAAATTGTACCAAACATCAAAAGGAACAACAGAGAAAGTCAGTATCACGAAGCATGAATGGAAGAACAAATTATTTATACAATATTTACCATACACACACTTTATATATACACTAAACACACATTATACACAGGGATGGCACAGTGGTTGGCACTACTGCCTCACAGTGCCAGGGAGCCCGGTTTGATTCCAGCCTTGGGAGACTGTCTGTGTGGAGGTTGCCTGTTCTCCCTGTGTCTGGGGTTTCTGCCAGGTTCTCTGGTTTCCTCCCACAGTCCAAAAATGTGCGGGTTAGTGGATTAACCATGCTAAATTGTCCCATAGTATTCAGGGGCATGCGAGCTAGATAACTTAGCCATGGGAAATATGGGGTTGCAGGGATTGATTGGGATGTTCTTCAGAGGGTTGATATTGACATGATGGGCTGAATGGCCTCTATGGGCACTGCAGGCGTTCTATGATTCTATCGAGACAAAGGTTCACCTATTATTGTAAAGAGTTAAACATTCTGTTGGAAGGGAGGAGAATATTGCATGACTTCCTAACCTTGAAGAAAATTTACATTTAACGTTTTCATCTGTTGCATGCAAAAAATGCTGTGACTGTGCCTGGCTGTTAGTCTGCTTTGGGTTCAAAAGCTGCACACACAGAAATCAAGGTGCAGGGCTGGTGTCTCGGATTCTCCAGCATCTGCAGTTCCTACTATCTCTCACACAGAAATCAGTTGGTTTGCTGCAATGTCTCGTTCATAGCTGAATTTACAGTTTTACTCAAGCTAACATATGAAGTTGATAAATCTCTGATGGGTGATTGATTCTTGGACCATTTTTATAGCATGACAATATTAAAGAATATAAATATTGAGAAAAAGTAACAAATAATGGACTGGATTTTCTGAGGAGTGAAAATCTCATGCAGATTGCCACTTCACTTCTGTTTTTATATCAAGAAAGAGCTCCGTCTTTCTGACAGGAGAGAATTGCAGAGCTGTACTTCCATTTAGACAATTCCCTCATAGTGTGGAATGCAATTACACCCGTTTTCTCACAGATGTCAGCAGCTGTCAAAAGGAAGGTATGAAAGATAAGCATGTGGTTATGGTGCCATGTAGGTAAGGTACCAGACAGAAAGGATATCATGTGGGTAGAAGGTAGGGTGCCAGGCAGCAGCATATTTGATGCAGAGGGCACAGTGTGGGTGGGATGTAGAATATGTGGTGGCAGTGTGCCAGGTGGTTGCAGTGACAATTGGGTAGAGAGTAGGATTTTAGGAGATAGTGTCATAGAGTCATAAAGATGTACAGCATGGAAACAGTCCCTTCAGTCCAACTCATCCATGCTGACCAGATATTCTAAATTAATCTAGTCCCATTTGCCAGCATTTGGCCCATATCCCTCTAAACTCTTCCTATTCACGTACCCATCCAGATGTCTTTTAAATGTTGTATTATACCAGCCACTACCACCTCCTCTGGCAGTTCATTCCATACACGCACCACCCTATGTGTGAAAAAGTTGCCCCTTAGGTCCTTTTTAAATCTTTTCCCTCTCACTTTAAATCAATGCCCTCTAGTTTTGGACTCCCGTACCCTGGGGAAAAGACCTTGACTATTCACCCTATCCATGCTCCTCATGATTTTATAAACTTCTATAACAGAGAAGGATAATCTAAATTCAAGAAACCACGATATGGAAATAATTTTACTAGAGATGAGAAGTGGTAAAGGCAAAAAATCACATTGAAGTGATGTAGAGGCTGCTGAACAGTAGCCATATGATAGAGTGGAGCATAAATGAAGAAATAATGAAAATTTGTTAGAAAGGCACAGCAATGACAATGAGAGATTTCAATGTACATAGAGATAGAAAGGCAAAAGAAGCCAAGAAAAGGAGCTCATGGAATGTTTTCAGGATAGTTTCTTACACCACCCCAAGGCCTCCTACCCTCCCTCGACCTCTTCATCTCCAACTGCCGTCGAGACATCAATCGCCTCAACCTCTCCACCCCTCTCACCCACTCCAACCTCTCCTCTGCAGAACGTGCAACCCTCCGCTCCAATCCCAACCTCACCATAAAACCCGCGGACAAGGGAGGCGCAGTTGTAGTATGGCGCACTGACCTCTACATTGCCAAGGCCAGACGCCAACTCTCCGACACCTCCACCTGCCGTCCCCTTGATCATGACCCCACTCCCGAGCACCAAACCATCATCTCCCAAACCATCCACAACCTCATCACCTCAGGTGACCTTCCACCCATGGCCTCCAACCTCATCGTTCCCCATCCCCACACCGCCCACTTCTATCTCCTTCCCAAAATCCACAAACCTGAATGCCCTGGTCGACCCATTGTCTCCGCCTGCTCCTGCACCACTGAACTTATCTCCAACTATCTGGACTCCATTTTCTCCCCCTTGGTCCAGGAACTCCTTACCTATGTCCGTGACACCACCCACGCCCTCCACCTCCTCCAGAACTTCCAATTCCCCGGTCCCCAACACCTCATCTTTACCATGGATGTCCAGTCCCTATACACCTGCATTCCCCATACAGATGGCCTAAAGGACCTCCGCTTCTTCCTGTCCCGCAGGCCCGACCAGTCCCCCTCCACTGACACCCTCATCCGCTTAGCCGAACTCGTCCTCACCCTCAAAAACTTCTCTTTCAATTCCTCCCACTTCCTACAGACAAAGGGGGTGGCCATGGGTACCCATATGGGCCCAAGTTATGCCTGCCTCTTTGTAGGTTACGTGGAACAATCCCTCTTCCGTACCTTCACCGGCCCTAAACCCCACCTCTTCCTCCGTTACATTGATGACTGAATCGGTGCCGCCTCGTACTTCCACGAGGAGCTTGAACAGTTCATCCACTTCACCAACACTTTCAAACCCAACCTTAAGTTCACCTGGACCATCTCTAATATCTCTCCCACCTTCCTGGACCTCTCTGTCTCCATCTCAGGCAACCACCTAGAAACCGATATCCATTTCAAGCCCACCGACTCCCACAGCTATCCAGAATACACCTCCTCCCACCCACCTTCCTGCAAAAATGCCATCTCCTATTCCCAATTCCTTCGCCCCCGCCGCATCTGCTCCCGGATGAGGCTTTCCACTCCCGTACATCTCAGATGTCCTCGCTTTTCAAGGACCGCAACGTCCCCCCCTCAGTGGTCGAGAATGCCCTGCACCGTGTCTCCCGCATTTCCCGCAACTCATCCCTCACACCCCGTCCCCACAATAACAACCAAAAAAGAATCCCCCTCATCCTCACGTACCACCCCACCAACCTCCGGATCCACCGCATCATCCTCCGACACTTCCGCCATCTGCAGTCTGACCCCACCACCAAAGACATTTATCCCTCCCCACCCTTATCTGCTTTCCGGAGGGACAACTCTCTCCGTGACTCCCCTGTTCGTTCCACACTCCCCTCCAGCCCCACCACACCCGGCACTTTTCCTTGCAACCACAGGAAGTGCTACACCTGCCCCCATACCTCCACCCTCACTCCCATCCCAGGCCCCAAGAAGACTTTCCACATCAAGCAGATGTTCACCTGCACATCTGCTAATGTGGTATACTGCATCCGCTGTACCTGTTGTGGCCTCTTCTACATCGGGGAAACCAAGTGGAGGCTCGGGGACCGCTTTGCGGAACACCTACGCTCGGTTCTCAATAAACAACTGCACCTCCCAGTCGCGAACCATTTCAACTCCCCCTCCCATTCCTCAGACGACATGTCCATCCTGGGCCTCCTGCAGTGCCACAACGATGCCACCCGAAGATTGCAGGAACAGCAACTCATATTCCGCTTGGGAACCCTGCAGTCCAATGGTATCAATGTGGATTTCACAAGCTTCAAAATCTCCCCTCCCCCTAGTGCATCCCAAAACCAGCCCAGCTTGTCCCCGCCTCCCTAACCTGTTCTTCCTCCCACCTATCCCCTCCTCTCACCTCAAGCCACACCCCCATCTCCTACCTACTAACCTCATCCCGCCCCCTTGACCTGTCCGTCCTCCCTGGACTGACCTATCTCCTCCCTACCTCCCCACCTAAAGTCACTGGCTCCATCCCCGCCTCTTTGTCCTGTCTGTTTCCTCTCCACCTATCTTCTCCTCTATCCATCTTCTATCTGCCTGCCCCTCTCTCCCTATTTATTTCAGAACCCCCTTCCCCTCCCCCATTTCTGATGAAGGGTCTACGCCCGAAACATCAGCCTTCCTGCTCCTATGATGCTGTTTGACCTGCTGTGTTCATCCAGCTCTACACCTTGTTAACCAGACAACAGTCTATATTCAATCTGGTCCTGTGTAACAAGATGCAATTAATTAATAATCTCATATTGAAGATGTCCTTACGTAGCAGCAACTTTAACGTGATTAAAATTTATATTCAGTCTGAGGGAGAGAGGAATGGGTCCAAGACTTTTTTAAAATTTAAACGAGGGCAATTTTGAGGAAATGAAATCAGACCTTACTAAAGTGAATTAGCAAATTATATTAAAGCATGGGTCAACAGAGATGCAGTGGGAGACATGTAAGGGCATCTTCATTATAGACAATACAAGAAACACACCTTGAGCTATGATAAATCAGTAAATATAAGATAGGTAAGAACTCAGATAAGTAATCAGAAGTGATGCCAAGTAAATAATTGGAGCTGCAGGCTGGCAAGTACTCGAGTCCTAATGGACCTCATCTTAGAGTTTTAAAGAAATGACTAGTGAGAAAAGTCTATACATTGGCATTAAGTTTTCAAAGCTTCCTAGAAATGGTGAAGTCCCTCTCAATTAGAAGAAGCCATTATAACAAATGTAATAGTGGGACACTTAGAAAAGTTTAAAGTAATCAGGCAGCTTCAATATGGTTTTGGAAAAGGGTAATCATGTTTAACTAGTCTGTTGGAGGTCTTTCAGGAAGTGATATGTGCTGCAGATAAAACAGAACCAATAGATGTACTGTACTTTGATTTCTAGGATGCATTTGATTACATGCCACGTCAAAGGTTATTGTGGAAAATAAAAGCTCATACTATAGGTGTTAACACAACAGCTTGGATGGATGTTTGGATTGCTAACAGGAATCATAGAATCCTACATTGTGGAAAGAGGCCATCTGGCCCATCGGGCCTGCACAAACCCTCCAAACAACATCCCACACAGATTCCTACCCTATCCCTGGAATGCGACATTTACCATGGCTAATCCACATAATATGCACATCTTTGGATTGTGGGAGGAAACGGGAGGACCTGGTGAAAACTCATGCAGACACAGGGAAAATATGCAAACCAATAGGAAGTAGAGTACAGGCATAAATAGATATTTTTCAGGTTGGCCAGATGAAATGAATGGTGCGCCATAGGGATCAATGCAGGTGGTTAATATTTATAATTGATATAAATGACCTGGATGAAAGGACCAAAGATTTGGTTGCCAAATTTTCTGAAGACAAAAAGTTGGTAGGAAAATAATCTGTGAAGTAGGTGTAAGGGGGTTACAAAATGACAGACAGGTTAGGTGAGTAGCCAAAGATCTGGCAAATGAAGTATTATAATGTGGGAATATGTGCAACTGTCCAATTTGGCAGGGCAGATACAAAAATCTAAATGGTAAGAGATTTCAGAGCTCTGAAATATAGAGAGATCTGGATGAGTTGCAAAAGGTTAGTATACAAGTGCAGCAAGTAGTTAGAAAAGCTATCAGAATGTCGTTATTTGCAGTCAGAGGAACTGAATACCAAAAGTAGAGACCTAATGCTTTAGCTATACAAGTAACAATATCAGTCAATAAATTTAAGGAAGGACGTAAGTACATTGCAAGTAGTTCGGAGAAGGTCTACCAGACTAATACCTGGAATGAGTGGATTGGCTTACAAGGAAGGTTTGGTAGGTTAGGCTTGCATCTGCTGTAGTTTAAAAAAATGAGGTGAATTGATGAGAAGCATATAAGATCAAAGGGCTTTTGACGGTGTAGATGTTGAGGAGATGCTTGTTGCTATGGAAGAATCTAGAACTTAGGGCATGGGTGCAGGATGTCGCTATTTAAAAATGAGAGGTTGCCAATTTCAAATAAATATGAGGCAATTTCTTTTTCAGAGGGTCATGAGTCTTTGGAATACTCTTCATGAAAATGTTGTAGTAGTACAGTCAGGGCTGAATGGCCTATTCCAGCTTCGTGTTCCATGTTCACAGAATATATTTTTAAAACAGAACTCACTTTATTGTACCATCATACTTTACCAAATAAATCTATAGTGGCATCTACCAAGCATCAATAAGTTTGTTGTGATTTCCTTTGATAACACACAGCAGCACATTCCCACCAAATGACCTTCATTACCAGATGCAACCAGCTTCTGTTGGCTTCCAGGTTTGCAATCTCACTGGACATATCATTGATTTCCTAACCTATATTCAAATAATCTTACCATTTTCCACTCAATTCCTGATGACTTTTCAAACTCTGCTACTTGGCTGCCATTGACTGCCTTCCAAAGCTGCATATCAGCTGACTTCCAGCCTCATGATCCTAAGCCCAAGAGCAAAACCACAGGACATATGTTAATATATCAAAATAATCAGTATGAAAAAAAATACATCACTCAGGGAAAGTAAGAGTGACCCGACCCAAAACGTCAGCTTTCCTGCTCCTCTGATGCTGCCTGGCCTGCTGTGTTCCTCCAGCTCTACACCTTGTTATATGAAAAAAATATATGCAGCTTATGAATAACACTAAATTGCTTAACTGATGTAAATTTCTATTTGAGGATGAATACATTGGTTTAGAGCTTCTCAAGTCAAATTTATAATTTAGCACACCAATGCTAATATTGAACTTATTGAGATGATTTGTTTCAAAAACCGTGATTAATTCTGCAACACGTTACACAGCAGTCCTCTGCAACATCAGATGTTCACAAGATATGTTCGCTTGTCTTATAAATGCGTAAATACAAAAATGTTTCTAGAAACAAAAGAAATATCAATGAACTGAAGCTACAATTTCCAGACATTCAAGATAATGTTTATGTTTTGGGAGACCGAACATTGAGAGAATTTCCAGATGACAGCACCCACGTTGGACTCAGACTTTCAATACAATTTTTCAAATAATGGCAAATTAATGGCCAATGAGTATGCTCACCATTCAATTAAGGATGGCATCAATAAGCCAAACGGAGACCTTATGTGGGAATGGGTCTATTGCAGGGTGACAGGGGTGGGGTGCCAGTGGGTTAGGTGTCAAGTTGGTAGGGTGCCAGTTAAGCCAGGTGCCAAGGAGCAACATGGCCAGACAACTGACAATGTCCTTAGGATAAGTCAAGGTGAGTGGAAATTAATGGGTGTGCCAGGGTGAGAGGCAATATTGAGTCTAGGGTCAAGGTGTTGAGGGGGTGTGAAGAAGACAGGGTGTAATGTCATGTAGGGGGCAGTACTGTAGATTTTGGGCCTAGAGCATGGGAAAGGAAGTGGGTATGGGGGTTTGCTGAATCCAAAGTAGGAGAGGATCAACTACGGTGGTGGGCCAGGGGTATTGGGCCTTGAGCCAGGGAGGAGGTTGAGTTGTAGGATCCTGAGTGGGAAAAGGAGGATGGTGTCAGATCTGGAGGGGGGAAGGGGTGTCAGGTCTGGCAGAGGTGGCAGTTTGTTGGGTCTCATCGTGGGAAGGGGACATCAGGTCAAGTGAAGGGGAGGGTAGAGTCATGTCCAGAGGAAGTTAATCGGTGGTGGGGGAATGGAGTCTGGAAAGGAGGTTAGGTTACAGTCAGGGGTGGGGAGGGGTTCAGGTCTGCAGAGGATAAAGATGATTTGGATCCAGATCGTGAGATGGTGCTGTCGAGTCCTGGCACATGTTGTTGGGTTTCGGACAGAGAGGGGGTTGTTGGATCCAATGGTGGCTGTTGGAGACGAGTGGTGAGAGGTGTTTGATCCTGGAGTAAGAGAGGTTGCCAGGTAAGGGCCTGAGGGGTATAAGTGATCTGGGGAGGTGTTCTTGCATGTCTGTAAGGTAAGTTGGAAGTCAGTTTAATAAGTAAGATTAGACTAGGTTTTTAACATTCTTACTTCTCCCGAATAACTGTTCGTTTAACTTTAGTGAAACTCTCTGCATTCTCCAATTGAAATGAATACTTTTGGGGAGTTCAAGGAATAGGACAATTGCTCAGCAGAATCACCATGGTCCTATGAAGTTTGCTATGATGGGGACTCCACAGGGTCCCCATGCACAGCTATCATCTACACTGGAATAACCACTGATGTCCATCAGACGTTCGGGGCCAATATAAGAGTTAGAGTAGGGCTAAAAGAAACAGAGATACCTAGAGAAGCACACTGAGAAAGAGCTTGAATGCCAGATTTATAAACTTAAACAATGAGCACAAGAATTGGCTGGAATCGGCCTCAAGTCATGTCCGCTAATATCTACCTTAGCTTTGCAAATTCTATTCTTTATGCTTCTGCCTCAGTTTTATCAATTTTGGAATGGAAATGAGCAGAAATTTGAGGTAGCTGGGAGGGATAAAACCTCACTTTTGGGATGGTTGAACTGGCGAACAGAACATGGAATACTTTATCTTGAGAAAGGAAAGCCCTCACAGTTGGCAGTGATCTCTGCATATTTACCAACCCCATGATCACTGATTGGATCCTGGTCCACCATCATCTTATATCCAAAATTCTCATTCTTGTGTCCATACTCCAACACAAAATCACCCACCCTATCTTTGTAACCACCTCCCGATTTATATTTCTTCACAAATTCTTCTAAATCTTCTTCTTACAAAGCTTTAACTCCCTTTGCCCAACCATGGCCATGATTTCATCTGTGTAGGCCTAAAGTTCCAAAATTTCCTGACTCAGTCGGTCTGATTTTCCATCTTTCTATGGTCCCTTATGGTTGTCCTCAAAATCTATCTGACTGAGCTTGTTAACCACCCAGCCAAATATCCCCTTCTTTACTTCGGTGCCAAATTCTGTTTAAACATATGGCAGTGAAATACCTTGAGACATTTTCTTACATGAGAGATGATGTATGAATGTAGGTCTTCATTCAATTCTCTTCATGAGATTTATTGAAAAAGTAAATGATTTATAACTGTATTGAATGACTATTTCATTAACATTCAACATTGGCAGTATGTGTGGCTGGTTGTAGGTTTACATCATTTTGCTGCTTGCTTTCATCAAACTTAGAGTCAGGAAGGAATTAATGGATGCTGAAGAGGTCCAGACAGAGAGAGCAAGAAAAAGGGCCAGAGACAGATAGAGAGCTGTAATGACTTCACAAATTGCCATGTCACACATTGTGCATTTTCTTGACAACTGATGACAGCCTGTACCATAATATTTTTTTCCAGCTTTTCACCAAGCTTTCTATGGACTGAGCACAAGTATGAACTAAAATGACAGCAAAGCTGAGGAGGGTCAAAATTCTGTGTGACAGTTTGATGACTGCAAAAGTGAACCTGTCAGTAAGAGTGCAGCACTGTGCCAGACCAAGATATGGAGGTCAACTTCGAATGTACGCAGACATAGAATTAAAAAAAAACAAAGGCCTTGGTGAAACCTCAGTGGATTTAGTGCAGGAAGTGTCCTCAATCACAGGAGTCTAAAGGATTACTCTGTAGTAAAAGTGAAGCTCATTTGACAGGTGGTAGAGATGAGCATAGAATAATCGAAAAGAAACAGACAAAGGGCAAATTACTGAGAGGATCAACTGAAATTATCAGAGCAGAATGGTTGCTTTCCTACCTTTTTAATCTACTTAAAAATGAATATATTCGTTCACTTTAAGGCAGTTGGTATAAACTTAAGTTGACTGTAACATTCATACTTGCCTTGATGTTTGCAATTCATTTTGTTTCACTTTTAGCCTATTTTCCTGATAATATGTAGATTATTAACAACAATACAACTAATATTTTACTGAATAAATCTAATAAAATGTTACTGAATCCTTGTTGCTATCTAATCAGTCTTTATGATTCAATGAATGAATATCAATGTTTCTCGGGGTTTTTCAAAATCAGGTACAAGGTCCAAAGTACACAAGTATAGGTTCTAATATGAACTTGTTAAATTCTTCTGCTACAGGATTAGAATCAAACTGCAATACAACTTCCATGAGGTTCCGAACTTAACTATTTACTAACTAGGCCATCCATTCAAATTTCCTTAGGGCATATTAATGGACATGAAATTGCTTCGTCATTGCTTTGTAATGGTAATACATTAACAATACGTGCCAAAATTAATTTGTAAAATGTAACTGAGAAACTTCACAAGTTCCTTTCCTCCACAATTAGACCTTCTATGCGACTCTTACATTAGCTTCACTAAAGTCAAGCCTTCTCACCACATAGCTCTTCCTTGTTGTTCATGGTGAGAGTCAAATTACAGCAGTTAATTAGATTGAAAAAATTGAGGTGCAAGGTTACCCGGCAACTACTTAATTTATGGTCAACGCACGCCTGCCAACTTGGGATGCTGACAAAACAATAATTAAAGCATTGGAATCATAGCCCAGCAGTATGATGAATGTTCTGAAAGTATTCTTCCTTAAATCTGTTGTGTTTGGCAGTTTTACATCATCAGTTTTGCTATCCAGATCAGGCACCTGGCAAATTGAATTGGCAAGTTAGTTTAAGGGATGGGTCAGTAGAGATGCAGTTGCAGACATTGAAGGGGACATTTCAGACTATACAAAACAGATACATTCTAATGTGGAAGAGAAATTCCAAGGGAAGGACCCACTATTTGTGGTAAATTTAAAAAGTTAAAGACAGTATCAAAGTTAAAGCAAAAAGAATCCAGTACTGTTGAAAATAATGCATTTGTTAAAGCTTTTGGTCATGCACTTATCAGGCAAATTTACAAGAAGTAAAGGGAAATTACCATTTATACTGTATGAGAGGACAGCCCTGATTGGTTAACATGTGGAGTTTGATTGTTAGAGGCATTGTCATGGAGAATGCACTGTTTAATGACGATGAACAGTTAACTGCCAAGTATTGTTAAATTTCAAATCAGTTAGATTGAGTCTGATTGGTCAGAGCTTTACCCTGAGGAACATATCAATGAATAGTTCTCGCCTAGTTATTAAGTTGAAACAGATGTAGTGTGTGTTACATGTTCTTTCTATCTGCAATGAACAGGCGTCTGTGTATTGATATATGTAGCTTCCACTACATATTGATATATGTAGCACCACACTGTGAGCTGACGATCCTAAATTGGTTATCAGCATAATTCTTTGCACACTCGGGAATATTTAACAACTGTTGTCCAAGCATGGTATCACATCTAATATTAGACACTTGTGAATTTTGAAAGCACTGGCTGGTTGGTGATTGTCGGTATCTTGCTTGCTGTAAATAGCTGAAAGAATATGAAAATATACCAACCTTTGAGATGTACAGCCGACATACCTAGCATCATGCCAGCACTGAGTTTTATATACCACATTACTCATTTGTATGATGAACATTATGTCTTTTTGTTATGATTCCAGCATCCTCCATTAGTCAACACCCCTTGTGTTTCTACTGCATAGCACCAGTGTGAAACAGCTAGATTCACATGTTACCCAGAACTCTGAGGTACCTTACCCAACCAACATAATCTGTCGTAGGTTTAGCACTTTTCAGCACCGAAAGTGAATACCTTAGTTGTGTTCATGAGTTTATGTGGTACATAATGAGAAATGACCTGGTAAGGGAAAACATTATCCAACAGGATGGCTTTGATGTGCATTACTTTTGCATCATGCTTTCCTGATGAACAAATGAATTAGACAGTATTTATAAGTTTGCTGATAAGGCCAATCTTATAGCATGTTGGACGGTAGGAAACCCAATACATACATTGACCAGTAACACCTGGCCAATTTATTCACTGGATTTCAAAGAAAGGTAGCTCATTTGATTACTCCATCTCCCACACTAAAATAGCCTATTCTGTACTTTCCTACATTTAAAAAACGATAGTGACAACAACCTTCATCATGAGCAGCAGTTTATTCAGTGTTGTAAGGTGGAATGCACGTACAAAACTTGAAAGGGTTCGGAACAAACTTACAAGGATGTTGCCAGGGTGGAGGGTTTGAGATATAGGGAGAGGTTGAATAAGCTGGGGCTATTTTCCCTGGAACATTGAAGGCTGAGGGGTGACCTTATAGAGGTTTATAAAATCATGAGGGGCATGGATAGGGTAAATAGACAAGGTCTTTTCTCTGTGGTGGTGGAGTCTAAGGCTAGAGGGCACAGGTTTAAGGTGAGAGGGGAAAGTTTTAACAGAGACCAAAGGGGCAACTTTTTCATGCAGAGGGTAGTGCATCAATGGAATAAGCTGCCAGAGGAAATGGTGGAGGCTGGTACAATTATGACATTTAAAAAGCATCTGGATGGGTATATGAATAGGAAAGGTTCAAAGGGATATGGGCCAAATGCTGGCAAATGAGATTAGATTTATCTAAGATATCTAGTCGGCATGGACGAGCTGGAGGGAAGGGTCTGTTTCCATGCTGTACCTCTCTATGACTCTATAACTTGGTTCTCTTTCTTGATGTCACCATTTGTCACCCATCTCTAATCACTTTTGAACTGAATGATTGGGCCATTTCATAAGACAGTTAAGAATTAACCAAAGAGAATGCTGGAAAAACTCAGCAGATTTGGCAGCATCTGTAGAGAGAGGACAGAGTTAATATTTTGAGCCCAGCATTATTTTTCTTCTGAGCAGTTCTGCCAGACCCGCTGAGTCTCTTAAGCTGTCTCTGTGTTTGTTTCAGATTTCCAGCATACGCAGTAATTTGCTTTTATCAGAATCAATCACATTGCTATGGATTTGAAGTCGATTGGCCTGAGCAGGTAAGTGTGGCAAATTTCTTTCCCTGAAGGACACTAGTGAACAAGATAAGCTTGTACAACAATCATTTCATGGTCACTAATACTGAGACTAGCTTTATTTCCAGGTTTATGAACTGAATTCAAATTTCACCAGCTGCCATTTGTACCTATCTCCCAAGAGAACTACTCTGGACCTCTTAGATTACAAGTGCAGTGACATCACCATAATGCCACAACCTCACCACTGTGCACTGTTCATCTTTGATACAACTGGAAGAGAGCAGATTTGAGGCAGGTTGAGATCTCATTCCAGATTCTTTTTTACATTTTTCCATGCCAGCCTACACAAACCTGAAGTCCTTCTATTCACATAATGTAAAGTTACATACAAAACCTCAACAGCCATGACCATTATGGCAAGAATTTGCACAAGTAGTAATGCACCAAAACTTTAGTGGCAAACTACACTGGGAAGCTTGCAAATGAAGTAAAAAAGCATGGGAAATTATTCAAGCAGCAATATTTACCCAAGGTTGGACGATTTGCTGTTTTTTTCTAGTTTATGCTATTATCTGAACCATCAGGTGTTTTCCAGTCTTCCAACACAAGTGTAGCTATCTATTAATATGTTTGTACTCCAAAAAGTAATTTATATGAATCAATAGCAGTATATTGCCATTTACTGAGATCCGGCTACACATTCTCTGCTCATGCTCAATTACTGAGCTCATTGCTGCTAATGGTTTCTTTGATAGTGTTGATATTATATGTAAAATACCATTTATAGTCTACCAAATGCAGTCCATAACACAGTTCAGCAATTATCATAAATTTTCAAAGGAGATAAATCCTTCGACGTACCATTAAAATCATGAGATTTTGTTGTGTTCTACAATTCCATTATTATCTTCTTATTTCCTATAGTTGCAATGTATCTACATTTTAGAAAAAAATGGAGTCTCTGAAGGTTTTAACATTGTTTTCTAAGTACAGTACTAAATATATCACCAGGAAAAACTACAAAAAACATTTAAATTCTTAATGAGGAGTGCGATGAAATATCTTCCTGTGTAGTTTTACACATTCAAATTGGAGTTTTAATTCATGATGTGATTTGGAGCAATTTTAAAGCAGTATGCACAATATTGCTGTCAATAACATATTATTGCACTGGATTAGAAAGTATCCTGCATGTAGGATGTCAGATATGTAAAGTAAAAGGTGGCACTTCCTTCACATATATACCAGTGAATGCTGGGTGAACTTAAGTAAGGATAACTGTAACAAGGCAGTTCATGAACAATTTCTTGAAATGCAAATTATTGGTTTCTTTTTGGCAGATTGTCAGACAAAGTTAACTTTATAAACAAATAATTACTGGCATTTGAATTTTAGAAGATTTTCTTTACTAGGCTATGTCAGTAATGGTATAAATAACAACAGCAAAATCCTGAAGATGTTGGAAGACAAAACAATAGAAGTTACAGAAATGCTCAGTGGCTTAGTCAGGATCTATTCACACAACAGACATGTAAATATTCTTGATCTTTTATCAGTACACTGTACTGTAGGTGGTATTTGTGCTATTGACCTTTTTTGGTTGGTAAAGTTTTTGGTTTTGGGACGATAATAAGTTTGCAGATGACACAAAGATTGGCTGAGCGGTTGAACCACAGCTATGCTAATAATAGTAAGACTTATACTCCATGCAAACAGATTACAATTCTATTTGTAAAGAAATCTATTTGTGAATTGTTAATGGTAATACCATCTTTATTCTCTGACAATGTAAACCTATCCAGGCGAACATATTGTCAGACTAAAAGCCTCAGCCAATAGAAATTTCAAATCATTAAACAAACTTATTGAGCTTTACCAACTATAGACTGGGTCCCATAATGAAATGTCCTGCCATCTAGAAATTTCCAAACTAGCAAAATTATTTCATAATAGAATATATCTACAGGTGTAGTAGAAGCAACATAAATTAACCAATATTAGCACATAGAAACCTAATTTAAGAATGCTAGAATATTATAATTTGTGTGTGGATTCATGAGAGTTTAGGCTTGTGAGACTAATGAGACTAAATACGCAGGTCCAGATGACTTGTATCCCAGGCTACTGTGGGAGATGAGGGAGGAAATTATAGGGGCTCTGACCCAAAATTTTATTCCCTCTCTGGCCTCGGGGGAGCTGCTAGAGGACTGGAGGACAGCTTATGTGGTTCCACTTTTCAAGGTAGAGATAAACCAAGGAATTATTGGCCAGTAAGTCTCATATCAGTGGTAGGGAAAATACTGGAGAAAAAGCTGAAGGAGGAAATTAATCTCCATTTGGACAGATAAGGTTTCATTTAGATTATCAGCATGGGATTGTCAGACAGGAGTCATGCCAAGCTGATTTGATTAAATGTTTGGAGGGGATGACCAGGTGTGTTGAAGAGGCTGCTACAGTTGAAGTAGTTTATATCAATTTCAGCAAAGCCTTTGTCAAGACAGATAAAGAAGGTAAAAGCACATGAGATCCTGGGTAACTTGCGAAGTTCAATCTAAAATTGATATTGTGGTAGGAGAGGGTCATGGTAAAAGGCTGTGTGACTGGAGGCCTGTGTCCAATGGTGCAGCACAGGGATCAGTACTGGCTGTCTTATTATTTGTGATATACATAAATGATATAGAGGAAAATATTGGGGAGTGATAATTAATTTGCAGATGACACAAAGGTGGGTCAAGTGGTTGACAGTGAGGAAGAAGGTTTTCAGTTACAGGAAGATATAAATGGATTGGTCAGATGAACAGGTCAGCGGCAGATAAAATTTCACCCTGTGAAATGTGAGATAATGCACTTTGGAAGAAGTAACAAGACGATGGAGTAGTCAAGGAATGGCAGCACACTAAGGAAGTTAGAGGTACAGAGGGATTTTAGGGAGCTTGTCCACAGATCCACAGCAGGACAAGTTAATAGCATGGTTATGAAGGCATAGAGGACGCTTGATTTTATCATTCAAGGCATAGGTTACAAGGGCGGGGAGGTTACATTGAAGCCATACAAAACTTGGTTAGGTCACAGCTGGAGTACTGGGTGTAGTTCTGGTCATCCCACACTATAGGGAGGATATGATTACACTGGAAAGGGTACAGAGGGGATTCACCAGTAAGTTGCCTGGGTGGCAGCATTTCTGAAGAAGGGTTAGATAAACTCAGGTTGTTTTCTTTAGAGCAGTGAAGATTGAGACAGGACTAGATTGACGTGCACAAAATTATGAGGGGCAAATACAACATGGATAGAAAGCTGCTCTGAAGAAGGATCACTGGACCCAAAATGTTAATTCTGCTTTCTCTCCACAGATGCTACCAGACCTGCTGAGCTTTTTCAGCAATTTCCGTTTTTTTTTTGCGGATAGAAAGCAGTTGTTCCCCTTAATTGAAGGGTCAACAATAGAGGTGGGGGGAAGGGCATCATTTTAAGGTGAAAAGCAAGAGGTTTAGAGGGGATTTGAGGAAAACATTTTTCACTCAGAGAGTGGTGGGAATCTGGAATACATTGCCTGGGATGGCAGTTCAGGCAGCAAACCTGTAAAAAGTGCTTGGATGAATACTTGAAATTTCTTTAACATTCAAAGCTATGCGTAAAGTGCAGGAAAGTGAGATTCACATAGATTTACAGAAGTTTTCTTCTGTCAGTTCAGGCTCAATGGACTGAAGGGCCTCTTTTCTACTGTATGATTCTATGCTTTTATGAATTCTACATTCAAGTTACATGCATTTTTAAAAAAAATCCACTTGAAGAAACAAATGGATATTCAAACAAAGTTATTACTTGAATTATATTCACAATATAGTCTAATGTTTAATAGTTTCTGGAGAGTCTTTGTCTCAATCACAACAATAGAAGTCCAATGTTAGACCTGACCCTTTTCATATTTTCAACAACTATGTCTGTTCCCTTTATATTAACATATTGCCCATTTAAGACAGTTTTCTGCTTCTCTGAAGCTGTTAGAAACAGGCTGCTGTTGTGTTTTTTTTCCAGCCTTACATCAATGAAAAGTTCTTGAGGAATCATATTAGCTCCTTTTTTCAGAAGTTTAATTTTATCATAAACAAACTCACAGGTGCAAGATTAGGAATGGTATTAAGGCCATTTTACAGTCTCCCTCAGTCTACAAAAACAGGAAGACATTTTTCGTGGCAAAATTTCAAATTATCACAATACTTTTGTTTTAAAATTAATGCCTTAACTGCTAGATTAATTTCACAAATATCTTTACAGATTACGATGTGTATGCTGAGAACTATCATAATAACCAGAATAAAAATGATACGTCAAATACCATTGCTGGGTTTCCTAGGATTTTGACTTCTGTTGACTCCAAAGAGTAGAAATATATTCACATTCATTGAATGAGATTTTTGTTATTATATTTGAAGAATATATTACCTATGCAATTGCCACATCTACTTGTGACTCATTCCTATTGGCACGTTACTCATTTTCCAATGGCTTCTGTGTTCGGTAAAAGTGATTATCTAATCAACCACAGTCAAATTAGAATGAAGTGAACTGAAGGCCCTGTTTCATTATTCATATGGTATTTTGAAAGGACACTTCAACTCCTTAGTCAATTTTTCAGGTAAACCCCTTTATGAGTACAAATTAAGGTGGGGGATGGTGGATGAGGAAGCTAAGTCCATGCACTCAAAATTTCTTACGTGCACATTATGAAATTGAATTTAATAAATATTGTGATTTATATTCCAAAGACAGAAGAATACACATAAAAGATGACAGATTGGTTCACCAACATCTACTTCATCTGGCATCTGTGTGGCGCCAACCGTATACTATGCTGGAATTTTTAAGATTTGGCAGGATGTGTTGGCAGTGGGTTCATAAAATTGGGTGCCACGGCAATGGCCTGACACCACCCATGTTCGGTGTGGTTTATCCATGCCAAGGAGGTGTTGGGCAGCCAGCTTCCCTGTGGGCTAATTAAGGCCTTTAAATGAATAATTAATAGCCACTGTCAGCTGCTGCTGGGAATTTACCCACAACTGAATGTACCCTCATGATGTGGTTCTGCCGCCAAGTTAAATTTTGGATTGCCTGAGATTGGGTATCCTCTGTTTGAGCACCAGTGGGCCAAAGATCTCCCTGTTGTACAAATCCTACCATTCCCTTTATGAAGACAGCCCCGCCTGCCCATTTGCCAAGGCCTGCCAGTTGGGCTCCCAGCAAAACCCAAGGCTTAGTTTTAAATTTGGTCCCATGTGTCTTTTCTTCAGGAACTGTCTGCAGTGTTGGCACAATTCCCAGTGGCCCTACTCGAACTAGAAACCTGTTGGCTATTTAATTAACCGGCAATACCTGGAGGCAAGACTTCCTCTCAAGGTGTGACAGCAATCTCAGTTTACGGTAGTGAAATGGCTGTGGGGTATTCCGGCAGAGGAGCAGTGCCAATATTTCAACTGGGGTAGCAAGGTCAAGTAAAATTCCTGCTTTTGTGATTAGCTCCTGATAGCTGTGAAGTTGCTAAACAAGTTGTTTCGTTGCCAGCAACTGCTATGAATTAAAACAAAAGGAAAATTGCAAACCTATTGGCCATGTTCCAGGAACTGGATAAGCATAGGTGAATTCAAAAGTTGTTCTAGGTTTGGTCAATTTTCTGACAGTTTATCCTGTTAGCAACTGAACCGCACTGAAAAAGAAGGCTTCAGTTTTATTCAGTTATGGCAAGGCATGCGTCTATACTGAGATGCTGGTGAGAAGATTACAGTTAGCTTAAACTATCCTGAATCAGGGAAGGGTAGGTTAAGCAAAGCGTTCACTCTGCATTGCCATCAGTTAACATTGAAACTGTTGAAGATAGACATTTGGGTGAGCAGGTAGGGTCATGCTCAGCTGTAAAGCTGAATAGAATATCTGAACTTATTTCCAAGATTCACATCAGAATAAAAAACAGTTGGACAAGGAATCCTATTTTGACAAAATATATCATTTGCAAGAGCAATCAGAAGAATTTAAACAGGCAAACAATGTATTGTAGATTAAAGAAATTATGGAGTTACAATATTCCATAGGTACTGCACCGCTAGGTGATGCTGTGAGGTAACATTTCCACTTAATAGTTGTTTGCATTGTATAAATTAAGGGCATGGGCATATCTTTCACAGAGTCTGTAAACATTTCCACCATACTTGAAAAAGGTAGACCAGTCAAATTTTTAAACAAACTGAAGCTTTTTTTGCAGGGCAGAAAGAAGAGTTTTTTCAGTAAACAAGAACATGTGAAAATCAGGTATCCAAATAAAATACCTCAGACGGACAGGTTAACAAAAGTAGAGGGATATATAAAATTTATATTATTTCATTTTTAAAATTCTTTTATATGTTCTTTACATATTATATATGTACATTTGTTGATAACTATCATAATAAGTTTAACATATCCATAAATATTGTGCAAATTATGAATAGTTACCAATATATACATTTTAGAGTGATCAATATCAAAAGGTGCCTCTGTTGGGTTTCTGGAGGGCTGTCAAAGTGTTTCAGTTTATTCCACATTTGATAGGAATTTTTAATAATATTTCACAGACTAGTATACTTACAAATTAAGCGCAGTTTGAGTTCATTCAATTCTGGGGTCAAGAAAGACAATTGGTTGTGCAATGACTCTATTAATCCGAGTCCAACTGCCAACAAATCAGCACCTTCCTCTTGTGTATTAACGTTGGTTTACCTTTGAATTGGTATTCTTGTGAATTGACCTAATGAGTACAGGGTGAAAAACTTCAACAAAATGAGTCTTTTTAGATCAATACTCAAGTTTTGCACTATGAAATGATTATATTATTATCAGTCAACTACTGACTAAATCAATACGTTGTATCCTCCACATTTAAAAGCTTAACAGCAAAAATAATATTGTAATTATAAATTATATGAGTTAATTAATTTCATGATGAGCACAATAGCATCATTATTCATTGTGAGAAAAGCATTGTCCATTCATCAACAAGCTGTACACTAATTATCACTGCAGAAGAATGCCAGTGGTACACTTTCCATTTATACAATTGGGCAGAAAGAAGCTGCTAGCTTATTTATTACCTGTTTCACATCCTTGGAGGATGGGTCTGACCATGTTAATACAGAACATTCCATTTAGTTGGTCCTTGCTGTACCACCTATCCCTTGTGAAAAGCACCTTTCACCACAAATTTGTCAAGCAGTTGTCCTCATGTAATGTCCTCAGACCCTGCAGGTAAAGGAGATGGTGGATCCTATCAGATAAGTTCCTGAGTAGACTGTCAAATTTAAAAAAAAATCAGTAGAGAACTGGCCTCATGGTGACTGAGGAATCATTTTTGGTTGATGTAAAAACCGTCTGATTTCATATTTTCTTTTAGGGAGGGAAATCTGCCATCTTTATCTGAACTGGCCTACATGTGACTCCAGACCTAAAGCAATTTGATTGTCTCTTAACTGCCCTCTAGGCAATTAAGGAGGGGTAATAGAATCCTTACAGTGTGGAAACTTCAGTCCAACAAGTCCACACCGAACCTCAGAGCATCCCACCCAGACCCATCCTGCTGCAACCCACCCAATCTACACATCCCCAAACACTATGGGCAATTTAGCATGGCCAATCCACCGAGCTTGCACATCTTTGGACTGTGGGAGGAAACCAGAGCACTCGAGGAAACCGACACAGACATGGGGAGAATATGCAAACTCCACAGTTGCCTGAGGGTGGAATCAAACCTGGGTCCCCGGTGCTGTGAGGCAGCAGTGCTAACCACTGAGCCACTGTGCTGCTAACCTAGCTAGCAACAGCCACATCCTTTGAACAAAGTTAAACAAAATGTAGAATACACTATCACCAGAACTTCCAAGGTAATCGCAATATTCTTGATATGTATAATATGCAATTTCTGACAGGATAACAGCCCAACGAGTACAATATTACTGAGGATGCTACTCAACTGGTGGCCCTCCCTTTTTGATCCTTCCAGTATGTGCAGAATTTCACCCCTTTAGAATGCTGACCTTGTGGTGCTTGAGAAAGGGATTGTTATCCAACACTTCTTGAAATGTGCATTTGCAAAGAAGGTCTGAAATGTCTTGCGGAGATAGTAGGAACTGCAGCTGCTGGAGAATCTGAGATAACAATGTAGAGCTGGATGAACACAGCAGGCCAAGCAGCATCAGAGGAGCAGGAAAGCTGATGTTTTGGGCCTAGACCCTTCTTCAGAAATTTCCTGCTCCTCTGATGCTGTTTGGCCTGCTGTGTTCATCCAGCTCTACACCTTGTTACCTCTGAAGTGTCTTGCAGTAGTTTTTGTCAAAGTTCCTTCTGAGCAGCTGCAGGAGGTTTCACACTTGGCTTAGCAAGCTGTTCCAAAAAGCACACAACAAGCTAAATATCAACTGCAGTTGGAAGACCATTAATGTGATGAAGGCTGCTCTTAGGTATACTTGAAACTTGTTGGTCTTCCAATGCAAAAAATTGTCTCAGCTGAGTGTTGCTCATAGCCCATTCCAAGGTCCAGGACTATGTGCTGAAGGCTGTGTGTTGATGCTTACAGCACTTGCTGCAGAGGTGCAAAGGCCAGGCTGTGGGGCTGAAACTGTTGAATCCCTTGGGCTTTATGTCTGTTCTGGAGTGCATGTTATAAATATCAAGAATATTGCAATTGTATGGACGCAACTCAGATTGGAATATATTGTATGGGGAAAGGTTGAATTGTATTGCATTAATTATAATTTTATGTTTTAAATGTTTGGAATGTACCTTATAAAATTTGTGAATAATGCATATTATTTGATGGGAAAAGTAGATAATGTACAACTAGTATATTATCAAAATATAAATCTTTCTCATTAAAATTCACTCAAATATGCACATGCTAAGAAAATATTGCATTTATTATTGGGGAGTTCAAGAATTGCTTTGCATCTACAGCCAAAACTGGAAAACAGAAATCATATGCAAAAGGCTTTTTGCATTGTGCAGTGCAAAGCTGACTCTCTAGACAAAATAATGATAACGTAATAAACAACTTTGGAGATACTGTCAAAGTGATGCCTACAATTGTTCCAGCTGTGATCTGAAAGATACCTGTAGGATTACCAACATGTTCAAGCAGCAGTAATTTGCAATTTGCGGGAGCGTGGCACTCCAAATCCTCTTTAACTTCACATACAGGTCATAAAGCATTTGCTTATTAAATTTAAATCTCAGTCAACACTGTGTGTCTAACCAATCTATAAAATTAATGTGACATCTGTATCTCCTGAGGGATGGCTTTATTTTCACAACTCAACCATGACAGTACTACCAGTTCCTGTCTGCCATTGTAATCCCAGATATTTCACAGAATTGGCAGCCATTTCTGCTCAGTGGCAGTCTTTAATTCCTTCAGAGCAGTGCAAGCAACTGCATAGAAAATTGTATTTTTACACCACACCTTTCTGCAATTCGTTGTAATTTTAACATTTAAAGATAAATTTAATAAGGTATGGGCATAATAAAATTGAGCCTATACACCTGAATCATCACATGGTATATTTTGCATAATTATTTAAAAGCTAAGTTGCATTATTAGCAGTGAAGGTCTACCCCAGCATCTGACTTCTCATAAAGAATGGATGTTGGCCTTTTGCCTTGTGCCTGTTCTCGAGTTCTGCATTGAACTTTATCAACTTGCATATTTTTCATTAAGCCTTACAACGTGAAAAGACATACTTTAATAGTATCCTTAAAATTATTCCTACAGCACACACAGATTGTAGACAGAGAAGCAATAGCAATTGACCATCTCAGTTTCCTTAACAGTCAATAAACTGTCTTTTTTTGGTGTGCAGAATACAGCAAGTTCAATGAGATGAAGTGCAAAATAACTTATAAAGCAAAGCATGTCTAGCTAACTTCTGTTTTGAGCTGTTTTTGGGTACTGCTGAACTTTCTTTCTAGCAAGTGAAAAACTTTTATACCTGAGAATTCTTTACAATGTGGAGTCACTGATTTTTTTTCCCATTATTAATTGCCCTTGAGAAGATGACCATGACCCCTTCTTCTTGCTCCACTTCTACACTTCTGATTGTGAAGGCAGTCAGCTCTTAGAAGGGGGTTGGGGGTTGGGGTGGGTGTGGCAGCGGGAGGTTTAATAACATTTTCTGAGCAGCACTGAGAGTACAGCAACATTTTGGTCTCTTTTGTTGTCGTAAACAATGACTTTTATTCTCTTTTCGAACTGAGACAGAAGATTTATTAGGAACATTTCACTGTAAACCTCTTTCCTTCCAGATTCCCAGTGTTTTCCATCACTTCTAATCGGTGCCATTCTTTACCTTTGCCCTTTATCCTAGTCAAACATATTCCCTTCCCATTGATCAATTGTCCCCATATGTTTGATCTGGCCCAAACCCATTTTCAGGTCTCTATGCAAGTAATTTAAATTGAGGGGCTATTTAGAATGTTGCAAGCACGATGATTAATTTTTCAACCATAAATAAATCTGACTGTTTTATTATTGCATAGATTTCATACTAGACAAGGAGTGTACTTTTAAGCCAGTTAGATGACGCCAGAAAATGAGATACTCCTGTATAAAGGAGATAGTAGGAACTACAGATGCTGGAGAATCCGAGACAACAAGGTGCAGGGCTGGATGAACACAGCAGGCCAAGCAGCATCATAGGAACAGAGAGGCTGACGTTTCGGGCCTAGACCCTTTCATCAGCCTCTCTGCTCCTATGATGCTGCTTGGCCTGCTGTGTTCATCCAGCCCTACTCCTGTATAAAGGTTCTTGCCTCACCTCCAGTACGATGCAATTGAGTCAATACAGTGTAATCAGTCAGTCAGCCAGCCCTGTGTAGTATTACAGTTTTGGAATGTAGCCATATCATCAGTAAGCATCGAATACAAACTATGTGAAATATGCAAAAGTATGCAAATAGTTAGTATTGTTAATAAACTTCAAGGCATCTGTCTCAACAAGAACCCATTCTTTGGATTAAACGTTACAAGTAAACATGTTAACATAGAGAAACTCTCAGACTACATCATGCTGACAGTAGTATTTGCCCCAAGAAACATGGTCACCCATTTCCCTTATAGAGTCTTTCCTGTCTTCTTTGGTTATTGCCTGACAATATTTTTAGAGTTCTTTTTCCTTTTTGCATTTCTCTGCAGTGCACAGATGTTTTCCTACATTGCTGACAGTTGTGCAAAGGTACAGCAGCCAAGAGTTAGCCATATCATTTTTTAAAAATAAAACCTAATGCCTTGTTAGCTTCTGTGTTATATCTCAGCAATAACCAACAGGAGCTTCGATGCACTGAGAGACAAATCCACTTCAGCTATTTCTTGAGGCTTCTGCATCAACATGTGAAACAAGCCGAAGTCTGCCTGCAGTAACGATTGCCGCACGTGGAGTTTTTTGATTTTTCTTCAAATATCAGCAGGGAAAATACCTGAAAGCACAAAAATTATTGAGGGTTATAAAGGAAACATGTAGTTGTCATTTCTTTTTCGGAGGGGAGGGTGCTCTCTTATCTTGTTGTGTTCCATCTTGACACCTTCTGAAGTAAGCTGGTCTAAGATAGCCTTCTTCAGGTAGTCATCAGTTCCCCCCATGACCCCTCAGATCCTGAGCGATCAACCACAGGAGAATGTGTGAGAACAACTTGAGAAGGCTACATCACAACTCATTTACATAAGAATGTTTGCCTTCTGTCAATTGCAGGCACTGGCACAAAATGCCTGACACCATAAAGAAATAAGCTCTTATTTGGAGCTAAAATATTGAAAAGTACATGAAATGATTTGCAATTTCTGATATAGGGAAATGTCTGAATGTTTATTGTTAATGATATGATTTAACTTCAAATTCATAGTCAATGGCAAAAGAAGTCCGCAGTCTTCAAACACTATTTTGATTATACTTCAGCACTTGATTTGATCAATGTTCACTGCTGTGAGATAAGTAGGCAGCACATCTGTTGTGGTTTGTGCAACTAATGTATATTAGATAAACACAGTCTGAGCTATGTCAATTATTCTTGACCTGAGATTAGACAGAAGCTTTGCTGCTGGTTAATGAATGAGGTCCCTCTGTTATTGGTGATTTGAGGAGCTGAGTGCAACTGCACTGAGGAGTGGCAGATGGCAGATTCTAAATATTTCAGAACAAGGTCCGCTAGTAAGTGTCAATGACATAATTGCCAAAGTTCCAATTAAAAGGAGATGGAAACATTCCATTAATAGTTACCAGTCGAGTTGGTTAAACTCATACCATGAGAATAATTGGCGAATGTTAAATGGCCCACTTTCAAATCAATAGATAGACTTTTATGTTAAAAATTAAATTACTGTTCTCAATTATTTTATTACTGTCCTTTATCCATTTCTGATAAATATATTATTGTCATCAAAGTAACTTGATTGGAAAATCCAGGTTAGAAGGTCATAGGTGACTAACATACACAACATTAAACTGCATTTCACTCACTCAGTATTTCACTACAGTGCATTCTGATTACCACTTAACCTGGAAGGCTAATCTTATGATCTTACTGAAATGGAGCTGGGAACTGCTAGATATTTGTGGAAAAAGTTTTCCAAAACCGCATTAAAGTGATGGCTTAAATGTTTAGTTTCAATTGATTTGAAAAATTAACACAATCTTCTAGTACAATTTTGGCCTCATTCCGAGAGTTAACATGATGAGGGATGTGGAGTACAGGAATAGCATCTGAAATTTAATACAGTGTCCCACTTAAAACTAAAAGGCTGTATGTGAGTTAAATATTCAGAACAAATTTTAATTATTTGCTAATCTTTCATTCAGGCCATTCAACCCATCATGTCTGTAATGACTCTCCAAATGAGCATCAAGGTTTAGTGCCATTTTTTGGCATTTTCCCCATAACCCTGCACATTGTTGCTATTTAAATAATCATCCAATGACCTCTTGAATGTCTCAATTGAATCTGCTTCTGCCACACTCCTAGGCATTTCAGACCCAAACATTCGTTGTGTGAAAAAGTTTTCTCTCATCTTGCGTTTGCTCCTTTTACAAATTACTTGAAGTTTATATTTCTCCATATCTACAGTATCACCTAATTTACTCTATCCTAATTTACTCATGATTTTGAAAACTTATATCAGATCTCGTCTCAGCTTTCTTCTCTTCAAGGATAGGTCTTAATCTCTCCAATCAATTCACATGATTGAAGTTTCTCATCCCTCAAACAATTCTTGTAAATCTCTTCTGCAATCTTTCCAATGCATTCAGACCCTTCCAAGAGAAAGTGACACCTAAAATTGTGCACAGTACTCTCGCTGAGATCTAACAAGGGTCTAATAAGTTTAGCATCACCTCTATGCCACATAGTAATAAAGTTCAAGATAGTGCTATGTTAACTGTGTTAAGTGTTAACTGCTCTCTCTTCCCCTGTCTTGCCACCTTCAATGATCTATGCCCATAGATTCCCAGGTCCCTTTGCTCCTGCATTCCCTTTGGAAGTGAACACCCCCATGTTATATAGTGTCCTTAACAGCAGCATGCACCTCATATTTCTCAGCATTGAACTTAATCTGTCACCTATATGTACACTTCACCAACATGTCAATGTCCTTTTGCACTACTACATGGTCACATTCACCGTATTAATGCTTCCAAGCTTCATTTCATTCACAATCTTTGAAATTATTCACTGTACACCAACAATCTAGATCAATAATATATATCAGGAAAAACAACAGTCCCAATAATGATCCTTGGATTATTCCACTACAAACCTTTCTCCAGCCTGAAAACTATCTATTGTCAATTACTCAGACATAGTAAGAACTGCCGATGCTGGAGTCAGAGATAACACTGTGTGGAGCTGGAGGAACACAGGCAGCATTGGAGGAGCAGGAAAATTGACGTTTTGGATCGGGACCCTTCTTCAGCATCAGAGGAGCAGGAAAGTAAATGTTTCAGGTCAGGACCCTTCTTCAGAAAGGACCCAAAATGTCAACTTTCCTGCTCCTCTGATGCTGCCTGGCCTGCTGTGTTCCTCCAGCTCCACACTGTGTTATCTATTGACAATTACTCTTTGTCTCCTATCACTTAGGTAATTTTGTATCCACCTACCCAATGTTCTTTTCACTCAATGACCCATAACTTTTCTGATACACCTGTTGTGTATTCAATGCCTTCTTTATGTACACTACATCAACAGCATTAGCTTTATCGATGCTTCTGTTCCCTGTAAAACAATACTCCTGCCAGTTAGTTAAATGTAACTTCCCCTTTAGGAATCCATGCTGACTCTTTCTAATCAACCCACCTTTTTCAACATGGCCACCAACTCTATCCTAAATAATATCTTCCCCATCACTGAGGTTAAATGCATTCTGTAAGAGCCTAAAATTGGCTCAACTGCATGTGTTAAAATGGCACAGAGTGCAAGACCAACAAGGACCAAGTGAGTGATGTTGCAGGCAATTTAATCCCCTGCAGAACATATTGTCATTGGATGCTGGGCAGGCAGCTGTAGGAGAGCATTACATTAGGTATATAGATTTTTAAGTTAGGTAATTGTGGTGCGTCTCATTTTTATAAGATATTAGTGATGCCTTCTCTCTTTGCAAATTTTAAATCCCAGTTTTTATTCATTCTTCAGTTTGAGAATGTACATCAATGGGCAAGTCATAGTTTGAACAGCATCTGGCACCTGGCTTTGTTAAGTACCACTACTCTTGAGCCATTTGAAGTTTGACATTTTCCCCTTCATTTTTGATTAAAATGCAAATAGCCACATGAATTATGTAAAAAAGAGATTATTCTGGGTAATCAACATAAACATTTTTAAAATTACTTAATTACTAAGTTAGCTAGTGATTGAATTTGAGAATGATGTGAGACACGGGCAGCACTTCCGGAACTGAGAAAATGTACATTCCTACTGTGTGGACAATGCTGTTGTTAATAAGGGAAAAAATAAAACCAGATGGAAACACTTCCCAGTGAATATAGCCAGTGGAATTAGAAATTATTTACTCAAATATTTATTCACTATAGCCTCATAAATTATTAGGTTAACCAACAAGGGACTTGAATATTCAAACTTGTATATTTTTACTTGATTGAACCTTTTTTTCCTCTTCACTCCTCAGAGCTGGATTCAGGTCCAGCACTGACAGATGGGATGGAAGTGAATTCGGATGCTACATCAGCAACACAAATGAAGTGAAATTCCTCAGCCTCCATCTAGTTTCAAGTGAGAACAACTCCACAGCACAATCCTGCCCTCAACGCATAGATGCTACAAAGAAGCAAAAAGGGCAGTTCATTCAGGGAGCATCCATAATGCTATGTGAACCTACACTTACTTCATAATGCCCCAAATTCTTATAAAATACTCCATTGATTAGAAATCCCAAAGCACCTCCATAGGATAATTGTCACTGAAGTTAAGTTAGCATCTCAGGAATACCAAACTTTAGTTTAGAAAGGTCTTACAGTGCCCTGTTTAATAGAGATAATAATTGAGATAATCAGTAATTCATCTTATGAACTTTGCAATTGCTGTGGTTCTCATTAAAGAAAACAATAAAATAGCTCAGTGAAATTAGAAATATATTGTTATTTTTCAACTTGATTTGCAACAACAGTTAATAACCATTTTATTAAAAAAAATTATGCAAACATATATCATGCTGCAGAGAAAGCAATTCTGTGCATTTCCTTCGGCTCTGTTTGTCCTACCTAATGCTGCCTCAAATGAATTATCTTTTATAAGTGCCACATATGGTGTGAAGTGAGAAAGCCTTGAGGTGTAGCCATTGCCGCAAGACTACACATTTTCAGCCATTATCATATCTCAGTTTATCCGATAAAGTTCAGAAAGAAATGAAATCACTGATGATTGACAATGTTAAGCAACTGATTTTTGTCACTATGTTTCACTTTTGATGCCACTGAAGGAAACTAGGAAATGGAGCAATGCACTTTTAAAATGACAGGTACAACATTAAAGAGAATAAAATATGGTCATTATACTGAAGTCTATTGGAAACATTAATTATCCACACAGCACACATCAATGGAATGAAAGGTTGCAAAGTAATAAAATCAATGAACATGAATCAGCATAAATAGAAATAACAAACATGCACAGAATCTCAAGGAGAGAATGTAATCATCTTGCAGGTACGATGAAAGTTTACTGCTTCAACTTAGGTTGAAGGAAAATAGAAGATGACCGAAAAAAAATGCACCAGAATTACAACAGAAAAGTTATGATTATGGGAGATTGTTATTAAAAAATAATGTAATTTGTACCTAAATATGAATAAGATTGATGTCTTATTTTGCTGGCTCCATATTCTTTGTAACAATGTGGTTGTAAAATACTTCTTCCTGTTCCACAGATAAGGATGGAGTTTCAAATCAGGGTCATGAGCTTCATGTCTGGATAGTTTCTGGGTCCTGACACTGCGCAGTTTTAGTCTCATTAGTGTATTATCAAATGGAAACAAATGAATTGGTCCCAGGGATGAATTTGGTGCACACTGCGATGGCCTAGAGGTAGCACATAGTGCAAAATGTCCTTTGAAAAGACGGAGAGTGGACATGACTGGGTTGCTGTTTTCTGAGGCGTTGTTGCAGGAGGATACTGTTAGAATCCACAATATCAGGGGCACGCATCCACTGGAACATTATAGTTTTCTGATGCTTCACTTGAAGTGTTGAGGTAGGCAGTCACTGAGCAGAGAGAAATTCCTGGTGTCCTGCAGAATCAACCACCCTGTGAGACCAGAAGGGCCTGGCTGGGGGTTGCCACATAGGTCAGCAGAAGAGGTGTCACATGGAGCTCATAGGTCCAATGGTTTTGGGGAGGTTCAAAGGCCTGTGAGGAATTAGTAAGGTGAGTAACAAGTCACACCCAGACAGCAATGCTTGAATTCCGTAGCAACAGCATGTACACAAGCTGTGTAGACTTAGCGTCCTCAGTTGTCTCATACACTGACAGAGCAGGAGTCCAGTTGTATCATTGAGAGGTCAGCCATCCTCATATGTAGTGTGTAACTGAGAAGTGGCCATTATTGAGGAGTAAGAGATGAGGGAGTTCGGTTCACTCAGACATCACTGCTTGCTCATCCTAGTGGAAAAGAAACATTCATGAGAAGGCTTGATAGGGTATTGTTCTTGCTGTCCTTCACAACCTCATACCTATTGTAGTGTTAATTGAAAAATAACTTTTATATTGTCTGTGTGATCCTCAAGGCTGCAAGAAATATAGGCGCCTGGGGATCTGTGAACCTAGTTAATCTATGACTGCATAAGCTTGCTGTCACTCCAGATCTTGGTGTGGTTCCATGTTTGCTCAACACAAACTCACCAATTTCACAGCAGGACTGGTAGGTAATTTGAAGGTACATTTATTAGCTTAGCAGTCATATTCCATTTAAAAGTTCAGCAACTATTGATGCAAGAAAGCACAGTAGCAATTTTCATCCTAGGTGGTGCAAGCTACAGCTTCCAATGGTTGCTGGTCACATGTTCTTCACGTTGGTCACCTGCTGATTTGCACATCGCCTTTAAGGTGATATTATAAAAACACTGATGTAGCAAGCAGCACACGATAGAATGCTGGTGCTATTGCAAGGTCAAAAATCACACCACACGAGGCTATGGTCAAACAGGTTTATTTGAAAATGCAGGCTTTCAGAGCTCAGCTATTGGTAATGGGAAAACTAGAAGAGTAGGGTCATTTGATTGTTTCTCCTTCAGAAGGCAGACATTAAGCAAACTCCTGCCCATTATACAGTGTCTCATTGACTACTGCCATCTACTAGGTTGATTGCACTAAATTGACAAACTTTTCATCTCCACCATCTTGTGTCTCCTAAATAGGTTGAAGTGGAAATAGAGTGAAACATCCCAGCACAGTTGTTTCTAGCCTCTTCCGCAGGGGAGACTACATAGCCACATCACCCCCCTACAACAATGCATTTATTTGTGTTGTGTAAGGCTTCAGGATCTGAAAAGGTTAACTAACACCTTGAGACTGGATCCACACACCAGGATATAAAGTACTATTCCAGATAGGAGCTAACAAGAGTTACTAAACTCTTGAGCAAGTTATCAATCTGTGACAATGTTTTATAAACATAAAAACTAGGAACAGAAGTGATTGGCCCCTAATGCTTGCAATGCCATTCAATGACAACTATTTCATCTATTTGTGTTACGAATTCCACATTCCCATTTATGCCCGACAGCATTTGATTTCCCTTACCAAAAGAAAACTATCTCTTTGTTATGAAAAAATACTTAACAGCCCTGCTTCCATAGTATTCTGAGACAGAGCTCAAAGTCACAAAACACTCAGAGGAAAAAAAAAGTGTCTTCATCATTGTCCTAAAAGGGTGGCCATTAATTTTAAAACAGTGCTCCTAGTTCTGAAGGGACCCACAAGAGGAAACATTCTTTCTACGTTCACCTTGTCAAGATCATTCAGAATCTTTTACATAAGTCCCCCTTGGAACTTGAAACTTATCCCCTTTAAGAAAGCCGACTCATTCCATGCATCAATCTAGTAAATCTTTCAATATTCAGGACTCAAGTCCTTGTCAACCTGCAGCCGTACCTTGGTCATGACTATCAGATCATATTTATTTCCTTCAATGTCTACCATATTCAAGTGTAGAGCCTTTAATTTTGTCTTTTTGTTATCTTTGTAATATTTAGTCTTGATTGTTAGTCTATTCCTATATTCTTTTTCTCACTGCCCTTCCTTCCACTCCCTGACTCCTGTTTCCTCATATTGCTATTTTTCTATGTTACCTTTTCTCCATTCTTTGATAGGCCACATCTTTCTACATTTGATTCTTTTCGCACGTATTTTGTTGAAAATCCTGTCTCCTTCTCTAGATATGCAGTTTGCAAGAACACTGTTCAGAGCTCAGTTCTGGTGCAGACTATTCCCAGCTACCTGAGAAGTTTACAAGGACTGACGTCATTTTCCCACAAACCAAAACCCACTTCTCCAACATCAGTCTTTGAACCACAGATTCATTTCTCTATTCTCAAGTATCCTTTGCTACTTTGCATGTGTCCCTGGTAATAACTCGGAGATTGTAAGCCTTCAGGTGATGCTTCTCTTAATTTAGTGCCGCGCTTCTCATATTCTCTATGCAGATTCTTTTTCTTGGTTCTACTTATGTTGTTCCAATTTACATGGATCATAACAACTGAATCCTCAACTGCAAGTTCCTCTCTGGCCCTGAATAGATGTCCCGAAACCCAGAACCAAAAGGCAACACAGCTCTCTGGACTCTCACTCTTTCCTGAAAAGGACAGTGTCAATCATGCTCACTATACTATCGTCTATGATCACCACATTTCATGTTGCTCTCTCCCACTTGAATGGCTTCCAGAATCACGGTAAAGATTGCTCATCGATCCTGCAGCTGTTGCTCTTATTCAAACAGGCTTAGAGAACCACAAACCAGTTGGAGACTTTCGAAGACTGAAATCATGCACTCTTGCCCTCTCAATCCTATAATTTCCTCACTCACAGTCGTGGTCTCCTGTCTCCGACTGCTGACCAAATCAGAAGACGATACCTGAAGTAGTGTGACTACATCCTGATAAACATTTTAGTATTTTACCACTAAGTTGAGCCTGATGTTTCACAGGAGATTACCATTTATCTTAGATATAATGTAACTAGCTATGAAGTAATCATAGAATCTGTACAGTGTGGAAACAGGCCATTCAGCCCAACAGGTCCACACCACCTTTCCGAAGAGCATCCCACCCTGACTCATTCCCCTACCTCTGCATTTCTCCATGTCTAACCCACCTAACCTAAACATCCCTGGATACTACAGGCAATTTAGCACAGCCAATCCACTTAACTTGCACATCTTTGGACTGTGGGAGGAAACTGGAGCACCCGCAGGAAACCCATGCAGACACGGGGAGAATGTGCAAACTCCACACAGACAGTTGCCCGAGAGTGAAATTGAACCCGGGTCCCTGGTGCTTTGAGGCAGCAATGCGAACCACTGAGCCATCATGCTGCCCTAGCTCTTGGAAAGAACTCCATTGTCAGCAACAATATATACAGCAAAATAGTTACAACACACCTTAGTATCATCCTTGAGAGGGTATCCCTTACTGTGTGAATGTGCAACTTACATTTCCCTTAAACATCCTACAGGCTCTGTGCAACAGGACCATTTTAATCTTGCAGGCCTTCATTAATTAGAACCAGAGAAGGTGGGGGAAACACATCAAAGCAATCAAATAACGAGATCAATCTTCCAACCAACAAAAGGGTTTTAGCCAAGTTTCAATCCAGACATCAGAAGCAGGATATTACCCACAGGCTTCAGAACCTTGCTTTCATGCTCAAGTGGGGTACATGCGTAATGAACTTATTTATTGTTCACTAAGATTGAGCCTATGTTATGCCTGATATGTTGCACCGAGATTCCCCTCGTCATGTATCATTAGCTTAGAATAATACCAGCAACAATGAGTGGTGGTACAGATAGGTCCTCAATTGGTCATGGTTCAAGAACTAGAAGCACTGGATGGACAGTACACCACAAAGGAGCAGAAGAAGAAATGTGGGACAGAGTCAACTGTGGCCTTTTGAAGAAGAAAAAGTGAGCACAGTCGGTTTCTGCACGATCAAGATGCATGGTCTTGGCTGTAAAAAACAACAAAGGGGGTCTTCATAGAATCTGTAAAGTGTGGAAGCAGACCTTTTGGCCTATCGAGTCTACACTGACCTTCGGAAGAGAATCTTGGGAAAAGACAAAAAAAATTGCAGATTTTGGAATCCACGTAGACAAACTGGAGGCTGGAAGAACACAGCAAGCCAGGCAGCATCTGGAGAAACGGAACAGTCAATGTTTCAGGTGTTACCCTTCTTCAGGACTGGATGTGGGAGTAGGGGCGCTGCAGATAAAGAGAGCGGGTGGAGGGGTGCTTGCTCTTTTCCTCCAGATGCTGCCTGGAAGGGAATCCTACCCAGACCCAACCCCCTATCCCATCCATTCATTGAAGTATTTCATCTGGACCTACAACAGAAAAAATGCTTTAAACTTAATCAAGACTGTACTTTATTGCTTTAAAAATACAGGTAACATTCCTGTCACAGAACTATTTTTATTTTTAGAAAAGCCAACTTCATGCAAACTTCCTTTCTGTTAGTGAGTATACAAAACAGCAACATAAATCACAACATGCATGTGTTGGAAATAGATGTAAGAAGAATATTTGGATAGAGTAAATAATTTATTTGCCGCTTCTGGTAAAAAGTGAGTTTGCTTTTTCTCTAACGTGTTAACTGTAGAAAGATCTACTGGTCCGGGTGCCACATTTAGCTAAATATTACAAAACTATACCCAAAGCAACAATAAACTGATAACTTGCGGAGTATTTCAAACTTTTATCTTAATTAGAGATGGGACGTTTTTTTACATCAAGAGATACTTTGAATGTAATTTAGCTTTCCTTAACTGGAAGAGCTAAGAGGCACCCATTTGACAACCTCTGATATAAGTAATTTATCAGGTTTTATAGTTGTGTAAGTATTGTGCAGTGATGTTATCCAATTCCTTAACTAACCTGGTTTAGACTTGCAGCCTCAAATTTTCAACTCTTTAGTACAAGTACATGAATTGGTTTAAAATTCGGTTTGAAACTCAACTTACACTCATATCAAATATACATATATATATATTTATATACAGTGTTTCGTCGCAGGAGAAAAAATAAAAATTCATACATATATAAAAGAAATATATGTGCCTGAGGTTGTCATGAGTGAGTATTGAAAGACATACATCTGAGAAATGACAGATGCAAGGCTTTTCCAATCCCTGAAGGAATGTTACAATAAGAATAAGTGCAGGAACTGTCTAATAGTTGCAGAAAAGTTATCTTAATGTAAATGTGATGACACTATGGCTTTAAGAGGTGTATTTTGCCCTTTTTCTTTCAAGGAAAGGTTGAGACAGAGATACGGAGCAGTATGCTCAAAGCAAATAAAGTAAACAGCTTGTGAGACCATGTTTTTGTTTGAAGTTGGAACAATAAAGCAGCCTGAATGTGTGGGGTCAAGCCCCACAGAACCAGGATTTTTAGTTTTAGCTTTCTACAGTTGCTGAGCCTTGAAGCAGGATGTGGAAATTCTTATTCCTCTCTCTGTTGCAGCTAAAAGCTGGGGTTCTCTTCCTGCTGTGAGAATTGCATGTGAGGCAAACTATTTCATTGAGTTTGCCTTTAAGGCTATGTTTATGAGATGTTGCTATGTTGGAAAAGTCAATTATTAATAGTTAATTTTGTATTATTTTGTTAAGCATATTGGGTTACAGCAAAGCCAATTCTTTTCTTTTATTTTCACTTTGTCTTTATTTTAAATTAAAGTGTGTTTTGCTTAAAGTCAAGTAGTTCGGCCAATCCGATTGCAATTGGAACACAATGCCTTACATTTACTTTTAAAATAAGAAAACGACAGGGTCTAGGTTATCTTCTTAATACTTTTGAGGGGGTTTAGCTTCGATCATAACATAAAGAATAGCTTTTAGAATATGATAATGTGAAAAAAAATTTGGGGATGTATGTTTCAATTTGAATGTAAATTACATTGCGTGACAGTAAACAGTGAAACACTTACCAATATTACTTTAATGATTTCTATTGTTTATTTCAGAAACAATGTTAAATCCTGTGCATCTATTCAGTTTATATCACAATGAATGCAAGAAAGTGGCAGAGAATTGTTAATAAAGGTCCTTGTTCATCAAAGAAACTAGCATCTATGTTAGTTTCATTGTGAAAATATGGGATAAGTCTCTTTTTCTGTTACATCTCTGTGCACTTAAAATTCGAGATTTATTTTCAAATTTTAACTCATAGGTGATCGTGAGGGGACAATGAAAATTTCACGTCATGACCCGATGTCTTGAGAAGGCCATCAAATTATATTTCTTCAAAAACTGAGCTACGTTTTTTATGAGATCTGTACAACCTATGAGTAAAACTTCTGTCAAAATGTATAACTTGGGAGCTATTTTAAATTCTACATCATGAATTTGTTAATGATTTGTCTTAAATATAGGACATTTAATTATCGAGAGCATTGTTTAAAACATACACTCGTTCATATTCGCTACGACAAATTGTATCCTCCTTGTTCAGATGTACTAACATCTCATAGTCAAAGGTTATTTAATCCTTTGAGCATGCAACAGAAGTCATATGTAAAAATGCAGAGGAAACTGCCTGATAACTGACAGGAAATCAACACAATCCATTTTTATTTACTCTCTCCAGATTAGATTAAACTCCTCAAATATCCATGTTCCTATAAGTGGGCAATAGTATTTTTACCATACTAGTTGTCAGATTTAAAAAAAAGGGATGGAGATGCAGTAATCACATTGTGCTACAACCAAATTTCCAATTACTTCTTGTTAGATCCATTACTAAAATGAGAAAAAGATTCAGCGAACCAATTTACATAAAGCCAATAATGTTGGTTTTTTTGTCAACTTGATTAAACCTCATCGATAAACAAGAAAAAAAAAGTGAAACTAACCCATTTACACGCCATTTATCTTTAGGCTACTAGTTTTGTGTCATCCATAGATTTGTCAACAGTTCTTATGATATTGATTCAGTCTTGTCGAGGTAAAGGAGAAAAATTATTGACAAAGCTACCGTGCAAATTCAGGGAACCACTTTTGCCTGTAGCAAGGTAATTGGCCTGCTCTGTGCATGCATTTGGAAATTTGTGGGTGAACAGCTTATGATTTTCTATTTATTAATTTTGATAGGTTGAAAATTGTGAGAACACAATATTATTTGTTATAAGTTGCATAATGGTAGTAATAATTTAATAAGCTTTGGGGGAAATAGAGTGGATAAGTTAGATAAACCTACTGAGAAGCTGACCATCATTGTTGTATAAAAGGATGAAATGTGGCTATCAAGTCCATGCTGGCTCTCTACTTCCTTGCTGTTTAATTTGTTTTTGAAATTATTGATTGTCTCTGCTTCTATCTACTTCTTAGGCAGTGAGTCCTAAGTTATTACCATTTACTGTATAAAAAGATTTTTCCTCATGGCCCACTTGTGCCTTCAGCCTAAAATCCTAACTCTGTATCCCTTAGTCCCTGTATGTTCAGGTAATGGGAACAACTTTGCACCCTTAACCTTTTCTAAGCCTATCATGATATTGTACATCTCTATAAAATCTCCACTTAATATCGAAACCAACCTGTTAGTAGAGTTTCTCATTCATGGAAACAATTTGTTAAATCACATCTGAAAGTTCTCAAGAACATTCACATCCCGTCCACCCATATATTTAAGTGATATTAGGACAGGATCTGAAGCTCATTATTGAGTAGTCGGTCTGCATAGGTAGTAATGTTGATTTTCTCATAAAAGAGGAATGGCAGGGCAACTCAACTTGCTACATAGGACCAGAAGACCATAAGACCATAAGACAAAGCACTGTTTTTTCAGACCAAGTTTCCTCCTTCTCAAACTGAATTCTACCATGTTATTGTCACCATTTCCTAGGGAAACTATTCCTCTGACGTAATTTATTAAAGCTGCCTCATTACACATCACTAGATCCAAAACAGCCTATTTGCTGGCTAGACTCACAAAATATTACTAGAATCATAGAATCATACAGTACAGAACAGTTTATGTGGCCCATCAAGTCTATACCAACAAAAACTATCTATTCCATATCTATATGAATTACACTTTCCAACTATTGTCCCATAGACTTGAATGCTATGATATTTCAATGTCATGTCCATGAGCCTTACAATCCTATACATCTCAATTAGGTCCCCACTCAGTCTTCTCCATGCTAAAGAAAATAGGCCAAACTTCTCCAGCCTCTCTTTATAGCTAAAAATAAAAATTGCTGGAAAAGCCCAGCTGGCCTGGCAGCATCTGTGGAGAGAAATCAGAGTTAACGTTTTGGATCAAGTGAAGCTTCTTCAGAACTCATAGGAAAGATCACTCGACCAGAAACATTAACTCTGATTTCTCTCCACAGATGCTGCCAGACCTGCTGAGCTTTTCCAGCAATTTTTACTTTTGTCTCTGATTTACAGCATCTGTGGTTCTTTTAGTTCTATTCATAGCTAGATGCTCCATCCCAGACATATCCTGGTGAATGTGCTCTGCTCCCCTCCAATGTAATTGCATCCTTCCTACAGTGGTGACTAGAACTGCACTTGTACTCCAATTGTGGCTATCCAAAGTCCCGTACAGTTCCACATCACCTTTGTGCTCTTGAAGCCTATTCAACAACTAAATGCAAATGTTCTGTATGCTTCGTAACTACCAAGTTAAACTGTCCAGTGTCTTCAGGGACCTGTAGACAAGCACCTAGGTTCCCTCTGCTCCTCTAAGCTTCCTAGTGTCCTGCAAGTCATTGAGTACTCCCTTGTCTCCCATAGTACATCACCCCACACTTATCAGGGTTAAATTCCATCTGCCACTGTTCCGCCCATCTGACTAATCCATCCTTGTCCTCCTATAATGTCAGAATCTGTTGGGGACATTGTCCCAAATATGCTCTATGAATTCTTCCTCATGGCTTCATCTGCTAATTGGCTATCACAATCTACGTGAAGATTATAGTTACCTATGATTAATGCACTTCCTTTGTTACATGCCTTCATTATCTCCTGATTTATTTTCAGTCCCACAATATAGCTACTGTTAGAGGGAATATAGACTACTCTTACCAATGTCTTCTTTCCCCTTTTTATTTCCTACTTCCGCCCATATGGTTCCTATATCATCCAATTCAAGATAATTTATTTTTATCATACTTAATCCATTCTGTACCAATGATGCTACTCAGTCACCCTTTACATTTTGCTTGTCCTTTTGAAAAATCACATCAATGATTTAAGTCCACACCCATTAATCTGCATTTGTGCTGTTAATTAATCTATTATGTTCTGATTACTATGTGCCCTCAAGTAGAGGGCCACAAATTTTGCCTTGATATCATTTTTACCATTTTGACACTTTTTACTGCTGTTTTTCTATGATGGTCTCCTTTATCCTTTCCTGTTGCACTCTGGGCATCATTATCCAAATAGCTGCTCCGAACTTTGCTTTTTAAGCCAACATTTCCTCCCCTCCCCCCGCCCAACCCAAGTCCTCACCCCCTCGATTTAGTTCCTTTCTACAGTCTTTCTTCAGCTAAATGTTCATCCACCAGGACCCTAGGCCCAACACAGTTCAAATGAAGCCCATCCCACCAGAAGAACCTCTTTCTACCCCACTATTGGTACCAGTGCCCCATGAACTGAAAACTGCTCCACCCAAAGTAATCTTTGAACCACGTTTTTAACTTGTTGACTTTATTTACCATAGCCAATGTGTCCATGGATCTATTTAATCCAGAGGTGATTACCTCGGAGGTTTTGTATTTTAGTTTAGCTTTTAATGGTTCAAAATCTTCCAGCAAACTCTCACTTTTTGTCCTACCAATCTTGTTGGTACCAGCGTGTTCAAAGGACTATTGGATCCCTGTCCTCTCCAGTTCTTCAAACTCGAGACATCACCAGGCAGGCAACACAGCCTTTGGGACTCCCACTCATGGCTATAAAGAACAGTATCTATCCTCCTAATTATACTTTCCCCTACGACAACTGCATTCCTATTTCATCACAACCCTCCCCAACTTGAGTGGCTCCCTGCACTAACATTTTAATTTCATAAATGTGTGAGTTCAAGGACTCTTCTTGTGTCCACTATAATTATCAGTAATAATTGTCTAGTACAGGAAGTGTCATCAGCTACAACAATGTGAGATCTTGGTCTTGAGGGAGGTGATGGCCTAGTGGTATTATCTCTTTATTGTTAATCTAGAGACATAGCTAATACTCTGGCCTCTGGGATCAAATCCTGCCATAGCAGATGGTAAAATTTTAATTCAATAAAAAATCTGGAATTAAGAGTCTGTTGATAACCATAAATCCATTGTCGATCGCTGGAGGGAAAACCCATCTGGCTCACTAATGTCCTTTACCTGGTCTGGCCTACATGTGACTCCAGATCCACAGCAACTTGCCTGGCTCTTAATTGCCCTCTGGGCAATAAGGGATGGACAATGTTGACCTGGCTATCAATACCCACATCCAATGAATTACAAAAAACAGCAGCAGGCATCGCTTTAGCACATTCCGAAATTCAGAACTTTGTGGGTAGCACTTTAATGGATTTGGTCACCCAACAGCATAAATATATGCAGGACGGAAAGAATGGATCACAACTACATAGTCAAGAGAGAGCAGGCAAGTAATGCCGCAAGCTTCTGTATGCATCTCACTTTCCAATACGTGTTTTGTTTTGAATGCTGGTGAAAGTAAAGGTTCATCTGTGGAGTGCAGCCAGAGCCAAGCCCTTAGCACCACAGCTGTCTCAGTTGTACTGAAGGACATTTGCAAGATTGGAAAAGTAAGAGTTCCAGGAGATTCAATAGTTATAGGCAAGGCATGAATGCAGCTGCAGACTTGAATCAAGGATGGTATGTTGTCTCTCTAATACCAGGGTCAAGGATGCCACTGAGCAGCTACAGTGCACTCTGTTGACAGGATAGACAGCCTCTAGTCAACTGTACAATGACAGAGGTAAAAAGAAGAATGTAGCTCTACAGTCAGAGTTTTGGGACCTAAGAAGGAAACTAGCAAGTAGTATCTCAAAGAAAGTAATTGCCAAATATCCTGGAGTGAGTAGAGTAGATTAATGCATTGTGGACAGAAGGGGCAGCAGTAAAGGCTTTAGATCCCTAGGGGACATAAAGAGAGATTCTGATAAACTGGGGCTTGTTCATGCCAGACAGATTGTATTCGAACTGAGCAGGCATGAATTTTCAGAAGCGGCCCACATCAGTGCAGAGTTCTAGGTTAAAAGTAACGCCCAGAAATGCTGAAAGATGGTTCATGACCATCTGTGCTTCTCAATGTTACCTCACTCTCACAGCGTCACCACTACTCAAGTTCTGCCACTGCACATGCCTCTTAGCAAAGCTCTTTTTCTGCACCTCTCACTATTACATGTATCTTCGTCATTCAACTGCTCTCATCCACCCAAACTACAAACCATTCCTGTTCTCTGTGCTTCCTATTGACCTGCTGGGACATCATACCACTTCTCCTGACTCTGCATCACAACTAATAACTCTCCCATCCTTCTATTATACCCAATCACTCCTTTTCCTTGTTGGGAAAATAAAGTCTTAAAACAAGGAGGAGAGGGCAGAAATCAGCAGTGGGGTGGTGGACATTAGGCTCCTTAACCCAATATGATGTTGACTGGAGAAGGGTGCAATCGTTCATGTGGGGATGCCTGGACTTCCATGGTAACCAATACAGTGAGCTTCATTGCGCTGTGCTGCACTTCTCTGCCATTATTGCCAGTGGCAACAATGCCATTGTTATCCTGAACAAGCTCTTAGCCCTTTTTAACAACTTGCCTCTCCAACAGCAGATTACCCCCTTCTCTGCTCCATGATATTCTGCCCTCCAATCTTCAATTGATGCCTTTTACAATCATCATTCTTCAGTAACCAAATCCAGTGAACCCCAACCACAGACTTTGCTTTCTCCAATACTGGATTTACCTAAACCTGAAGGACTGACTGTGGCCTTCTCCCTGGATTATATTTACAGGACTGACTACAGACCAGACCCACGGCAGAAGTCTCCATAGCACTCCAACTGAAACCTCTGAGATCTCTCTGACTGAAACGGAAGTTGCTGGAAAAGCTCAGCATGTCTGGCAGCATCTGTGAAGAGAAATCAGAGTTAACGTTTTGCATCCTGAAAATGTTAACTCTGATTCCTCTTCACAGATGCTGCTAGACCTGCTGAGATTTTCCAGCAATTTCTGCTTTCGTTTCTGATTTATGCAGAATCTGCAGTTCTTTCGGTTTTTATCTCCCAGACTGGTTGTTCTTGATTTGTAGGACAGGTTAAGGGAGTGAGAAAGATGGGCAGGTGGAATATAATATGAGGAAAATGAGGGAAAAGGTGCGCTTTGCTTGGAAGAATAGAGGAGCCTGCAGCGACATAACGACCACTGAAAGTGCGCTAATCCCTATTTCCTGCATATGTCCTATACCATTGAATGTCATGATATTCAAAGTACTCATCCAAATACCTCTTAAAGGTCATAAAGTTTCCAGCCTCCACAACATTCCTAAACAGTGCATTCCAGATTCCCACCATCCACTGGGTGAAAAAGTTTTTTTTTCCCAAATCCTTTCTGAATCTCTCACCCCTTATGCTAAAACTATGCCCTCTTGTCATTGACCTCTCAACCAAGGGGAACAGCTGTTCTCTATTCACCCTGCTCATACCCCTCATAATCTGATACATCTCAATCATGTCACCCCTTAGTCTTCTCAGTTCTAGAGAAAACAATCCAAGACTATCTAATCTCTCCTTGTAGCTCAATTGCTCCATTCCAGACAACATCCTATTGAATCTCCTCTGTACTCCCTGTACTGCTTTATCTCCTCCCTGTCGTAATTTGAGTAGAACTACACACAGTAATCCACTTGTGGCCTGACCAGTGCTCTGCACAACTCCAACATTACCTCCTTGCTCTTATACTGTATGCCACAAGTGTCCCATATGCCTTCTTAACTATCCTGTTCATGTGCTCTGCTGACTTCAGGGATCTGTGAATAATTACACCAAGGCCCCTCTGTTCTTCTAACCTACTAGTGTCCTGCCATTCATTAAATACCCCCTCATCTTGTTCTTTCTTCCAAAGCGTATCACTTCACATTTTAGGGTTAAATACCATCTGTCACTGGTGTGCCCATCTGACCAACCTATCTATACATTCCTATAACATACAACCATTCTCTTTGCTATTAACCGCTTTACCAGTCTTAGTGTCATCTGCAAATTTGCTTAACGTTCCCCCACATTTTCATCTATATCATTTATGCATAACAATAAAGGTCCCAGTACTGATCCTTGTGGTACCATGCTAGATACTGGCCTCCAGTCACTCAAACAGCCTTCTACCACTACCCTTTGTGTCCTATTTCTAAGCCAGTTTCTGATATATCTTGCCAAGTTTCCCTCAATTCTATGTGCTACGTGAGGGTGAAATTATGCCGAACTACATGTCATTATTTTAGTAATACCTACATACCTATTACATATTGAAGGTCATGATTTGGATACTTTGACCAGTTTATGTATTAAAAACACTTTACCCACGTGCTCTTTTCTGTGAGACAGACTTAGGGACACAGAATTGTGGTTTGCGATTCAACTTGGTCTTATTAACAAAATAGCCCCTGTTAAAAACACCATGTGAACATTTCCCAAATTCGGGCATTACCCACAATGATCGCCAAGTTTGAGCTGGGCTGTTAGAATCTATCCGGCATATGGCTGGCTCTCGTCCACAAAGGTGGGTCTCACAGGTCAGAGTGGACCTTCTCTCTCTCTGTCCAGATGGTTGGAGATCCACTGTTGGGTCAGATCATGTCTTTGTTGCGTCTTTGCTGAGTCTGCACTTATTAACGTCTTCTTCTATTAATACTCCATGGGTTCACAGTCACTTGTTATGTGACATATGCCGGATTAAGTTGCTGTTCCACAAGAATTGTCCAGCTTAAATTAAAAACAAACTTCACAAATGTAACCAACACCTTTTTGCCAATATATTGTAATTGAAACTCTAAAACTGATATCCCACAAGAATAAACATCATTTCCACATTCAACTTGTCTAGGTCATTCAGAATCTTATACATTTCAATCAAGTCACTGCTTGATTTCCCAGAGATCAGATGTCACAGTCAGAAACTCAAATTCACAACCCCCTTTCCCAACAATATGAAGTTTTAGTCACTCTTCCAGTTAAGAAGTCTCAAACAAATACAGACTTTGAAACCAATGTCAATGCACCCACTGGATTATTAAATAAACTACAGCTGCAGACAGCAACTCACACAGTCTTTCCCACTCAATGGAAAACTGTGGGTTTCACATTAGTAGTCAAGCTGGAATTGTATATCATTGTAACCGATGGTCTTACAGTGAAATATGATCTGAATATAACATATGCATTATATAAATATATTTATGGTTATGAGGAACTATTATTTGATTTAACAGAGTATTTTTGTCAAATTCTTGAACATGGGCTTGGAAAAGATCTGCTTCTAATTTTTCCAACTGTTGTTTTGCTTAAAGAAATAAAAATAAAATGTAACAGGAAAGCAGTCCACCATTAGCCATTTTCATCCAAAATTTGCACATCAAAGACATCTCATCATAAGTTAAATAAAATCATGTCTCTGATTCCATAGATTGTAATTTCTTCCCAGATCACACTCCAAATCAGACAGAATAGCTACAGAAAGCACAGGTCAAAATTGAACAGTGAAGTCAGGTAACACCTCTCCATCCCAATCTTAATTTCCCTGCCACTATCTCTGATCAGGACTGTTGCCAGCAGCTCCTTCCCGCCTGCCATCTGCACATACCAATAGCTTGTGTGCCCAGAGATTTTCCTGCCATCTGCTCTTGTTGCTGCCATTTCCCACAATTGATGGGGAGCTCTGTGGGGCTGTCAGTGCAGCAGTGGGAAGGTCTTAAAGCCCTACAATGAAAGGAGTAGAAATAATAGCAGCACCTTCTTCCTCAAAAGCTCACAAAGGTGACCATGTAACCACTGCCGATTGTCATTAAAACTCAGCTGGTTCACTAATTTCCTTTAGGGAAGGAAATCAGCTGTACTTGTGTGGACTAGCCTACATGTGACTCTGGACCCACATCAATGTGGTTGACTCTTAACTGCCTTCTTAAATACTGGCCTAGCCAGTGATTTCGATATCCTGTGAAAAAGTTAAACATCACCTCTCAGCCTTTCCTGTTCTAAGGAAAACACAGCCTAACCAGCTTCTCTTCATTGCTCTAACACATGCAGCATCTGGTGAATCTCCCCTACTGCCTATCTAATGCAGTGATGTCCTATTATGGAGACCAGAACTGCGCACAATAGTCCAACTGTGACCTAACTAATTTCTTATATCCATAGCCCCATTATAACCATACTGCTCTTACATTCCAGAGCCTTGACTAATAAAGGAAAGTGTTGTATTTGTGTAAGTATGGTGGACTGTCACCTTAAGAGTCCAATCAGATGATGTGGTGATGATACCATCAGCTGTTTTGTGCAGATAACGTTGCTGCCTGTAGAGTAAACATCTCCATAATAAAGTTTCTGTTGTTAAACAGAATCGTGGTCCTTATTGCAGATCTCAGAGCACCTTTGATAGAAGGAAGAAAAGAAGACTAAAGATGCCATTGCTGTGCTAAAGTAAGTAAAGGCAGCAAAACAAACCCCAAAAAGAATTCACGCCAGGGAAGTAACAAACGCAGCAGAAGAAGCTCGCCATGTCCTCCACACTGAAGGAACGTTGTGAGTATCAAATATCCTACATGGAGGGAAATGTTTTGAGCTAGGGGTATTGACATGGAAAGAAACAGACAGCCCTAGGAATATCTTGTTTTTAAATAGGAAGAAGCAAGGTAATGCTAATTTTTTGTGTTACATCGTGCTATGCAGACCCTTCACATTTTAAAACAAAAACGGTGGGAGATTTCTGTAGGGGAATCAAGTATTACGGGGAAAGGGCAGGAAAGTGGATGGAGTGTCCACTTTCAGAAAGTGGCAGGAGTGTCAGATCAGCCATGATCTCATTGAATAGCAAAGCAAGCCCAAGGGACTGAATGGCCTACTCCTGTTCTGAGTTCTTATGGTCTTATAGTCTCATATTGGGCTTGCTAAATTACTACGGTATGTTTGCCCCAAGTCTTGCAACATTCTCAAGTCGTTGCACAATGTGTGATGCCAAAACAAGAATTGGAAATGGAGGAATCAATGTGAAGGACCTTTAGCCAAAGAAGCTTTGTTAAAGTCAGAAATCCTGGCCCATATTGACCCAAATTTATGATTGCAACTAGTATGCAAGGCCTCACCGTATGAAGTGGGGGTAGTTGTTTCTCACATATTACCCAATGGTGAAGAGAAGCCAATAGCTTTTGCATCAAGATCATTCAATAAAGCAGAAATAAACTTTGCACAGATAGAAAAAGAAGCTCAAGAAATCATTTTTAGCATTAGAGAATCCCACCAATACCTGTATGGCTGGGAATTTACCCTACTAACAGACCACAGACCAAATGTTTGGGCCTCACACAGGAACACCTTCTCTAGCAGTGAGCCATATGCAGAGATGGGGCATGGTTGCTATCAGCCCACACTTATACAATTAAGTACCAGCAATCCGACTTACATGGGAATGCTGATGGGCTTTCTAGATTACCTTTGCCAAATGAGTCCACTACAAACATTCCTACGTAAACATTTTATCCTTCAAAGTAGAGAACACTCTGTTAATGGTAGAACAAGTTAAGAAATATGCTAGAAATGATCGACTACTATTAAAAGTGATGGACATGGCAGGATCACAGGAACTATCCCAGAACCAAAGCCATATGTCACACAGAAGCCAGAACCATCAGTACCAGTTGGTTGTCTCCTATTGGGAATCTGTCATCATTCCAACATAGTTCGGGAAACATGTGTTAAATCATCTACACAAAGGTCACTGTGACATTGTCAGAATGAAGTATATAACCAGAAGCCACAGCTCCATCCTGAAATTGAGGAGAAGATGGGAGTATGTGCAGCTGGCGCAAGAGTTCGCAGCTCACCTCTAGTAGTGCTATTCCCCGCAAGGGACTGGTCAGAAAGGCAATGGCAAATAATCCATATTGACTACACTGGAAACAGTTAAAACACATACCAAATGGCCTGAAGTCATCAAAATGACATTTTCATGGAAAAAAATTGAAAGATTGGAGGAGATCTTTGTGAGGTTCGGTTATCTGGAATAACTTGTTCATGAAATGGTCAACAATTTATATCACAAGAGTTTATGGACTATCTAAGACAGAACAGAATTTGACATATCCAATCAGCCCCTTTTCACCAAGCCACAAATAGTTTGGCAGAAAGTTTGTTCAGACATTGAAACACTCCTTAAGGGTAACGCAAGAACAAGGATCGCGATCCAAAAGACAGCCAATTTTTGTTAACGTACTGGTTACACAACCCACTCATTGACTCCAAGTTCTCTGATATTGCTCATGGTAAAGCATCATTTGCATATTGATTTGCTGAAACCACCCATGACAAAAGACATTGTTGATAAGAAACAACAGAATCAGGTTTCTGATTCAAGGACGGAACAAAGCTAAATGCCACATTTTCCAAAAAAAAAAGTCAAGAAATGTTGGCCTGGAATTACACCACTGGCAAGAAGTGGGTACCAGCCATCACTGTAGTACAAACTGGATCAGTTTCCTGGACAGACAGATGAAAGTCGATGTAATATGTGGATGACACACATATCTTGTCAACCAGAATGAATTTTTCAGGGATAACATTAACTGACTAATCCACCTGAGGCCTGGTAAGCATTTTAGAAGTTCTTACATAAGACCCTTCATTTTGTATTCTATTCCTCTGTTGATAAAACCAAGAATCCAATAAGTTTTTAGCCACCTTCTCAACTCGTCCTTCCATCTGCTAACATTTGCATGTATACCTTGCAAGGTGTCTTTGTTCCAACACCTAGTAAAATTATATTACTTACTCCTTGTTGCCCTCCTTAAATGAAAACAGAATGGGGTGCGAGAATTGTGATACAAAAGAACAAAAGAGAAGTACAGCACAGGAACAGGCCCTTCGGCCCTCCAAGCCTGTGCCGATCATCATGCCCTGACTAAACTAAAAAACAAACCTTCTGCCCTTATTCGGTCTGTATCCCTCTATTCCGTCCCTATTCATATAACCATCCAGATGCCTCTTAAATGTCACCAACGTGCCTGCTTCCACCACCTCCTCTGGCAGTGCATTCCAGGCTCCTACCACTCTCTGCGTGAAAAACTTTCCTCACACATCTCCCTTAAACTTTTGCCCTCTCACCATGAACCTGTGCCCCCTTGTAATTGAAACTACAAGCCTGGGAAAAAGCCTCTGACTATCGACGCCTCTCATAATGTTGTAGACCTCTATCATGTCTCCTCACAGCCACCACCTTTCCAGTGAAAACAATCCTTGTCTTTTTAACCTTTCCTCATAGCCAATGCCCTCGAGACCGGGCAACATCCTGGTGAACCTTCTCTGCACTCTCTCCAAAGCTTCCACATCCTTCTGGTAGTGTGGTGACCAAAACTGTACACAATACCCAAAATGCGGCCAAACAAGGGTGTTATACAGCTGCAACATGTTTTGCCAACTCTTGTGCTCTATGCCCTGGCATGCCATATGCCTTCTTAATCACTTTGGCCACCTGAGTTGCTACATTTAGGGAACTTTGGACCTGCACAACCAGATCCGTCTGTATGTTAATGTTCCTAAGAAACATTTTAGTATGTTTAGAAAGTACCAGCAAACAATATGGATTTCTAGAACAAATTATAGATATTATCTCACCAACCTATTCAGAGATGAACCACAAGAACTGCCATTAACTACTTTATTTTTATCTAAACCACCGAAAGATCATGTGTGTCTTTAATTAAAAAGTCAACTAACAAGCACTGCCCAACAGACCAGTGGTGCAGCAAAAGCAAAGGGAAGGGGCTCTTGTGCTGCAATGGTAGTGTCCCTACTTCTGAGCCAGGAGGCCTAGGTTTAAGTCCTACCTGCTCCAGAGGTGTGTAATAACATCTCTGAACAGGTTGATTAGAAAATATAACCAAGAACAAACAGAGGGGAAGGGTATGCAAGCAGAGAGAGAGAATTAAATTGAAATGGATTTGAAAGGGGAAATAATGCACATCAATTCCTTTGGTGCCCACCTCTCTGAGTACTTAGAGGGTACTGGTGAACACTGCATGCTCCATGTCCAAGGACAGCCAGGCATGACCATAGCCTTGGGAAAGGAGCAGGCAATCATGAACTATGACGTCTCTCCACGGCCCACTGCCTGAGCCTACTCATGGCTACCCCGAAGAAATCTTTCTTAAAATCAACAGGTTCACAGATGTTATCGTACACCTCTGGAGCAGGTGGGACTTGAACCCAGGCCTCCTGTTTGGAAGTAGGGACATTACCACTGCATCACAAGAGCCTTCAGGTGTATATTTACCTTTTTTAAAATCAATATGTTCAAAGATGTTATGATGTGCCTTTGGAGCCAATCTGGTTGACCCTATTTCTATCACTGGCAATAATGACATCAGATCACATGGCACTGGAGCCTGACTCTGGCTTCAACAGGATGTCCTATCCTAACATGCCTTTAAATAGCTATGTTTAATATGTCCTGTTCATGTTAACTCTTAAGAGTGTGGACATTTTGTAATTTGTTGCATTCCTCCTTAGTATTGCATCTCCCCCACAACATGGCATCAGCCACAGAGATAAAAATTGTGTTTTGTTTCCAAAGGCCAACTTGTTAACATAAATTGTGAACAGCAGCAGTCCTAGCTTCTTATGCTCTGAATAAATCCTTTTATTATCACTGTCTGCTTTCTGTCCTGAAACCAACTAGCAATCTATTATGACACTTGTCCCCTGACTCCACATCCACTTAAGGTTTCAAGGCTTCGTCTCTAATTAATTAACAAAGGCAGCTTTTCTGTCTGTCTTGAGTCTAAAAGCCCTTTCTTGCCCATGTTTCAATTAATGTTTCTCAACAAGAAAATAGTTCACAACATAGAATTGGTATATTTTAAGTTATCAGTAGAACATGAGCCGATGAGAAGGCAGTCTGATTAGCATTTTCTTTTTTGTCACTTTCTTTTTCACGTTACAATATTCAGAGCCAAAATTAAGCATTAATTCATTAGTGCCCAATTTGTATCTCCCTCTACTGTACAATGCAGACCTCCACTCATTTATTTTGTACAACATATCAAAAATACATCAAAGAAGAAGCTGAGATAAC
>NC_063336.1:52273960-52297016 GCF_021869965.1 Rhincodon typus
TCCAGCATCTGCAGTTCCTGCTATCTCTCAAACAAGAAGCTGTTCCTCTACCTGCAATTCTTGTGTCAAAATTTAATACTGTGACTGAAATAACTTTCAGTGCTGACTCGTTATTGCCAAGCATTTTGGTTTCGGTTTCGAGTTCTGAATTTGAATATTCCAATTTTCTGAACGTTTTCTCTATATAAATTTCCACCCCCTGATGACTCTGAACACACTGAAAATTCTCATCTATGTTTTAATTTAACTGTTGCCTCTCTATTCACTAGCTCTGTAATCTGATCCAGCTGAAAAAGCTTTACCTTTGCCTTCGCCCTTTCAAACTTTCCATTGCTGTAAATCTGTTCTCATGTGTAACCTCAGACTTTCTATCTCTCTTGCTCCATCTTGTCCTTTGATGCATCTTTGAACAATGCTTTTGGTTGCATCTTCTTAATTTCTTCCTTTATTTTTGGTTGTGCATCCCTGAAGGGCCCTGGGATACCTTTCTCTCTTAAATGTGATGTAAAATCCTGTTGGTGTTAATGTCGCTTGAGCGATTAAAAAAAAATCACCTTAGCATCTCTAACAATACAATAATGATGGCATGGTTTTTATTTGTACTCCGCTGTTGTGTGGGTGTTTCTGATTGAGGTCATGAATCATGGTTGCAAAGGGTCGCCCTAATCCGACAGTACATCTATTCAGTATCTTGGGACCTGAGATAATTAAGGTATTCCGTATTGCTGATTTGTAAAAGGATTATTGCTTCTCTCTAGGTAATAAACATTAATGTGCAAGATCACATTTCTGAAACTTAAATTCACCTGCATTTAACGGGGTAGCACCTATTCTTCATATTTGAATGTTGGTCAATGAATTGTTAGAGTTCACTTTGGCATATTTGTACAGTTTTCAAGTTTAAATCTCAAATTTCAGATCAGTCTTTAAGATGAAACAATCTGGAAGTTATGATCAGAAAGAAATAAGAGGACCCTATTGGATGTAGACCCGAAACGTTAACTATGATTTTTTCTTCACAAGTGCTGCCAGATCCGCTGAGTTTTTCTAGCAACTTCTGCTTTTGTTCCAGATTTACAGCATCCTCAGTCCTTTCAGATTTTAACTATAAGTCTTGTTGAGTAAACAATGAAATGCTTATTGCATTACTGCAACTATTTACAAGTTACATGTATATGAACTACAGTACTACAGAGACTGTCAGGAACAGACTAAACCCAGGGCCGTCTCCTGTAAGCTCTTTCTTTTCTCTCCCAAAACTCTTGTGCCATCATCACAATGGGTAATGTTTGCTACACTCAATTAAGTATTAACCATTTCAGACCCATACATTACATCTCCCCCAAATCCAATATTCCTCATAACCTTTGCTTATGTATTTATGTTCACCCTCACACCATCTCATCCCAAGTCTTTGACTTTACAAATTCTGATAATTGAGAGGTCTCATTATCCTCGATAAATGTGTATTCTTTGTTGTTTTGTTGATAGAAGATTGTTGATTTGGACTGTCTTCCTGCTGATTTAAGGTCTGCATTATGCGATCAGTAAACTACCAAACTTGTCACACTTACCAGTCCACAACATGAATTTGAAATGCTCAAAATTAGAGGGCTATGATGTTCAGTTGTTGAATAAATCCAAGGTTGGGAAAAGAATTTTAGGGGAATCAACGAGTGTGGGAATCAGGTAGGAAAGTGGATTTGAGATTGAGGATCAATCATAGCCTTACTAAATGGTGGAGCAGGTTTAAGGGTCATGTGGGTTACTCCTCTGATTTCTGCTGGTCTAATGAGCTTATGACTGGATCAATAATCAGTCTTTGAGTAAATAAACCAGCATCAAATGAGTATGACTACAATTCCCCGTCAGTGAAGTCTATTTAAAACTGAAAAGTGCTGTACAAGATTTTAAATGCACCAGCAGATAAATGTTTAATGCCAAAAACCCACATTTCACCATCAATTCAAACAGCATTAACCTTGCTTTATGGAGTAGATTAAAACTGGCCAGACCTTTGAACTGTCATGCATACATTTTGTGTGAGCAAAATGTGTGTGTAGCTTCCTGACAAATCATGTAGTCCAGTGTGGAATCTCAATAGAAGCATTTTTAGATTTGAAAGGGGCATTCATTTGTTTGCTAACAGAGTTGCTTCCTTTAGGCTACAAAAACTCCCCATTTGCAAAATATGACACAGTCTCAATCTGAAACACAAGTTCGCACAGCCAATTGCACGACACGCCCAATATTGTCAGGGGAGTCTCGTAAAACCAGCCATTATATAGAATGAAAAGAATGACATTTTTGCAATGCAATTCCTTTTTGATGCATTGCCAGGGCTGCTACATCAGTTGTATATGAAACAAATGGATCAAAACTTTACAAAACATTGCAGTGTCAGCTATTAATCAAGTTTTTGTTCACCTTCAAGTGAAATAAAGGTGCAAGACTGACAAGACTGGATGAATTTAAATCAAGCTAAACAGAAGCTACCCTGACTGTCCATGGAAATAGTACTTGAGGTGTGAACTTTATAAGTGTCCTTTGATTCATTTACTACAATGACCTTTTTGATACAAATAGAGTTGAATTCTGATTTTGGATAACTTGTTTGATAAAACCGAAATAATTCTGTTGTGGCTAATATTTCCACAGAGTGAATATAAAAACAAATAATTTTCAATACTTTAAATATCATAAGTTAATTTTTTTAAGATAAGCAAATGACGAAAGCCATGAAAGTATTGTAGGCATGGGATGAAAAAGTATTAATTTTCAAGTTACTTCATGAAATTGCTTTATTTTGTGCATAATACAGAACTGTGATGTGTAACCCAACTTTGAGTAACAGTCTGCTATTTTGGGTGTGATTTTAAAGGGCAGGTACAAAATATTTGGGCCAGAAACATGTCAATGAAGTACTGTGGGAAGAGGTTGGTTTGGAGCATTAACACAGTTGGGCAGAATGACCTGTTTCTGCACACGAAATTCTATGTAATTCTGTGTAATTGAACTGACCTGCATCTTGTTTGAAAAATTATATTTAGCCAGGCAACGTGACTGTAGGAGTATGTATAAATAAAATGAAATCTCTGCTTCTTCCACACTAGTACATTAAATATAATAAATGTCATGGAGGAAATTGCTGCAGGGAGCCCCAGAACAGTAAATGGTTATTACTCGTGAAACTTAAATCTTAGATGTCTTAATATTTGCACAGTTATTTTCCTCCATGCTGTTTCTTCTTTGAAAGTTTGCTCCCTTTCACACTCACTCTTCCACCCCCAACAATGTTATCAAGCCATTATTTGTACATGAACAAGGACCAGGATAGTTGACATACTATTTAACTGTTTTGGGCATCACATCTCAGCCTGACCTTGTGCTCACTGGCATCTAACTAAGTCATGAGAGAAGGTGGAAATGACTTTTCAATTAGATGGTTGAAAGCTATTAAGGTGCTATAAATTATGTTTAAGAAGAGGCTATTCCAGACTGGATATTGTGTAATGAGAAAGGAATAACAGGCAATATCGTGGTGTGAGATTCCCTTGGGGAAGAGTGACCATAATATGATAGAATTCTTCATTAAGACAAAAAGTGACGAAGTTGATTCTGAGACTAGAGTCCTGAATCTAAATAAAGGAAACTACGATGTAATGAGGCACAAGCTGGTACTGATAAACTGGCGAATGTTACTTAATGGGAAAAAAAGGGAAAGCCATCCCTAAGTTGACTAACGATCTAAGGAAAGCACATGCAAATTGGCCAAAAAAGCAGCAGATCTGAGGGTTGAGGACAGTAAAGGAGAACAAAGGGATTGATTAGGAGAGGAAAAATAGGGTACAAAAGAAGGCTTGCAAGGAACATCCAAACTGATTGCAAAATCTTGTATAGGTATCGGGTTAAAGATTACTGAAGTCAAATTCAAGCCTCTTCCAAACAGAAACAGGGAAAGTTATAAAGGGGAATAAACAGATGACAGACAAAATAAATACATATTTTGGTCTGCCTTCACCACAAATGATATCCCAAAAATGCTGGGGAACACAGAATCTAGAGAGAGAGAAGAATTGAAGAAGGTCGGTATTAACAGGGAAATAGTGACAGGGAAATTGATGAGGTTAAAGGTCAATAAATCCCAAGAATTTGACAATCTATATCCCAGACTACTTAAAAGAGTGGCGCTAGAAATAATCAACACATTAGTGACCCACTTTCAAGATTCTATATACCCTGTATCAATTCCCATGGATTGGAGGATAGCTAATCTAACCCTAGTAGTTAAAAAAAATGTGGTAAAGAGAAAACAGGGTATTATAGACAGGATCGTGTAATATTCATAGTAGAGGAAATATTAAAGCCCATTATGAAAGTTTTAATAGCAGAGCGATTGGAAAACCATCACAGAATCAAACAGAATCAGCATAGATTTATGGAAAGGAAATCAAGCTTGACAAATTTAGAATTTTTTGAGAAAATAACTAGTAGAATTGATAAGGGGGATCCAATGGATGTGATTTACAAGGACTTTCAGAAGCTTTCACGAAAAAAATTAGCATGTAAAATTTCATAGGAGCAGGGGTAGTGTACTGACACAGATGGAGAACTGGTAGGAAAACAATGAATACGAATAAATTAGTCTTTTCCAAGCCGTAGACAGTGACAAGTGGGATACCACAGGGACCAGTGCTTGCACCCATCTATTTATGATGTAGCTGAATGATTCAGATAAAGGAACTAAAAGTAATATCTCCAGTTTTGCAGATGACACCAGTGGTGATGCAAGATGGCTGGGAGAGCTGGGAATAGGCTGCAGAAATGTTTCAGTGTGATTTAGATAAGTTGAGTGAGTGGATAGATGCATGGAAGCTGAAGTATATTGTGCATAAATGTGAGATTATCCACTTTGGAAATAAAAACAGAAAGGCAGGTTATTACCTGAATGGTGATAGATTAGTGCAGGGGAGAGGCACAGTGAGACCTGTGTGACCTTGTACATCAGTTACTAAAGGTAAACATGCAGTATACTGGTAGTGAAAAAGCACTTGGTATGTTGGCACTCATAATGAGAGGATTTGAATACAGGAGCAGGGTTGTCTTGCAGCAACTGTACAGGATATTAGTAAGACCTTGCCTGGAATATTGTGTGCAGTTTTGCAATAAAGGTTAACCAGGCTGATTCCTGGGCTGGCAGGACTGAAATATGAAGAAAGATTGGATCAGTTAGGACTATATTCACTGCAGTTTAGAGGAATGAGTGGTTAGCTCTGCTGCGTCACAGCGCCAGGAACCCAGGTTTGATTCCACTTTTGGGTGATTGTCTACGTGGAGTTTGAAAATTTTCCGTGTGTCTGTGTGTACTTCCTCCGGGTCCTCCAGTTTCCTCTCACAGTCCAAAGATGTGCAGGCTAGGTGGATTAGCTGTGCTAAAAGTGGGGCTACGGAGATTAGATAAGGGGTTGAGACTGGGTGGGATGCTCTTCAGAGGGTTGGTATGGCCTGCTTCCACACTGTAGGAATTCTACAATAAGGAGAGGGAATCTCATAGAGATGTAATTGCAGAAGGGAGTTCCCAATAACGGGGACGTCCAGAACTAGAGATCATAATCTAATGATATCCGGTAGATCTTTTAATACTGAGGAGAAACATTTTCACCTAGAGTGGTGAGTCTATGGAATTCTCTGCCACAGACAACAGTTGAGGCCAAAACATTAAATGTTTTCAAGAAGGAGTTAGATGCAGTTCTTAGGGCTAAAGGGATCAAAGGGTTTGGGGAGAAAGAAGGAACAGGGCACCAAGATAGATGATCAGCCATGATTGTACTGAATGTTGGAGCAGGTTTGGTGGGTGAATGGCCTACTTCTGCATCTATTTTCTATGTTTCTATGTTACAGTTTACTCCTGTATCTGATAAAACCTTTAGTTAATGCCATGACCATCTGGCTTTATTTTTGTTCCAATTTTGCTTTTCCTCATCTCTCTCTTGTCGTTGATAATACATGCCAGGGGGACAATTCCACTTGGGCAACTGTCCTTGGCTACCATGTCAAAGGCTGAAGCCAAAAGTGGTGTTGCTGATTCTGTCATAACCGAGATTTTAAAAATCAGCGCAGAACCAGAATTCAACTCAGGTTGACCATTGTTCTACCATTTTCATTTTTTTTCAGTTCACAGTACCATTAATCCTTGAAAATGCGTTAGCATCTAGAGCTGTGTAGATAGAGTTCATATTACAAGCAAAGGTTGCCAAAGATTTTCTATTTCTATTTATTCATTCATTCACGGGATGAGGGCATCGCTGGCTAGGCAGCATTTATTGCACATCCCTAATTGCCCAGACAGCGCTTAAAGTTAACCACATCGCTGTGAGTCTGGAATAACATGTAGGCCAGACCAGGTAAGGATGGCAGTTTCCTTCCCTAAAGGACATTAATGAACCAGGTGGATTTTTCCGGCAATCAACAATGGATTCATGGTCATCAATAGGCTCTTAATTGCAGATTTTTTAAAATTGAATTCAAATTCCACCATCTGTCGTGGCAGAGATTTGAACCCAGGTCCCCAGAACATTATCTGGATCTCTGGATTAACAGTCCAACAATAATCAGTCCAGTCCACTAGACAATTGCCTCCCTTTGGTTTCCCCTATGGTTTCACACAGCATGTTAATTTTGGCAAGTATGATTAAGTAGTCTAATAATAGAAGAGCAATTCTAAATAAAATATTTAAATCAAATTTCCTGTCACTTACTCTTTCACAAGCTTTCTGCTTTATTTTCCATATACACAAATCTAAATACAGACAGTAAAAGTATGAAAGCAATAAACTACTTCAATATATTTCTTGATACATTCTCATGTTTTATCTACAGTTCTTGGTGACTTTTACATTTCTAGTGATGACTATTTCCCTGTCGTGTTTTTCTGAACTTCCACTTCCTTTTTAAAGTTATGGTTTACTTCAGCTTTTGTGCCTTACAGACATGACCGTGAAAAAAAAAACCTTGTTTCTTTCTTCTCTCAACAATTTAAAATTAAGTTGATTGCCATACTTGTCCAATATTTTAATTATTGTCCACATGTTTGGATCTGAGAAGCAGAAAGGTATTGCTACAATATCATTCCATTCCCACTATGATTTCTTTGTCGATGATCTCCTTTGGTGTTCTAAAAACTGAAAGTAAGTTTGAAGAAAAGCACATCAGCTTTTTTACTAGGCTTATATAACACTTGGGCCTTAATGTACATGATCAGTTTCAGACTGTAACTAAAAGTCACATTTTCTTCTCCAGCAGGTGCTAGAAATGTTCATGTGTTTGGCATCACTTCCAACAGTGCCAAAGGTTTTGGACTGAGGCATAGTGGTATTTCCCTATTGGAATGTTTCAAGCAGAACGTCTGCACCCTGTTATCTTTTGTTTAATTTGTTCATGGGATGTGAGTGCCACTGGCTGGGCCAGCATTTATTGCCCATCTCCAGTTGCCCAAACTTTCCTGTTGCTATTCTGCTGCAACCATTCACATATCCTCTGGGACTCAGATACTTTTTTTTACATTTCTCTATTACTGCCTTCTTCTTTAATAATTATATTCTCATCTTTTAAGATTATCTCTAATCACCTGTCCTCAGCTAAATCTCAATTTTTTTTTGCCCGGTTCCCTCATTCTTCCCTGTAAAGTGTCCATCAGTTTTATCTTTTTCCCCTAATTGAGCGTCATGAAACTGAAATGTTAATCTGACCATCCTCTCATGACAGATTCTACCTCAAGTGCTGAGTTTTTCGCAATGTTCTTTCTTTATATAGCTGTCAATGTACTTTGAGGGAATACTTTTAGCTTCTTCCATGCCATTTGATTTTGGACAGGTAGTGATATTCACTACTAAGTGATAATTTATCTAGGCAGGTGAAAGTAGGTTTATATGTGTCAAAGCTCAATCTACCCCAATCCATTTCTAGGTCAGCGTACTGCATGACATTTCTAACACAGTCTTCTCCAATCTACTTCATTCACAAATAGCCCAGATGAAATCTTATAGACATTATACATTTTGACTCATCACTTGCCTGAGCAAATATGTTTTGGATTGAAGGAAAAAAATATCAAGAAGGCAAATTATCTTCTACTGGATTAAAAGTTTTCAAAAGCTGTGACACCACAACCTGAAAGTACCGCTCCAAGCCACTCACAACCCAGAATTGGGAATATATCCCCAGTCCTTCAGTGTCGCTGGATCAAAATCCTGGAAATCCCTCCCTAATGACATTGCCATAAATTCATTGAGTCATAGAGCAGGAAACAGACCCTTCGGTTCAACATGCCCGTGCCGACCAGACATCTCAACCTGACCTAGTCCCAGCACTTGGCCAATATCCCCCTAAACCTTCCAATTCATATAATCATCCAGATGCCTTTTAAATGTTGTAATTATACCCACCTCCACCACTTCCTCTGGCAGCTTGCTCCATACACACATCACCCTCTGCATGAAAAAGTTATCCCTCAGATCCTTTTAAATTCTTTCTCCTCTCACCTTAAACCTATGCCCTTTAGTTTTGGACTCCCCTACTCTAGGAAGAAGATCTTGGCTATTCACCCTATCCATGTCCCTCAAAACTTTATGAATCTCTGTAAGGTTACCCCTCAGCCTCTGACACTCTAAGGAAAGAAGCCCCAGCCTATTCAGCCTCTCCCTATAACTGAAGCCCTCCAGTCTCGACAACATCCTTGTATAACTTTTTTGCGCCTTCTCAAGTTTAACAGCATCCTTCCTATAGAAGGGCAATCAGAACTGTACGCAGTATTCTAAAAGTGGCCTCACTAATGCCCTGTACAGCTGTAACAAGATGTCCCAACTCCTATACTCAATGCACTGACCAATGAAGGTTCACCCTGTCAACCTGTGACTCCACTTTCAAAGAACAATACACCTGCACCCCTCGGTCTCTGTTCAGCAACACTCCCCAGGGCCCTATCATTAACTGTATAAGTCCTGCCCTGATTTGCCTTACCAAAACGCAACACCTCACATTCAAATAAATTAAACTCTATCTGCCACTTCTTGGCCCATGGGTCATCTGATCAAGGTCTCATTGTACTCTGAGATAACCTTCTTCACTGTCCATGACACCACCTATTTTGTTGTCATCTGCAAACACACTAACCATACTGCCTATTCACATTCAAATCACTTATATAATTGATGAATAGCAGTCGAGACAGAACAGATCCTTGTAGCACACCGCTGGTCACAGGCCTCCAGTCCAAAAAGCAACACTCTACCATCACTGTCTGTCACCTACCTTCAAGCCAATTTTGTATCCAGTTGGCTAGCTTCCTCAGATCTCATGTGATCTAACCTTACCAGCCAGTCTACAATGGGTAACCTTGTTGAATGTTTTGTGGAAGTCCAAATAGGCAACAGAAACAGAAATTGCTGGGAAAGTTCAGCAGGTCTGGCAGCATCTTTGGAGAGAAATCAGAGTTAATGTTTTGAGACCCGTGATCCTTCCTCAGCACTGTTCTTTTAGTTTTTTTTCCACATAGACAATGTCTACTGCTCTGCCTTCATCAATCATCCTTGTCAGCTCTTCAAGAAACTCAGTCAAGTTAGTGAGACACCATTTCCCATGCACAAAGCCATGTTGACTATTCCTAATCATCCTTGCCTTTCCACATGCATGTAAATCCTGTCCTTCAGATCCCCTCCAACAACTTGCCCACCACTGACGTGAGGCTTCCTGGTCTATAGTTCACTGGCTTTTCCTTACAGCCTTTCTTAAGTAATGGCACTACATTAGCCAACCTCCAGTGGATATACCGACAGCAAATGGACTGCAGCAGTTCAAAAATGCAGCTCACCACCACCTTCTCAAGGACAGTTAGAGATAGGTAAAAAATGCTGCCTAAGCCAGTGAAAACCGCTTTCTTTGAACATATTTAAAAACTCATGACTATTTTAAGCTATTAATTTTACAGTCCAAATTTTGGATTGTCATGCCAATGTGTTGTCTTCACTTTATTTTTTTCTTCACCCATTGCTTTCCACAATCCTAAACTCTGCAGTTCCTTAATCTGAAAACTTTTCTGTTTAATTCTCCTTCCTCCTTTATGACAGTCCTTAAAACCCATTGTTTTCATCAAGCTTTTACAATCTGCTCGAATATCCCTTAATGCATCTCAATGTCAAATGTTGGCTTATAGAACAACTGCAAAGCACCTTGGCATCAATTATTCTTTTAAAGACACTACGTAAGTACTAGTTGTTTCTGCATTGATGATTTATAAGGCCAACATTAATGACCAATCTTTTCTGTATGCAAACAAATTCTCACTAATAATGCAAATATTCTGAGCATAATGTTACCAGAATGACATAAATAGTTGTTATTTGCTATCACTGCTACTTTCTTTGTGTATTTACGATGATTTGGTTTTGGTTTGCTTCATGTTTCCCTTTATCTGTAGGTTCTGAAATAATGCTGGGGTTAAATTTGAAATTAACATCTTTTCTGACATCAGTGTCTGTGATCATTGTTATATCTTTTTCTAGATGAATGAATGCTCCATGCTGGATAAAAATGGTTTAATTCTCTCAGATAGCACCCAAATGAATTTTGCTGTAGTAAAATTGCTTTTGTCCTACTTTAATGGTCATTATCACTTCATTTTCATGTAAATAAGCTATCTGTCACAATTTCAGTGATGTAATGCTTGCAAAGTGGACACGACTCCAAGGAATACTAGAGATAACAAGGTGTAGAGCTGGATGAACACAGCAGGCCTTCTGAAGAAGGGTCTAGGCCCGAAACGTCAGCCTTCCTGCTCCTCTGATGCTGCTTGGCCTGCTGTGTTCATCCAGCTCTACACCTTGTTATCTCAGATTCTCCAGCATCTGCAATTCCTACTATCTCCAAGGAATACTGCTGCCTTCACTTCTATTAACAATTCTTATCTCCACTACTAAGAATTTTTTTGAGAAGTCAATATCTTAATCAGAGTATGCTGTCAACAGCAGTGATTTTGACTTTAGATGCCTAATAGTCAAAAGCAGATGAAGGTAACTGCAATACATACAAATGTTCCTGAAATATGACTTGAGTTGTTGCTCAGTTTGTAACGGGTGAGTCACTGACTTGTCTTAGGAAGTAAAATCCCAAAAATATTCCTTCATTGGATATATTTCAGCTGTTTGATTAAAACTGTACATAAACGGAATGAAATTTCTCATGTAAATAATGGCATCAAGCAATGATTCTGGAGAAGTTGATAATAAAGGTTTGTTACTCTGTATAGAAGTTTGATTACACTGTGAATGAGTTTCTGTGAGGTTTTATCCATTTGTATCAACAGCGGTAAGAAATATCTCAACGTGTAATTCTCCAATGATTTGCAAATAAGAAGTTGATGTCATTTAAAGTACCCACTAACTTGTCCAATTGCACTGGAGGGTGATTCACAATTACCATAAAAGAGCTGCGTCGATCCCAGAAAAAGACACTTTTAGCTTGCTAAAATTACTCTTTTGTCACCAGCACAAATATTTAGGCATCTGGCTTAAGCATCATTAACATTTGAGCTGTTCTAATTTTAATTTTAATTTCATACAAACCTATCATCTAATATTGCATTAGCTAGTTGTTGGCTTGGGTTATGATTCATGTGTAAAATGGGGATAGGTTAGCTCACTTGACTGGATACTGGTTTGTGATTTACAGTGATACCAACAGTGTTGGTCTAATTCCTGCACCAGCTGAGGTTACTGTGAATGACTCTCCTTCTCACCCTTTCCCCTCACCTCTGGTTAAATAAAACACCATGTGTCTCTTTCTAATGAGAGAGCAGTCCTTTGGGATAATGGCAACTTTAACTCTTTAAACCGTTTAAACCATTTTTGCTCTTTGGCCCTTTATAGATTGATTGTCTTTGCCAAGTGTCGATCACTTTTGCAAGAAAATAGAACTGAGAGCCATTAAAGTGGGTGGCTTATATTTAATACAGTGTGGAGCCAGAGGAACACAGTTCGGGCAGCATCAGAGGAGCAGGAAAGTCGACACTTTGGATGGGACCCTTCATCAGGCCTAATATTTAAGTCAGTCTTTCTTTATTCGTTCACAGAAAATAATTTGACTTTTGTGTTAATGAAAAGATGAGGCACAATTATCAATTTGGTTTACATTTTCCTTGACTCATCCAAAGCCAAAATTGCTTCATTAACTTGTTGCCATTATTCACAAAGTGTTGGTTAATGTTCATCAATACTAAATGCTTTGATCACTTATCATGCAAAAATCAGAAATTGCTGGAAGACTCAGCAGGTCTGTGGAGAGAAAGAAGAGTTAACATTTTTCAAGTCCAGTGATCCATCTTCAGAACTACACATGTTCAAAACGTTAATTCTGCTTTCTCTCCTCAAATGCTGCAAGACCAGCTGCGTTTATCCAGCAATTTCTGTTTTGTTCAGATTTAAGCATCCATAATTCTTTTCTTTCACTTATGTTGAAATTTGTCCCATCATTGATAAAGCCATAAAGAGATTAAACCCTTCCTTACAGACCTCTGTCTAAATGTTCTAACAAAATTCCATTTAGCATGCATAATCTACAGATAGTAGTGTGAAACATTTCAAAGTGTACCTGCTCGATTAATTCACAAATAAAGAAAAAAGGACATCAATTATCGTAACAATTAACTTATTCATTTGCTGTGAAAGTTAGTTTACTAATTATCTCTTTAAAAGGAACACTACCATTCTTACCTCTTTTCCACTCTCTGTGATTCCAGATCTACATCAATATAATTTACCATTAATTGCCCAGTGCGCTGACCTGGTGAGCCATTTGGTTATAACAAACTGTTCAACAGTTCAGGAAGAAAGACTGACCATTGCTTTGAGGCAACTAGCAGTAAGTAATAAAAGCTGACCTTGTCTGCACCACTCAAATTCCAAATGTGTGTTCTCGGCTCAGGAAAAATAATCTAGGCCACAACTATCCTGTGTCTCTCTCACCCAGGACATTCATTGTCAACTGTGATTGTCACCGCTGCAAACCTCATCCACTCAAGTCCCTTCACCTTGGTATTGGAAACTCCTACCTGTCCTTAATAGCAGAAACTCAATATTGTTAGGGTTTCTTTGCTGCTGGGCAGGTTAGCTGACCTGAAATCAAAATTAACCTCTTAAAGGTCTTGATGTTGCCTTACTAAAATCAACGCTTTAAATGAATGAGCACAATGAATCTAGAGTACTAAATCCGGATTATAGCACCGAGTCTGCCTATAAAATATTATCACAGAATACATCAGATGTAAGAGTGTAAATAAATGACAAAATAGTATAATTGTACAATTATATAAATATATTTACTTTGTATTATGTTAAGATGAGCAATCATGACTCCGACAACTTACAAATGTTACTTCTCAATGTGTTCAATGACAATATTTATTCTCATGTGTTTGAAAAGATAATAGCCAGAAGCAATAGATTAAAAGCAAAGTTTTCAGTTCTTTTGGGATTGCTTTATTTTTGACATTCCAGCATATATCAACAGCTTTACAAAGAAAATAGAACTTGAAGCCATTAAAGTAGGTGGCTAATATTTAAGTCAGTCTTTCTTGATTGGTTCACAGGGAAGTGTTGGTTAAATAAAGTTTCAGATATGTCTATGGGTTCACATTTACAATTCCAAAATAACTACAGTAAGAATGCTCTGCTGGCTATAGGTTGAAGTATCCTGAATGCTTTCTTCTGGTCAGTGCACATAAAACATTGGAAACATGATAAAAATGAGCATGTCTATGATTTTACCAGCAATCCCAACCATAAAATATTTTAATGGTTTTAGCTAAAATGTCACGAACAGAGCTATTCTCCCTCTTCAGTGTTGTTTATTTATTGAAACATTCATTAAAAACACTCACAAAATAAAAGTATTATAGGTATAATTGTATTATAGATTTTATTCTATTTATTGTACTTATGACATTAGATGATTAAAAATGGAATATTATCCAAGTTTGTGTGCATGAGAACTAGAAACTAAATTGCGACCATGATACAGGAAGCACCAGTTTCTCTGTGTTACAAAAGCTAAAGAATCATAAATGTTTTTCTTTGTAGATTGAAGCTGCCATGTTAAACAATGTAATTCTTCATTCTATGAATTTTTTCTTTTCCCAAACTGATCCTTTAAAATTTTCTTACTGTGGTTGACAGTGAAGCTGAATGGCAAGAATATACAGGCAGGCCTTCTGTGCAGCAATAGTAAGAGAATAATCACCAAATCATTTTGTTCTTTGTCTTAATGCTCCCATATTATACTTGAATACATATACTTAGATGTGTTGACAAATGACAGGAACTGGCAGCCCAAAGTCTCTGAGCCTTTAAGCTCTTGTTGAGGGGGTAAAGTGCAACAAGGTAAGGAAAAGCAAGGCCAAACTGAAACATTGTGAGCATCCAAATTGGTGCAAAGTAAGTGAGCACCAAGAAAGCATGTGAGGAGCCATGTGACACACTCTGGTTGAATCTAGGAGATGGATGCTTGTCCCTTTATGCAAAATATCCTGGCCCCAGCATTACAAAGTTATGTGCCAGTGTGCTCCAAATGGCAGCATTGAAGTGCAGATCGGTTTTGTGTTTGGGTCAGAGATTTGGCGTGGGGTTGCGATGAGGCTGCTACATGTCAGGTGCAAACTTCCATGGATGGGTTGTGGGTGGTTGCTGCCCATGGAGTATGCTGTGAGATGACCTGATTGCTGTCCAAGGTGGAGGGCAGGAGGAGCAAGTGGTGAGCTGGAGCAACCAGGTAACTGCTCTTACTTTCATCTCGGTAATTGTTACCATCTAGCTTCTATCAGGTAGATGAGTAAATGGGAAGCTGCATGTCAAAAAGGTGAGATTAGGTCATAATTACATGATAATGCATGCAGCTGGAAGCACGTAGCCCTCTTGCCGCTCACAAGTGAAATTCTTGACTTGCTGTTTAAGGCATGGCTGGAAATTGGACGTTTTCTTTTCAATGTCAAGAATCTCATTTCTGCCAAGCTCACTGTCTTTTTCCAACTGAGTTAATAATTTCCCACATTGTTCAGGAGCTGAGAAGGTTCCAGCTTTCATTTAATATGCTCATAATATGTTATAAAAGGAATCAGTTATTTCTTTTGTTGACTGTTTGAAATCTTTGACTAATTTTTACTTTGAGCAGGATCACTAAAAATTAACATTGACACTATCGGTGCCAATAAATTGAACAAGGTGTTTGCTGATTTATTTGGAACAGCTGTCTAGCATGTCTGCATAACTCTTAGGTAAAAATAAATGTCTGATAGAGATGCCAATCAAACCTAGATCTTTCATTACATATGTTGACACCGACTAGCCATTTGGACCCATCCATCGATGAACACAGTGTATATCATCACATTTCTGAATTCAAAGTGAACCAACAGACAGTGGATTAATTTACTGCCTTGTAAAAGCATTAATGCTTAATATGAGCTCCTAAATGGCTGAATTTCTTTGTGCTTTTTCATAAATTAAATCCACATTTATGTGATATTACCACAGAAATTTGTTTACAGTATCCTGTAAATTCATTCCAGGTTTTAATGAAATATCGCCGCTGATTATAGTAATGATGGCTCAACAAAGATAAAAAGGACTGCGCTGTTTTAGTTTATTTGCTGCATGGCGTGCAAAATACTTGAATTGTACTTAGAGGCATTATGTACAAGTGGATCCATTGGGTATTATCCTATTGAAGTGAAATCTTCTCAATGCTGAATTGAATCTGTTTTCTAATTGGTGTTTTAATAGATACTTAAGCACGAACATTTTATAATTTACAAAACTGTAATAGTTTAAAAAGCAGCTGCATATGCAGTAATGGTTCTAATTAATGACTGTTTGCTTCTAAAGGTGCAATTACACAAGCAGTATAACTCAGATATGACCTATTTTACAGGAATGCATTCCAATATCTTGATTTACTCAGTAGAATTTTCCTTCCTTCAGATAATATTAAGATAATCTTATTTCCGTGTATTTATAGTGTAGTCACCTTGGCTTATGTTTTATCCACAAGATCTCTTTCATGGGATGTGAGCATCACAGGTGAGTCCAGCATTTGTTATCCATCCCTATTTGCCCTTGAACTGTGTGGCTTGCTCAGCCATTTTATAGGGCAGTTAAGCGTGAACTAAGTTGCTGTGGGCTTGGAGAAACTTGTAGACCAGACAGGATAAGGATGGCACTTTTCCTTTCCCAAAGGACATTAGTTAACCAGTTGGGTTTTATGACAATCACTGATCATTTCATGGTCACCATGACATTCCAATATTATTCAGAATTTAAATTTCAATAACTGATGTAGTGAGGTCTCAATGCATGTTCCAAGATCATGAGCCTCATTTTTTGTCCAGCGATATTACAATTTCACAATCATCTCCTCCAAAAGTTGTACTGTATAAAATTATATCTGCCACAATGATATCAAAAATCATAATTGTTGTCACTTTTACATAAGTGGGAATAGCATGACCTATGCATTGCTGATGCATTCAGTTGCTTATTTCTGTGATATTTGGCTGGTTTTTGTAACAAGAATGAGAACAGAAAAGGAATGTATGTTGTGGGGTTGGCTGAGAGTGATCCCTTCCACATTTATCAGTCAAAAAACTTCGAGCAATGGTGAAATTTGGAGTAGCCTCTCTTTGGCAGTCTGTGGTCTGCGAAAATAGAAGATAGAAGACTCCCATTGTATAGCGATATCAAAGAATCACAGAAGTCTTTTGACCACTCATCCCATCATGCTGGCTGCAGCTCTTCAATTGAGCATCATTGACACGAGACAATCTGCTGTTTATTTTCCCATACCCTTCTACATTATTTTTATCAAAGATAATCATCCAATGCCCTCTTGTACTGCTGCCTTATGAATTCATACAGATTAATATAGATTCATATCTCTCCAAACTCCCCTTGCAATTTGTATCACAATTCTTGATTTACTGACTATATTAAATTGTTATTAGGGCTTTCGTAAGCCGCTCATTGAATATTATTACCACTTAAAACTATGTTGCAGGTTTATGAGATTTTAAAATCTCTGCTGCTGGCTTAGCCTTGATGAAGTCAACTTTGTGCATTATTGTGAATTCTCTTTGGCCTGCTGCTTGATACTGTTTCCCTTACATTTTCCCTTACAATCTTTATCAGCATGTATCTCCTAGGATGAAATATTAGTTCATGTTAGAGATCAGAATGTCAGCCTTGATTTAGAAGGAGTACTGGTATCTCTGAGCTAGAGAGTGTGGCTTTAATCCCCACTCCTGAAATTTGAGCGGGTAATCGAGGAAAAAAAACTTGGAAACATATAAGGCACTACATTATCAATTTTTAGTTGATATGTTGAGCTGAAATCTCATTTAATATCACAGATCAAAGTAAAAGATCATATGGATAATTTCAGACCTCTTCATTCTCCTGATCAATATATCCCCCAATCTACATAGTCATTCTCTCAATGCTTTTGTGATACCACGCTGCCCAAGAGTCGACTATTATATTTTTTTCATTTGCCATCAACGCTAAGACTCCTTTAAGCATTTGCAACAGTCCTCATCCGCCTGATCATTGGCCTTTTCAATGAGTAGCCTGAAAATGCGTGCCAGATCAGCCATGTGAAAATACAGGTCAAAGGATTATAAATGGATGAATTTTCCAATATGAGTAGATCAATGGTGGTGTACCCTTGAAGGTGGGTAATTAAACTGTGCGTGGACCAGGCTGGCAAACACTAGCAAGGAGGTGGGTTAGTGTTACCAGGGAAGGCAATGCCAATGCTGTGAGGGTGGCCATTGCCTATGAAGGGATGCTCAAAATTTAGGGCCTCATACCAGAGCAGGCAGGTAGACCATCAAGGTTAATTTGGCAGTTTTTCTTTAAGTGGCAGCTCCGATGACCACAAAAACTCTTGCCGAAATTAATGGTGACCTGCAATTGGTTTCATAACCGTCTCAATCAGGCTGCCAATGAGGAGCCGATCTGCACTGGTCCTGCAGCTGGTAAGATGGGTCAGCAACAGAAGGATGTCAAGAAGGCAACTGGAAACCTTCGGGTTTTCCAGCCTGTTGCCAATAAGTTACTACACAGGAAGCCATCACGTCAACAAGAGCAGATGAAATTGAGATACAGATCATCCTCAATCTCATTAAATATTCAAGCCGATCAAGGAACTGAATGACCGTGTCCCATCCCTGTGTAACCTTTTCCACAATGGATGGTAAATATGGTGGACACATGAACAATCTCCCTTCTGATATACCACCATATTCCACTGAAACTACGTCTGCCAAGTACTTCCTGTATTGGCGCAAGTTTAATAGAAATACACATCTCAAGCTTGGGGGCAGCCATCTAGTGCAACTGCCCAGAATTTAGACAGAGGTTGGTAAGCATAACTAGGGCTGTGAAAGCTAAGCATCTTATAAATTTTAAATGGGCAGTGATGGAAAATACTGTAGGATAACATGGTTGGTAAAATAAGGTAAAGTACATGAGATTGGAAACAGGTTTGATTGTTGGCAGTGGCCTTTATCATTCCCATAGAGTCCTCTGTTTCTTAAACAAACTGACATAATGAAGTCAGACAAACAATCGTGCATCTTAGACATTTGTGGTCTCCCTGGACTTGCTTGGTTGCAGTTGGTAGTTACACATGATTTTACAAGTGTTTCCCAAAAATGGTCACATTCTTCCATTGGTCTTTCTTTGCAATGGAGTAACCATCAGGAAATGTCACAGAGGAAAAGTGAGTGGTATACAATGTTACACCACCCAATAAACGAACATTATTGAGGTAGCTTTCTTTACTCTCCGTTTGGTATCTTCATGGTTGAGCTTGGTATCCTTTAGGGTATAGGGAAAACAAATCATATTTGGTTCCCTAAGCATTGATTAATTCATAGTCAGGCTTACATTAGTTGAAGGAAGCACTTGACCAGAAGTATGTTGGTCATTACCATGTGCAAATAAATTTTATTAGCCTGGTATTGATAAACTGAAAAAAATTCCATATGAGTTCTGAGATTGATTTGATGGTTAGGAGCTGGTTTCTCATTCCTGCATTCTCCTCTGATCTTAGTGAAAGTTGGATAGCATGAAGTGCAGTAATTAGCTGCAAGGAATTAGTGTGGCTAACTGTGGTCACTCTCAAGCTGATTTAGTTTCATTCTAAAGTTACAAAGAAACTTGCAAGTATCTTTCAAAAATGCATCACAGGTTTGCCCTTTGTTTAGTGTGCATTGTGTGCTTTCCTCTAGTAAGGCTTAAAGAGCTCATCATTATTCTCGCATGCAAGATACAAAAAAGTACAGATAAGAAACAAGGTTAAATGCCAATGCTCAAAATGTTCTGTCCAAAATGCACCAAAGCACCATGAACATCATAAAAATTGCATCTCACGGTCTGCCTCACCATGAAAATGCATTGAATATCATTAAGTTGTTGTATTTGTGTGGTAATATGAACTGCACTTGCCAAAAGGTTGTGTTGTGTCAGTGCGAATATAAATACACTTTTAGCAACATTGCTAATTACTATTTACTCTCAATAAACCTCTCTGGTTCTTAAAATTAACTGTTGTGAGTATGGAGATTCATTCTTTCAGTTGTTGAAGGTTTAAGAATGTCAACTTTAAATGCTCGTACTTTCTTTTCCCCTTCTATTTCTTCTTTCTGCCTTAAAGCAACCTTTCTTCTCCTCTTTTTATTTCCTTTCCTATACCAGATCTGATAGAATTTAAGTCAAATTTGCACTGTTTACTCCCCAGTTCAGCAAACTAATTCTTTAAGGTGATATACAAATGCTTGCATGGCCACTCAGCTCACATGCCTACGTTTTCTCACTGTGATGTTATCACCTTATACTTTCAGAAACTTATAACATAAAAATATTAAATATGAACAAACTTGTTTAATAAGCAGAAGATGCTGTTAGATGCTTTGCTGTAGCTAAGTTTAGCCCATTATTTTGGCAAAACTTGGTCACGTTACCTATTGATCACTCTGCCACTTCCTGAGATGACTGGTGACATTTTGTCTCTCCAGCATTAAAATGAATCACTGAAAAATCTTGCAAAAATGGCACACACTATCCAGCATTACATAAAGTCAAGTACAGCACAAGCTGAAAGTAATACATCACTTGAATGATGTGATTCTATCTCACTCTCCCAAGAACAGTCGCTTACTGTAAATTACATGTATTTTCATTTTCCAAATAGTCCGTCCTTATATTTTGCTCGCGTGTAGTACTGCTAACCTTGGTCAGCTCTGCTCTGTGGATGTATGTGCAGTAGGAGCTAGATTAAGAGACTTATCAATTTTAATAGGCCATGAAGAATCATTGGAGAAAGAAAACTTTTGGTCCACACATCTGCACTGAATTTAAGTTCTACCAATGACATCTTGTAACAGTATCGCTTGGTTACGTTTTGGAAGAATCGCCAAGTAAGTTACAATAGAGGAATGTAGATTCTGTTTGAGATATTATGCTTTTGTCAAATCTCAGCACAAATGTGTGCAATTTTTGCAAGATTCTTCCGGAAACTCACTTTTGAAGACTATACTTTTCAGTGCAGCTTGTGAAGGTAGAATTTGATAGTGTACCCAGTATCAAGCTGAATAAAGACATTTCAAACCCAATACTAACATATATGGTGACCTGAAATGGTATTTGGAATTTAACGTTCAGGACAATGAAGACATTTACCAACTGGTCCTGCACCATCCCACCACACACACACACGCACATACACACACACAGACACACACACAGATACACATACACACCCACGGACACAGACACACACACACATGCACATACACACACACACAGACACACACACAGATACACAGACGCACACACACAGATACACAGACACACACACAGACACAGACACACACACACACAAACACACACACACAGACATATAGACACACACACAGACACAGACATACACACACATACACACACACACACACACAGACACATAGACACACATACAGACACACACACAAACACACACACAGACATATAGACACACACACAGACACAGACACGCACACACAGACACATAGACACACACATAGACACGGACGTACACACACAGACACAGACACACACACACTGACACATAGACACACACACACACACACACAGACATAGACACGCACACAGACACAGACACACACACAGATACACGGACACAGACACACACAGACACACACAGACACACACACAGACACGGACATACACACAGACACACACGCAGATACAGGCACACACACACACACACAGAGACACACTCACAGACATGGATGTACACACATAGACACACACACACAGACATACACACAGACACACATACACAGACACAGTCACACACACAGACACAGACATAGACAGACACAGACACATACCCGATTTAGCATCACTCAGGCACTTGATTGATAACTCATCTCCCTCAGAGGAATTTCCTGCTCCCAAGAGCTGCCAGCCCATCAGAGATTGGCCATCTTTCATTATGGCCAGTACCATAAGGAGTTCTGATTACTGCCAGTACTGCAGGAGCTCAGGCAGCAGATTGTTAATGGAGACCCAGGAATAAGATAGGTGGCTGGACCTGCCAGGACAGATAGAGAGGCCCTGGTTTCACAGAGGGAAGACCATTCTGAAAGTTTCCTACCCTGGATGTAATTAGGAGAAGACTGAATTGTAATAAAATCTCCACTCTGCATCTTTCTAGCTCAGTAAATGCTTCGGCCCAATCCATATCCTAGCCTGGATAGGTGGGGAGAAAGGACAAAAATAAAATTCCATGAAAACTGTTTCCCTCTGAAAAGATGCTGCATTAATATTTCCAGTGCTTTCTGTTTAAATACAGTTATGTAAATTTGTTTCTGCTTCTCAAGACAAGGGGATCAATCAATACATAGAAGCTGATTTTCTTTTTCAAGCCTTTGTTGTGACTGGATTGCCTGAACATTTGGAAAAAGAGATGTCTGCTTCAGGAAACAGTTGCATACAATTACCATGTGGTCCTATTATGAATGCTTGCCTAAGATGCAAGATGAAGAATCTACTAAGCTCAGTAGACAGTGTTGACCCAGCTCCACAGGGGACTGTAAGTTTTGTTTGATATATCTATTACTTTGTAATAAGTTATTCATTCGTTGATGTAGTTTTCAAGGCCTGTCTGTTTATTTACAAAAGGTTAAGAGGGCTGAAGTGGAGAAAAAAAAATGTTTCTATTTTAATGCTATTAAGGGCTGTAATTAACACCTTTAAGATAGTGTAATATGAATAGTTTTGTTTTTGAAGTGCAATTTCAAAACCTCTTCATATGTTGTCAACCTCAGTACTGTATTTCAAAGATTTGTCAGACTCCTCATTTTCAGGGTGAGAATCTCTTATGATTTATGTTTTATGGAAATCCTGCCCTTTGTTGCTTTTATTTCCATTTTTAATTCCTTAACTTTCATATTTTAAACCTGTTCTCTCCTATATTATGAATCTTCCTACCCACCCTACATCTTTTTTTAATAACTTTTTCATCATCTCTTGTTTTATCTTTCCCTCTAATGGGATAGTACCTCAATAGTACCTGAAGTATTTCTCATAAATGCAGCTGATTGCTCCTTTACAGTTTTGCCTGACAATCTTTGATTCTGATCTATCTGGAACAGATCTGTTCTCAGCCTACAGAAATAGACTCATCTCTAATGAATAATTTTGACACTGTATGATCCTTACTTTTTTTTCATAACCAGTCTATACCAATGATACTATTATCATTGTTCCCTAAATGGTCCACTAGTGACAGTTGATCCATTTGACCCACCTTATTCTACAGAACTAGATCCAACAGTTACCAGCAATATTTTAGTGACTTGTCTAGCCCTTCTGAGCCAGATCACCATTATTCCCATGCAGTTTACCCACTGCATTTGAAACATTTAAATGTATGCATTGGAAAACTGCTT
>NC_063336.1:52297416-52325330 GCF_021869965.1 Rhincodon typus
CCCGAAATGTCAGCTTTCCTGCTCCTCTGATGCTGCTTGGCCTGCTGTGTTCATTCAGCTCTACACCTTGTTATCTCAGATTCTCCAGCATATGCAGTTCCTACTATCTCCTGTGTTATTGTTTCTCAGTTATCAGAAATACAGTGATGTAGCCCGACCAGGGTATATGTAGTTAGATCATGACTTACTAAGAAATATTCTATTGTTTAATTGTACCATTTAACATTTTATTCACTTTGTTGATTGCTGAACTGCATTCTTTGGAGTTGTGAGTATTCAACTTCTTAAAATGCCTGAGACTTTTTCAACCTCAGTCTTAGGTAACTGAATATGCATGGAATGGATGTAGAAACATGGGAGCAGGAGTAAGACATGAAGCCTACTCCACCATTTAATATGACTATGGTTGATTGAAATATTTCAATGTCTTTTACCTACACTATTCTCCCATAACCATTTGATGTGATTTGATTTATTATTGTCACATGTACTGAGATACAGTGAAAAGTATTGTTTTGTATGCTAACCAGACGAATCATACCTTATATAAGTATGTCAGGGCAATAGAACAGAATGCAGAATGTAGTGTTACAGCTACAGAGAAGGTGCAAAAAAGGATCAACTCTAATATATGAGAGGTCCACTCATAAGTCTAATAACAGTGGGGAATAAGCTATTTTTGAATCTGGTGGTACATAGTTTCAAACCTTTGTATCTTCTACTCAATAAAAGAGTGGTCTTTGATTATGTTGGCTGCTTTCCTGAGGCAGTGGGAGGTATTGACGGAGTCAATGAGAGGAAAGCTGGTTTTCATGATAGACTGGGCTGCATTCTCAACTCTCTGTATTTTCTTGCGGTCTTGGGCATGGCGGTTGCCATACCAAATTGTGAACTATCTGGATACAATGGTTTCTATGGTGCATCTATAAAAATTGGTAAGAGTCATTGTGGATGTGCCAAATTTCCTTAGTCTTCTGAGGAAATAGAGGCATTGGTGTGCCTTCTTGACCATAGCATCGATATGGATGGACCAGGAAAGCTTGTTGGTGATTTTTACTCCGAGGAGCTTGAAGTTCTCGACCATATCCACCTCAGCATCATTGAAACATACAGGGGTATGTCTTCCACTACGCTTCCTGAAGTCAATGACCAGCTCCTTCATGTTACTGACATTGAAGGAGAGATTTACACTACTGGTAATCAGAAATCTATAAATCTCCAAACACATTCAAAGAATGAGGTCCTGCAGCTCTCTGCCTTAGAATTCCAAAGTTTCACAAACCTCTGAGTAAAAAAAGAAATTCCTGAATCTATAAAATTTTAGAAGATGATCTCTAATGCATTTATTATCTCTATAGCCCCCTCTTTCAACACTCTGAGATATAAAGTATTATATTCCATAAATTTACCAAATTTCTGATTTCTCCAGTACAACCTTTTCACTAAAACTAATTTCTTTCAACACTTCATTCTCCATGGTCACTTGTATCTCTGATTCTGGGAGATTTTTTGGACTTCCCTCAGTGAAAACAGACACAAACTAATCATTTGGCTTCTCAGCCATTTCGTTATTCCCCATTATAAATTCTCCTGACTCTGTAATGGACGTTTTAATAGTTCCTTTTTATGTCTGCAAAAAAGCTTCAATTCTTGATTTATGATTCTTGGTTTTGTTTACTTATTAAATTTCATATGTGACTATTCTACTCACTTGTACATTCTTTTCTGTAATATTTGAGTTACCTAACTCAATTCCACCTCATAGTTTTATATTATCTGCAAATGTGACCAGTTTGTTTTGGTTTTAGAATACAAGTAATTGACCAAAGCCAGGAACAGTAGTAGTCCCACTATAACTTTTAGGTAATTTTGCTTGGATAGCCATCACCTATCTCAAAAAAACCTTACTGACATTACTTCTATGTACCTATATACGTGTCATGTGAGTTATGATGATCAATTTGTAAGTGACATCCTGAAAGAAGTTAGAGAGTTTACCAAATTTTGTCCCTTTGTCACCATTATAATGTGCATGGAATTTCTTTCTGTACATATGTTTTACATTGTTATTTCTCCAGATTAAGCACAGGCATTTTCTTGAGTGAACTCTGTCTTGGTCACCCTTTCTTTGACAGAAGCATCACATGGACAGGCAAAGAGGTTTCCTACTGATCTTCCACTGAAATTATAGCAAACGATTGGTGTCCCTATTCTGAAATAATTATGTTTGTACAGCACCTTTCATGACCTCAGGTCCTCCTAAATTGCTTTACAGCTACTTGAGTCAAGTCACCTTTGTAATATGGAAAATCACTTGCAAGGGCATTAGCTTAAGTTCGATGTAAGAACTGCTTCTTTCAACAATTTTTAGGACACTTCTTTTCCTCTTTTATTCTTATGGTTTATGTACAATTTTTTTTGTGATTGCTGCAATGCCACTTATAAGCTTCAAGCGAACTGTAGTGCCCATGGGAATTGGAGTACATTACAGCTTTTTAAAGGTAGGAGAGAAGAATGAGAGAAGGGATACTGGGCAGATTAGATTGCACCAAAGAAACACTGCAGACATCCCCGAAACACCAACCAAAATCTACTTGGAAATCTGATTAACTCCACTAGATATAGAAGCACTGTTTGCAATGTACAGTTGATGACATGACTAGATTTGTCAACATTTTTCAAGGAAACATGCAGCTAAATTCCCTCACAGGCATTGCACTGTTTGTGGTTATCAAATTGAAAGCTATGTTACCCTTTGGGATCATTTTAGGCTGCCTTTGGAGACATCAGCAAAATAAGCCAATCAGGTATCCATCAGTGTGCGAAACAAGTAACTGATGTTTTGTTTGCTTGAGCAGGTGAGTTCATATCATTTAACGTGGACTACAGCATAAAAGCACTATACAATCTCACAGTGATAGGAACCTGAGAACTCCAGGGAATCATAGGTAGTAATCATGCAGCTTTCAAAAGGTGCTGATCAAATCCAATTATAGATGCTATTTATATTTAGGAGAAACAGGAAATATACATTCTCAATGTGCCACCTTACAGGTTAGGTATCAAATGTTCAGAACAAAAAAATGTTTAATTATAAAGCCTGTGCAAACAAAAACTAAGAAACATCAGGGATAAAATTGATATGCGTCATTTAGTGTTTGAATTAATAATTATCCCCAAGTATTTATGACAAACTAGCCTCCTTATACTGTAACAAATATTTGTGGTTCATATCTATCACACTTACATGGGGAAGGTGTCATGAAATCAAATATTCATTTCTGCAAATGTGCGCTTGAAGTGGCAAACTAAAGCATTTTTTTCCGTTTTTAAATTACAGTAATAAATGCCTATTTTATTCCATTCAAGCATACCACAAGTTTTATAAATAGGATATGTGGCACGTAATATGCTGCACATCTCCACTTGTAAGCTGACCATAACCCACCTTTGACTTTGCTATTCATGAGTTATTTGTCACTGTCAGTTGTAGAGATACTTATGATATCATGTAACTGGGCACCACATTATCAGAAATCCTTGAGCACTGAGTGCATATATTGAAAAATCACTCACTGTGCAACAAATTCACTGTGAGGACGAGGAATAAGAAAATAGAGTAGAAATTATGCCCAGCTCATTTTCCAAGATTAGTTCTAGAGATTAGTTCTTGGACTTTAGTTGGGGTGAACATCTAGTATTCAGTTTGATACAAAACACTTCTAGTCCACCTGGTTCTGCATAAAAATCAATTCCCCTCTTTTCTTAAAAAAAACTCTGCATTTATAGTCAGCCTCAAAATTTCACTCCAGGAATGCATTTTTCACTTTCCTCATACTGTTTAAGTTAGTGCAAGTAAGCAACATGGGTTATACTGCACAGATGTGTGCCAGTGTAAGACCCACTCTCAAAAAAGAGACTGCAGATGGAGAGTAACAAACAGACTGAGTCCTCCTTTGCAGTGCATGAAGTAAAGAGCTATTTTCAACCTAAAAGTTCTAACATTTGCTAATCCATCAAATAACTGTGCTGCAGTGAGGTATCTGGTGCTAGTGAAAATCAAGTGCCAGAATGGAAAAAGAAGAAATCCGTCCAGAAGAATATTGCTCAAGATCGAAAGTGCCATCAGGACAGGGAGCAGCATGGACCTGATTTTGTGAAGCATCAAAAATTGTCAGACTGCTTACATCGTTGCACTCAAATTAATCTAGTCAAATCTTGTGTTCAGTAAAGATTTCAGAGCAGCAGTTAGTTGGCAAGGCAGCTCAATGGAATAAAATAGCCCAGTGATGCAACAAAAGACTGGTGGTACCAGTCTGCAAAGATGACAGAACAGAATTGAAACCAATGGTAATTGTCCAAAATAAAACCATGCAGCACATTCAGTTCCCTGAAGACGTTTATCATGTTTATGATATTGGCTATATGAAGGAGGAAGGAATGAATTTACAGATAAACAATGTGTGAAATATGTGTTCCACTGGCATTTGTAAAGAATGCAGTTTATTAGTTGGGATATGTTCAGATCACATATTACTGATGAGATTAATTTTTGCCTGTGAAGAAATAATGGCTGCATCGCTGTTGAAGTTACACTGAATATCTGAAATTAAAACTTTAGATATGCACTTTAACAAGCATTAAACAGAATAACTGGATGATTAATGAAGAAAAGAAAATACCTTCACAAAGATTGAAAATATTCATGTTATCCCGGTTGATGTTTCATGTACCTTCGCTATAAAATTGTGAAATTCTACTAGTGCACTGGGTCACCAGTTCATTTAAAAGATGGAGAATATCCAATTTAATGGATGGAAAGGAAGGTGATTTATCATGGAAGGATGATTCTAGAAATCAAAATTCCAAAATGGAAATATCAACTCAGGGTAACTTCCTTACAATGCTGCTGAGCCTAAAATGATTCAGAATTATTTTGATGCTCTCTTTGGGTTCGATGCCAAAGACAATTAATTTGATGGTTTTCGAATGCCTTAAATGTGATAAACATATCTTTACTCAATTTATTCCATTCAATAAACCTAACCACCTTAATTTCCTTTGAATGAACTAGAGTTATAGTTTATCTTTCAAAATGGTGTCCAACAGTTCACATTTTAGATCCCAGACCAGCAACTGTATTTTACAATCTGTTTATAGACAGTAACATTTTTTTTTTAAAAATGTAGACAAAGTTTAAAAACCCAAGTACTTAATTAGAGAATAAAGCCACATGATTTGTTTTGAGCAAACTAAACAAACCAAACAACATCGGAAAACTAAAACAATCCATATATACATATATAAAAAATATATGCAAAAAAAGTATACAAGAGTTAACATTTAGAGTTAACATTAGGTTCATATAAATTAACAGGCAATCAGTGGTATAACACCCTACACAGCGCATCAAATGGTAAATGTGGTCAAGTCAGATCCCACTGATTTCTCGACAACAAGAGTCCCACCATGTTAGTTTGGCAGTGGCTCAGAAGTCTCAATAAAAGTTTGTCTCCCTTACAAGGAAATCCAATATTTTACTTGTGAAGGCCTAGCTTTGGAATTCCCTCAAAGGCTGCTCTTGCATGCAGTGCCTCAATAATTACTCACATCCAGGTAGTTCAATCTCTTCCTTTGACACTGTATTCCATTGGATTCCCAAGAATTTGAGTTAATTCCAACATTTACTCATAGGCACAGTTTTACCTGCTTCATAGAAAGCAAGCTTCCCTAAGATTCTCTGAGCTTCAATATTCCTCAGCTGGGCTTCCTTCATTTCCACTTTCAGTGCCCTGAACTATCAATCGTTCCAAGGGTTTCTTCTTAAACTTGACACCAAATTTTAGTTGCAGCTACTGATTCCAGTGCTCTGAGAACTCTGCCCAAAATTTACTATAACTGCACTTCTTAGATATAAAATTCCATCCCTTCTAAGGAGGCCTGATGGTATTATCAGTGGACTATTAATCCAGAAACTCAGCTGATGTTCTGGGGACCCAGGTTTGAATCCTGCCACGGTAGCTATCTGGAATTAAGTATCTCTTAATCACCATTGTCAATTATCAGAAAAAACCCATCTGGCTCACTAATGTCCTTCAAGGAAGAAAATCTGCCATCCTCACCTGGTCTGGCCTACATATGACTCCAGACCCAGAGCAATGTCGTTTACTCTCTACTGAAATGGCCTAGCACACCACTCAGTTGTATCAATCGCGACAAAGTCTCAACAAAGAAATAAAACCAGATGGACTACCTGGTATTGACCTAGGCACCAGAAAAGACAACGGTGTAAACAGTCGATCTTGCAAAGTCCTCCTTACTACCATCTAGAGGTTAGTGCCAAAATTGAGACTGCTGCTGTCTTACAGACTAATCAAACAACAAACAGACATAGTCATACTCACGAAATCATACATTTACAGACAATATTCCAGACACGACCATCACCATCTCTGGATATGTCCAGTCTCACCGGCAGGACAGACCCAGCAGAAGGGGTGGCACCATAGTACACAGTCAGGAGGGAGTTGCCCCAGGATTCCCCAACATTAACTCAGACCCCCATGAAGTCTCACGGCTTCAGGTTAAATATGGGCATAGAAAGCTCCTGCTGATTATGACAGACTGTCCTCCCTCAGCTGATGAAGCCGCACTCCTCCACGTTGAACAACATTTGGAGGAAGGACTGAGGGTTGCAAGAATAAAAAATGTACTCTAGTTGGGAGATTTCAATGTCCACCACCAAGAGTGGCTCGGCAGCAGTGCTACTGATTGAGCTGGTGGGGTCCGAAAGGACAAAGCTGCTAGACTGGGTCTGTGGCAAGCGGTGAGAGAACCAACAGGAGGGAAAAACATACTTGACCTCATCCTCAATAATCTGCCAGCTGCACTTGCATCTGTCCATGACAGTATCAGTAAAAGTGACCACCACATAGTCCTTGTGGAGACAAAGTCCTGCCTCACATTGAGGATACCCTACATCATGTTGTGTGGCACTATCACTGTGCCAAATAGGACAGACTTCGCACAGAGCTAGCAACTCAAGACTGGGCATCCATGAGGCGCTGTAGGCCATCAACAGCAGCAAAATTGTACTCCAGCACAATCTGCAACCTCATGGCCCAGTATATCCCCCACTCCACCACCACCATCAAGTCAGAGGGTCAATCCTGGTTCAATGGACAGTCAAGAGGGCATGAACAAAAAAAAAACATTTTTTTTTAAGAAGTAAAAAAAAACCTGTTTCATTTTTCATTGATGATATTGGCCTGTGCATCACCTGCTAGTGATCTATATATATCCTTGTATCTTGGAAATATAGTTTTATAAAATTAGTAGAATTTTATAATCCTAAAGCTTCCATAGAATCTCTACAATGTGGAAGGAGGCCATTTGGCCCATCAAGTCCACACTGACCCTCCAAAGAGCATCACTCCCAGATCAAGTCCCTAACATATCCCTGTAACTGTGCATTCCCCATGGTCAATCCATGTAACCTGCACATCTTGTGAGAGGAAGATGGTTGTGGGAGGAAACTGGAGCACTCAGAGGAAACCCATGTGAAAGCCAGGAAAAATGTGCAAGCTCCAGACAGACAGTTCCCTGAGGGTGGAATTGAATCTGGGTCCCTGATGCTGTGAAGCAGCAATGCTAACCACTGAGCCACCATGCCACCCTAGTATCTTTTCCAGTGTCTTTGCCAGTACCTTTCTTTATCCTGTTAAATCTGAACCCTTGTAATATTTCCAATGTTGCAGTTGTTCTATTAAGGATAATGAGAGGGCTCTTGAAGCTGCAACACCATTAGGAGGCTATCCAACATGGAAGAACCCACACAGCCAGCACCGGTAAGTGTCTTGAGGAACCCTCTCAGCAACTTTCAAAAATCTGGCTCTGAAAAAAAATTGGCCATGTCATCTGGGCCACAATTGGGAGGGTAACTGGATGTAGCCAAGAAGAATTCAAAAGTCTGCCTGGAACACTAGCTTCCTGATCTGCTGCCCGGACACAACCTCATGGCAGCTGTCATGCATTTGCCACAATAGACAACCGCACAGGGTAACTGGCAACTTCCAATTGGCCTCTGTCCATGGTCTGTGGATAGCTGCTCCATCCCTGACTCAGCCTTCCATAAAATAGCTCAGAAGAATGATTTGTTGCTGGAAAACCGGCCACAATTTTGTGAGGCAAGACTAAGCCCTCGACCACTTCCTTTCATGCCTCACGCTGGGGCAAAAATCCTGCCCTAAATGTTAAAATTGACATGATTCTAAGTCAGCTTGAATGATCTCAAGAAGTGCCTCTGTGCGTTGCTAAAAGCAGAAGTTACAGGGACAGTAAAATTCAATAAAGTTTTAAAATTAAAAAAAAGGTAGTGATTTTATTTTCCTTTTTATTTCACAAACATGAATATATACCTGGAAAAAGACTATATTTTAGATGCCAAAGGATGGCAAATGCAACTCAGTTCCACATGTGCACATAGTTCAGAGTTACATATTCACAATCTGAAATATTTTTTGTAGAACATGTATTTTAAAAATCTCATTTACACACGTGTTAAATATCTTGTTTGACAAAACTCCATACACATTTGTATCATTTACTGAATGTCTATGTTCAAGGGGTTGGATTTCTGTGCAGGGGCGAGAACAATTTGTCGCTAAGAATACTTAGAGTGAACTTTTATCATCTGCAGGTTAACTGCAACAAAAACCAAATACACCTGATTTATTCTAATAATATGCCTTAAACTTAGTTTGGAAGGACTACTTCTGCTGCACCCCTTTGAACCATTCTGGAATTGAATATTTCTTGGTTATGGAAATCCATTAAATGGATGCAATGAAGCGCAATTTTCAGGTTCAGCAGAATCTGCTCTAGGGATGCTAGACCGATTTTATATTAGCTGTAGTTTATGATAATGAGGACCTAATGCATTTTTTTGGAATGTGAGCTACTCAGCCACGAGCTTGTGCCAGTCACACACTGCTCACGTGTTCTAGAAATGAATGTGGCAGAGCCAGTCGCTCTGTGAGATATTGTATTATAATTCTCTTTACTAACTCACTCACAAGTGCTGTCTGTTTACTATACTGCGTTTCTATTCATTCATTCATAAAACTGCATTTTTGTAATACATTTTACTCTTTCATAATAAACTAAATTAAACATCCCTTCCTAGGTTGCTAATCCATTACTGTTTCTTTACACCTTTCAATTCTTATTGGCCCCATGCTGCAATCAGTGTTAAGACCTGTTTCTGTATCAAAGGCTATGCCTGAATAAGTGTTAATACTGTAACCTACTCAGTACAATTCCATCCCAGCCATCGTGTCTCCATAACTCACTCGAAACAATGGAAAGATTATAATATTAATTAGCCCTCGGTAACTGTCTGTCGGGAACTGAATAGGCTATAGAACATCAAATGGTTTCCTCCACCAGCATGTCCCAACATTCTGCTTCTTTTTATCTCTTTGAAATTTCCTTATATACTACCTATTTCTATAACACTGTAATTCCTATTTCTAACTTTTATTTAGCACTACCATCTTGAACTAACGTATGGATTTATACTTTTTAAATACATATTAAATACAACCACAGGGAGTCCCTTTAAGGAACTTACTATCAAAACAGTGCTTCCGTGAAACTGCATGAATGAATGTGTAGGAGCTTTCAAAGACTGGCAATAGTAAATGAAATCTCTCAACCCAGCTGTAGGAGATCAGTTTACTATCCTCTATATTTTTATTTAGTACACGTGTAATTTCTCACTTATTTAGTACATATATGTTTCGTATTTCTACTAATGTTGCAAACTTTAAAGACTAAAGGTCCAACACCTTTTATTATGCAAGCTCAGACTGGACAGACACTCTAATCCCATCAGGAGGAACAGCCAGCATTTAGCAAGTGCTTAAACTATCTCCTGTTTCCCCAAGACAGAAGTCACACAAACTTGTGTACGATAGGTACAACTATGTGACACCATTGGGCTAAACTTTTAATGTGTGTAAAAACTGTATAAAGAGGCAGCTGTAAAGCTATACTTTGGATTCCATTGCCACCTTGAACTGTGCCACTGCGGATACTCAATAAAGAGGCTATTTTCGCCATTCACCGATCTTGGTTATTATTGAACATGACCCCACAACTGCTATACAAAAAAGTATTTAATTGCTTCCTTTACAGCACCACTGTTGCATATTGCTAACACCAGTTGACCACATTCCTCTGCCCTCTTTCTCTCCTTGGACTCGTGGCCAGCAGTTTGCTATAATTATTTGGTGAATATGGCCTTTACAATGAACAATTTCTTTGTGATCCTCCAACGTTTGCTTTTGAGGGCAAACATTTTTCCCTCTGCCTACTTGCAAGTTGAAAACTGGCCAAAACTACAAGACTCTTTCCACAAAGAAGGATTTTTCTTTTAGTCTGCCAACATGCTAGAAACAATGTGGGATTCATGTAGTCGTGTGACCATTTCCCACATTTTCCCCACACAGATTTTGAGTTTTGCCTACATTTAGTCAGGAAGCATTCCAGAGGAGTCCGCATACTTTTTTACTTCGGAGATCATATGTATGTGATCTGTGACTGGAACCCCTCACCCGGGCCAGCTAATCTTCCATCCCTCCTTGTAGTTACAAATCAGACCCATCTATTCCTATGATCTTGAAAGTAAATCACTTGAAACATGGTTTGGAGGCTTGTGGGACTAGGATGAGACAGGCTTGTATCTCTTGGCTCACAAACGGTGCTGCAAAACCATTTACATTCTCCCTGATCTTCACCTTACCACACTGCAGTTGCCTGCATTCTGCAACCAGAGACACATATGGTTGGAATCAAACCTGCCAAATTTAGTGTCTACCAGTTTCAACAACATACATTTATTGCTAACTAGGTGAGTTAGCTGCCACCTTTTGTACTAACTCAGTAAAACCTGGAAGTTGCTTGGTTAGAGCCAGATCCCCCTTTCACTCAAATATTTTACCCACCCAACTCCCCCATCAGCTAACCATTCCATATACTCCCTTTGCTCTCTTATACCTCCAGTAACCTGGGTTGAGACAGACCAGACATCAATTTTCCATGACTGCTAGAAAAGAATATTCTGTAACTTGCTAATTGGGGTTAGATTCAAGGTTATTTCTCTCAAATCTGAGAAAAAATGACATTGGACCAAGCCAATGCTATGACAAAAATCTTTCTTAGACTTTAAAGACAATCAAATCTTACAGCACAGAAATAGGCCATTCATCCATCATCATTCTGTCCACTCTTTGAGATAACTATCCAATTATTTACACTCCCACATTCTTTTTTACATTGTTTTTCAGCTGTATACTTCTTTCATTTTATTACTTTGATTTCCATATTCCAATGTTTTATGTATCTCCCCATGTTTTGGTATGTATTTTTCTTTTCTTTTTTTTTGGCATTCATTCCTCAAGAAGTCATAGTTAAATGTTTAATTCCACAGCTTAAAGCATACACACCAATTAAAACACAGAGATACTTAATAAACATGTGGAATACACTGGCAGTCAGAATGGAATATGGGTGTTTACAATTAGATTTCTAACCAGCTGTTAACCATGTTTTGTTAATACCTTGTCTAGGATTTTTTTGTCAATTCTTAATCGCAAAACCACAAAATATGAAAAATTTAGGATGGGGCAATCCCATGTTAATAAACATTTTGCACGCTCCATCAGTTTCATCTTAACATCCAGCAATCTAGGATCATTCAAGGTCACATTTAGCATCTAGTGCAGCAGTTAGCATAATGCATTTGATGCTGAGATGTTGGGTTGCCTAGAAAATGAGGTCAGCCTGTGGGAGGAAGAGAAGCTGTCAACGGATGCCATGGAGTGCAGTCATCTAACATGGCAGACCTAATGAAAAATTTAGAATGCAGAAAGATTTTTAATATTATCATTTTCAATTTGGAAACCTGATTAAATTCGATATTTTCAGGTTACATAATTTTGGAGGAAATCTAATACGGAACTTGCCAAGAGTTACGGAGGAATGATATCAGAGGAATAAAATATGTATAGGGACTTTTCTACAGAACTCACGCAAATATATTAAAGGTGAATGTGACTGTGGAGCAATTATGTTTTCAGCTTGAAGTGTTTGCTTGCTTCTATCAGTCAGTGCCTCTGTTTATTTTTAAACAAACTTCTGGAGGTACACAATAGCCTTGTAGGAGATAGCAGGCGAAGATACTATGAGGACTTTTACTTTGCTTTTATCATTACTGTTCTTGTATAATGGAGATGGGGCAGGGAGGACTGGGTGTGGGATATATTGATGCCAAAAAAAACTTCTGTTACATTTTTTATTACAGAAAATGTTTTTTTTACACAATGTTCATAGCAAGGCAAGGAATTGCAATGCATTTTTAGATTGAATCACAAAATTGTTATGCTGCAGTAGGAAGCTGTTCAGCCCATCATTTTTACACCGACTCTCCAAATAAGCATAATGACTGAGTGCCATTCTCCAGCCCTTTCCCCTTTGTAGAGGTACAAAGCGACTGAGGTGTCCTTATCAATATGTTGCTGAAGGCTAACATGCAGTTGCAACAATGTAATGAGGTGGCTAATGGAATGTTAGCCTTTATTGCAAGAGGACTTGAATAAAGCAGTAGTGAAGTCTTGCTTTAATTGTTCGGGAGCTTAGTTAGATTACGCATGGAATAATGTGTGCAGGTTTGGTCTCTTTATCTCAGGAAAGATAATATTGCAAGAGAATGTGTACAATAAACGTCGACCAGACTTAATCAGACTGTAAGAAATAGGAGCAGCAGTAGACTAGTTGGTCCCTCAAGCCTGTTCCACCATTCCATAGGACCATGGCTGATGCAACATTCCTCACGTCCATTTTCCTGCCCTTTCCCATAAACTTTGATTTCCTTATGCATCAAGAATCTACCTATTGCAGCCTTTAATATACACAAAGACACCTCCTGCACAGGCCTTTGTGGCCAGAAGTTCCAAAGACTCATTAATCTCTGAGGGGGGAATTTCAAAGAACAAAGAATAGTACAGCACAGGAACAGGTCCTTTGGCCCACCAAGACTGCGCTGACGCATGACGTTTTTCTAAACTAAAAACCTTTAGCTCTACATGGTCCATATCTCTCTATTCCCAGACCATTCATATATCTTTCAAGGTGCTTCTTAAATGTTGCTATTGTGTCTGCCTCCACCACCTCCTCTAGCAGTGCATTCCAGCCACTTACCACCCTCTGTGTAAAAAAAACCTGCCCCTCACATCTCCTTTAAACTTACCCCCTTTTACCTTAACTCTATGTCCCCTAGTAATTAACATTTCTACCCTGGCCTTTCATAATTTTGTAAACTTCTGTCAGGTCGCCCCTCATCCTTTGACGTTCAAGTGAAAACAAAGCGAGTTTGTCCACTCTATCCTCATTGCTAATGCCCTCCAAACCAGGCAATATCTTAGTGAACTGTTTCTTTAGCCTCTCCAAAGTCTCCACATCCTTCTGGGAGCGTGGCAATCAGAACTATACACAATACTCAAAATGTGGCCTAACCAAAGTTCTCTACAGCTGCAACATGACTTGCTAATTTTTATACTCTGTGCTCTGATCGATGAAAGCAAGCATGCTATATGCTTCAGAGATAGTAGGAATTGCTATATGCTTTATTGACCACCTTATCCACTTGTATTGCCACTTGCAGGGGATGGTGGACCTGTATACTTAGATCCCTTTGCATGTTGATGCTATTAAGTGTTCTGCCATCTACTGTATACCTCCCTCCTGCATTAGATCTCTCAAAATTCATCACCTTGCACTTGTCCGGATTAAACTTCATCTGCCATTTCTCTGCCCAAGCCTCCAGCCTATCTATAATCTGGCTGTATCCTCTGGCAGTCCTCCTCACTTTCAGCAGCTCCCCCAATCTTTGTGTTGTCCACAAACATACTAAACAGGCCACTTACATTCTCCTTCAAATCATATATATAGGTAGTTCTCCTATAATGCTATAGTTGCGTTCTTGTGTGACCTCACGCCATAGAAAATCGCATTGTAGAAAATCGCCACAGAAAATTGCATTATAGGGGAATTGCTATAGAAATTTGCTATACCTGTACAGCAGAAAGTTTGCATTATCCAATCAGCGTCCACTATTTATCAATCACATTACAGCCAATTTGCATTAACAAAATATGAATTATAGCAGAACTACCTGTATCTATTGCAAACAATAGGGGCTGTAGCCCTGATCCCTGTGGAACACCACTTGTCACAGATCTCCAGTAAGAAAAATACTCTTCCATCACAACTCTTGGTCTTCTATGATTGTGCCAGTATGTATTTTACCAGCTCACTGTGGATTTCACTATTTGTATCATCCTCCCATGAGAGTCCTTATCAAAGGCCTTGTTAAAGTTCATGTAGACAACATCTACCACCTTGCCCTCATCAATCATTTTCGTCAGTTCGCCAAAAAACTCAATCAAGTTTGCAGGCATGACTTTCCCCGCTTTTTAAACATTTTTCTTCTCTCCCTCTCTCTCTCCCCCTTGTCTCACAGCCGCTTTCTCTACTCATTTCAGTCTTACATTAGTGCCCCTTTATTCTGAGACTACGCCCTCTGGTCGTGGACACTCCCATGATCGCATTTACCCTGTCATACCACTTAAGATTATTATATATTTCAATTAGATCACCTCTCATTCTTCTAAATTACATTGATTAGAATCATAGAATCCTCACAGTTTAGAAACAGGCCATTCGGCCCAACAAATCCACACCAACCCTCTGAAGAGCATCCCACCTAGACCCATCCCCCTACCCTATCCCTGTATTTCCCATGGCAAATGCACCTAACCTACACATCTCTGAACACTACAGGCAATTTAGCATGGCCATGCCACCTATATTGCATGTCTTTGGACTGTGGGAGGAAACCAGAGCTCCTGGCAGCATTCCACACACACACGTAGAGAACGTGCAAACTCCAAACAGTCATCTGAAGTTGGAAATCAAACCCAGGTCCCTGGCACTGTGAGGCAGCAGTGCTGACCACTGAGCCACCGTGCCACCCCTATCCCAATCTGTTTAGTCTTTGCTCAAAAGACAATCCCTTCATACTAGGGATCATCCTAGTGAACCTTCTCTCAACTGTCTCCAATAAAATGATAGATTTCCTTAAATAAGGAGACCAGAACTGCTCACAGTACTCCAGATGTGGTCACACCTGCACCATATACATTTGCAGTTAGACTTTCCTATCCACCTACTCTGACCACCTTGAAATAAGGACTAATATTCCATCAGCCTTCCTGATTAGCTGCTGCAGCATTGTTGTTAACTTTCTGTCTTTCATGCACAAGTACCCCAAGTCCTTTTGTGTTGCAGGTTTTTTGTTCATTTAAATAATACTCTGTTCTTTTGATTTCTCTTTCAAAATGAATAACTTCACATTTTCCACATTTGCCAACTTTTTGCCGACCTGCTTAAACTGTTTACATCCTTCTTGTATCTTCTCCTTCCACAAACTTTTGGGTCATCTGCAAATTTGGATTCAGTGCATTCACTTCCTCCTTCCAAGTCATTAACATCTGTTATAAATAGATGTGGTCCCAGCACAGATTCCTGTTCCCAGGGATCTTGGTCCCAGGATGGTGGGACTGTCCTATGAAAAGAGATTGGATAAAATGAGCTTGTATTCTCTACAGTTTTAAAGAATGAGTGGTGATCTCATTGAAATTTACAATATATTTGAAAGGATAGATGGGGTACATGCAAACGAGATGTGTCCCCGGCTGGGGAGTCTAGAAACAGGAGGATTTCACTTGGATCCAAGATGAGGAGTTTTTTTTTCACTTAGTTGAAAAACCTTTGGAATTCTTTACCACAAAGGGCTATCGAAGCTTGAGTGTTTGGGCATGTTTAAGGTAGACATTTATACATTTCTGATTACAGGTGGCATTATTTGATTATGGGGATGGGCTGGTAAATGACATTGAAATGTTCGATCACATTAGCTGGTGGGGGCAGGCTTTATGGGCTGAATGACCTACTGTTCCTAAGTAACCCTGCACAATATTTTTATTTGAATGATCTTCTATTGCCCTTGTGAGTGCATGTTGAATGACTATCACATAGTATCATTAATAGATGTTATTGAAGTAGATACAACATGAAAAGTAAAGATTCCGTAATTCTGGCTTTGGAGCAGAAACCATTACTGAATTAGTGGGATCTTTAATTCTCATGTATCCTTTTTCAAATGGAAATCCACGATGCTTTAACTGCAGTCTTTAAAAGGAACTAAGATCAAACTGCTGACTGCCGTAATTTAGCACCTGTAGCTGATAGAACTAGATGATTTTCATTCCATCTATTTGTGTCAGATCTAAATATGAATCTTATGGGTAAAGAGACTATGTCACCCTCATGCTACAGCTAACTAATAGCAAAATTCATCTGTGCATTTTCTCTTTAGTTTGCATTTTACGCAATTCTCTGGAGGAATTTGAAGGCAGAGGGAGGGAAGGGAGTGAAGGAGGGCGAGCTGAGGTGGGGGAATGTAAGATCCAGGATGCAGCCTCCTGCCACTTTTCCACTCAAGTTGAACCAGTTGGAAATTTTACCAGCAAGATGTAAATGGCCTACCCGGTCACCAATGGACTCCTTGAATCCTTTAAGTGGCAGGTTAATGGCTGCTTAAGGGCCTTATCCTGACTCTGCTGGTGTTTCACCTAGAGTGGGAATAGGCCCACTCCATCTGGGAAGCCTGGCTGTTTTTCTAATTAAAGATTTCCATAGTTTGAATGTGTCAGAACATTAGTGGACAACAAGGTCTGCTTTCTTAAATAACACAGTGTGGAGCTGGAGGAACACAGCAGGCCAGGCAGCATCAGAGCATTTTTCTGAAGAAGGGTCCCGACCCAAAACGTCAGCATTCCTGCTCCTCCGATGCTGCCTGTCCTGCTGTGTTCCTCCAGCTCCACCCTGTTATCTCAGACTCCAGCACTGGCAGTTCTTACTATCTCCAAGGTCTGCTTTCTTGTTTGTTTTAGCCTTGAATACTCCTGGCAGAGCTGGAGAGACGATTTGAACATTCATACTCCTAGCTAGGATATTTGTCAAGTAAATGAAATCCAGTATAATGCTAATGGTTTCTACATATTTTTCAAAAAACCAAGCTGTTTGAACATATTATGACACACCTCCATAGCCATCAATTTCTGAAATAGGATTTGAACACAGATGTAGGCACACAAGCACTGTGCCGCCACATATTTCTTGGGCTTTACTTTATGTTCAGAAGAAAGAACAATATTTTGTGATAAATTGGAAGCTACATGGGGCCAAAGTCAAATATGTGATTAAAAAGGACATCTGGTCATGTCAGCTGTTTCTGCTCAAGTCTTTAAAGCAGGACACTGAGAGTGGTGAGGCACCTAATTGTGTCAAAACGAGGCTCATCTTGCTCCAGGGTGAGTACCTGATCATTAAGTTTGATGCTACAGTACGGGTTTGAGTGCAAAACAGACTGATCAAGGAGAAGGTAAAATCAAGACTGTCTTTGGGATTATCACTTAAAAGCAACACCATTTATTATGTATTGATGCTGAATACTACTATAAATTATAATCATAGATATACCAGGCTCTGATGTTATTAGGTAAGAACTAATCTATCTTTCTGGGTGTCAATATCTTTGTGCTCTCAAAATTCTCTCTCTTTCTGGAGTATAGTGTAGTCTCTTCCAACTCCACCCAAACTGTGCTAATTATGAACAGTGATGTGCATTTCTATTACATCATTGTGAGGTCACTTCAGGATCCTGAATCACTTAAATAACATCATTGCCCATATGTTTTACCCGTTGTAATAAACATGGAGTAATATTTATATGTACTCTCAAATGAGATATGGGGGGTTACATCTTTTTATAACATCTACCATATATTTTGTCCTTATTTCACGCTACATCTCTCTAAATCTTTGACATGATTCATCTGTTTCAATAGGTAAATCAGGAAAGCCTATTCCCAGGAAAGAAGCATTCTGAGGCAAAGTTTTTGCATTTTTGTTGCTGGTTTCCATTAGATCAAAGATTCAATTTATCTGGCTCAAGAAATTTGCAGTTTTGATATAACTAGAGGAGTGTATGAGAATTACAATATTGCTTTTGTTCTATTATTAATGTTGGGTACTGTTGTTAGTTCCCCTAGGAAAAAAAAATGAAGTAGTCCATCCATGTATTGTTTTTCATGTTAAAAAGTGTGATTCCTTGCTGTATTAATGTGTTTTACAAGATTCTGTTCCAAGCTACGAATGTACATTTGGTTTGAAAACAATTTGATTTGTTGCATGTTATGTTCTTCAACTAGCACATCTTTGAGAAGAGATCCTCTTTTGTTACAGTGAGTACAGTGCTGGCAGAAGGCTAGACTGTTTTATCTTCACTGATGTGAGGTTTGGAACTATACTTGCGACAAGATATTGTGGTATTAGATTGCTTTGGATTTTGCATCAATGTTGTCACATGTGGTATATTTTGAGATGAGAGATCTGTCTACTCTGGTAAGATGGCTTATTGTGCTTTAATTGATCAAAACATTTGTGATTAACTTGAAAGGTTAAAGACAGTATCTAACTTAAAGACAGTATCTAACTTAAAGAAGGTATAATTAAAACAAGTAGTAGGTCAGAAGCTTCAACAGAATATGAAAAAAAGAGCAAATAATGACAAAAAAGGTTAAAATTAGAATACAAGAGAAAGCTAGTCAGAATTATAAAACTAAAACGTTAAAGTTTATAATAAGAATTATATACTTACAAATAATTAAAGAGGAAGAATGTCAACAATGTGAGCATTGGACCTATAGAAAGTCATACTGGAGAATTAATCATGGAAAATAAAGAAATGGCATACGAATTGAACAGGTACTTTGTATCAGTGTTCACTGTGGAGGATCTGACAAACATCCTGGAAACACTGATAAATTGGGAAATGGAAAGGAAGAAGGAACTGACATTCGATGCTGTTCAAAAGAGATTCACCAGGCTGATTCCTCAGATGAAGGTTCGATTTACCAAGAATGCCTAAGTAGAATGGCCTTTATTCAGTAGAATTCAGGAGAATGAGGATTAATTGTATTGAAATATAGAAGATTTTGAGGGGACTTGACAGGGTGAATGTTGAGAAGATGATTCCACTAATGGGGAAAATCTTAAACTCGGGCCCAGAGAGTTATGGAGGTTGGATCACTGAAAATATTTCAAAAGGAAAAAGATAGATGTTTTGATTTGTAGATTTAAATTAGATAATTTTTAATTTAAAACACCTTCAATGACTGCCTGTCTCCATGATTTAGGTGACTAATCCTGCCTGTAGGAAACTTCAGCACTGTAATTAGGTCATATTGAAGTTATAGAGTGAGGTAAATCTGTTCTCGTTCTGGTAAACAACAACAATGTTTAACTATTTAGACTACGCATAGGCAGGTAGCAGAGAGCATTTCTAGAATTTGGTCTTTGTTCCAAATGTGTCCCTTGCATTAGTAGACTATAGAATCATAGAATCCCCACAGCGAAGAAACAGGCCCCTTGGCCCAACAAGTCCACATCGAACCCCAGAGCATCCCACCCAGACCTATCCCCCTATAACCTACCCAATCTACACATCCCCCTACAACCCACCCAATCTACACAATGCTCACTATGTATTCTTAGAAACGCTCGCCCCTAAGTCATTTGTTCTATCCCTCAGACCTGAACAGACCAGAATGAGCCTACATGTAAGTGTACCCAAAATCTGAAAATATCCTTTGGATATTTTATTATCTAAAGATTATACACAAATTTGTGAAGCCTTCCAAATATTTGGGAATCACGAGTTATTGAGAAAAGGCAGGAAAGTGGAGTTGACGGTTCATTGAATCATTTATTGTCACGTGTATTCTATATAAAATACAGTGAAAAGTGTGTACCGTCACCGTGCATGACACCATTCATATTAACTTAAAATAAAATTAAAAATAGAGAAAGATAACTTAAAGGGAGTCCAACTTTTCCTCCTCTGCTGCTACGGTCCCACTCCGGCTACCACAGCCCATGCCATACCGCCACCATGCCTTCCTGCCACCACCTTCTGCCCCAAGTGTAACAGAGCCTGTGGAAGCTGCATTGGTGTGTACAACCACCTACAGACTTGCTCTGAGAATGGAAGAGATTCATCCACATCTGCAAGGGCCCATCAATGATGATGGTGATTTTGGTTATGATTTATAGCACTGATATGAATTGGGGAATGATTTGGGCACTACAATAAGAACCAGAAAGTTCAAGTTCAAATCTCATTTCAGGATGTGACGGCCAAAGAGATGTGTCATAATATACCCATATACATTAATTAAAAATTTGTTTAGGACTCATTTTTTAGCTGGGAGGGAGTTGGCCTGTGAAAGGGGAAATGCACTGCATTTCTGTTGTACTCGGTGTTGTGAATAAACTGAGATAGAAAACAGGCATGTTTCTGCTTCTCCCTTGGCCTGGTGGATATCTATCACATTAGAAGCATAGTTTCAAATTAGCAGGCACAGCCTTTCCCATGTTTGACTTGATGCCATGAGATTTTAGAAGTCCTAATGTTAATGTTCGGTTCTCTGAGATCATCGCTTTTGACTTTACTCCATTGTACCACCTGGAGACAAGGGATATTTGTTGTAAGACATAAAGTTGTGAATTACTACCATAACAGATTGTTACTGAATTATTGTGTGGTCCAGCCCTTCCAACATAGACATAAGTCCCTGGACATTAGTAAGGAGGGCTTAACCAAATGTCAAATCTGATGCCAGTATAATGGAGTACTGACCATGCCAATTTCATTTTTGATGGAATTTTATGAGATGTCTTAGTCAGGGTAACTGTGGAGGTCAGTGAATTTGTAATGGATATTGGTGGCCAGCCTACCCCAGAAATGGAAACAGAGCCATCAGGGAAGGGAAGGGAAGAGAAGGGAGAAGACCGAGGTGGACTAGGTCAAAATGACAGCAGGTTAGAAATTGGAAGAGAAAATATTCCAATAAAGTTTCTGATAAATTTTCTAATTCCGAATGAGAGATGGAAACAGCACTGTTGATGTCTTTGATACACTGGAACACGAAAAGAATTGTGGGCGGCGGTCAGACTAGGATTGGATCAAGGAATCTTCCATGAACCCCACAAAGAGACAGGCATAATTGAGGCCCATGCTGCTACTCATCGCCATACCTTTGAACTAAGAAATTGAGAGGAGTTAAAAGAGAAGTTGTTCGGGGTGAGGATGAACTTGACCAGGCAGAGGAAGGTGGTGGTAGATGGGGACAGTTTAGACCTTCCTTCCAGGAAGAAGAGGAGAGCCCTGAGACCATCCTGATGGAGGATGAACATGTAAAGGGATGGTACATCCATGGTGAAGAGGATGCAGCTGGAGCCCACAAACTGGAAATTCTGAAACTAATGTAAAGTGTCAGAAGAATCATGGGTGTAAGTGGGAAGGGACTAGACAAGAGGAAAAAATGAGCCTGAGCTTCCACCTGCATGCTATTTCAAAACACCACTGTGTTCCCTAACCAACATTTCTCTCTGGTTTGCTGCAGTGCTCCAGTGAAGCTTAGCACAAGCTGTAAGAACAGCATCTCATTTTCTGCTTGGGGACCCTGCAGCCTTCAAGACTCAGTAGTGGTACGGCCTGAGCACCTTCTTCTGTGACTATTACTGATCACTACACCCCAAGCCTAATCATCACATGGCCTGCTTTCAGCACAGCCAACCAATTTTCACTGACTCGTTGTCCCCATTGTAATCTTTTCTTTCTCCCTGGTGCACCATTCTCTATCCCTTTGTATGCCTTATTGTCTTTCTCTCCCTCTGGGCTCCATCTCTACTGGTTGCTCACTCCCTTATACCCCACCCCACAAAACACTGTCTTCAGCATATTTACCACATTTTCGTAGATATTTCTAGTTCTGATGAAGGGTCATTGGACCTGAAACATTAACTAAGCTTTCTTTCCACAGATGTTACCAGAACTAGTAAGTTTCCCCAGTGATTTCTGTACATTTTTCTTCCTGATTGTATGACAATCCAATAGTTTCATGGAGCTACACTTTCTGTTCTTATCACTGAATTACTGATCTCGATAAATAATCACCATGTAGGTACATTCTTAAGAGCAGTTGCCAGCAAAGTCCAGAACAGATAATAGTCGAAAGTAAAAATGATGTACAGAATTTAAAACTGACATTTTCATTGGCTGTGTTTTGGATGTTCATTAGGTCACTGAAAGAAGGTTTGTTGAAGGCTACTTTGCTGTCACAGAACCAAAGCAAACTAGATGCATGTAACATTAGATCAATATTACCTCGCCTAAACAATGACCCTGAAAGCAACTGAGAAATATATTTGATGACTTTATGGAAGTTGCCAAGGTAACTACTGCTACATTGCACTCAGTTGTGCAAGACTGTGTTACAATGCACTTTAACAATACTTCAGTGTAGTCTTAGTGTACAATCCCATTGAACAATTAGTCACGCATTTTCAAAATGGTGGTCAGCCAGCAGTGTGCACCATACAGGAAGACCACAAAGCAAATATGACTGAAGGTTTCTGAGTACGCCCCTGTTCAAAGGTGCCCACTGTCTCATTGAGGGACACAACATAGAGGAAGGGAGGGCTTACTGAGAACCACTTTCTTCTGACCACCTCCCACCTCTAGCCAACTGACACTCATGATGAATGTTGCTGCTACTATCTTCTTACAGTGGATGAATTTACAGCGCATGTTTGGTCTAATGTGGCAAGTGAAAACTACTTCTTTGTCTGACAAGGAAGGGAGGCAGTAATGTAACTGATGACCCAGGTTAATGTTCAGGTGACATGTGTTCAAATCTTACCATGCTAAATGGTGAAATTTGAATTCATTTTTTCAAAAAAAATCTTAAGAAAAAAAAGCTAGCCTAATGGCAACCCTTGTCAATTGTCAAATAATCACGTCTGTTTCACTCACATCCTCTTGTGAAGAGAATCTGCCACCTTTACCTGGTCTGATCCATATGTGACTCCAAACTCACAGCAATGGGATTAACTCTGAACTGTCCTTCGAATTAGTCCAGCAGACCATTCAGTTCAAAGGCAACTAAGAATTGGCAATAAATGTCAGTGGCAACTGCATCCTATGCACAATTTAGAAGAAGGCTCTTGTAATTAACAAGACACAAGTTATATTGATAGACATTGTTGCAGAGACTTTGAGAAGGACCAGATCTTTCAAGATCTCACGTTGATCCTCAACACTCAGCCCACCTTCTTTCACTTGTGGCCTATGCCCCTCATCAATTCTATGCCTCTGCTGACCACATTTCCATCAGTTGCCACCATATCCAGTGGCATTGGCAGACTGTCAACAGTTAGATTGCAGCCTCAGATTGGACATTAAATTGCAGGATGGAATTTCCACTCCTGAAATCCTAAATCCTTGCCAAGGCTCAACACTGGTCAGTTTAATTCCTGTTAGCATTTATTTCCCTAATAGAGTTAATGTAAATTTCCTACATCTAGATTCTCCAGCCATAAGGTGAGATCACAATAAGCAATAATAAATTCCGCCCAGGGAGTGAGGGCTCCCCCAAGTTGAGAGCTGATCTTGTCTTTTGCTTATTAATCATTATTTCCTTACTCATTCACTCCCTCACATTCAAGCATATACTCCAAGGTTAGCTTATTCACAGAGTAATATACCAGATTTTGTGCAGGGGCTAGACTGTAACATTACTTAATACAGTACCTTGTCGTGTAGGGGGTCTCATTCAAGCTCCATCATTTTTTGCCTGCCGAAGACAAGAATGTTTGGAGAGTCAAGCTGAGTTTCTGTAGAAATCCTTTGAACTGTGCAGGAAAATAGGGTATTGTATGTGACAATACAGTGTACATTAGGTGATTGATCCTCGTATTACTTGAAAGGACACAGTATAATTAAACTTAAGACAATGGTTACCTTGACGCTCACTGACAACTCTCTATTTTGACTGAAATGATTTTCAGGCTGCAGTATAGGAGTGTACAGCTCTGTGCGGATTTCCTTGTGGTATGACAGGATCCATATTGCAGGTTTCTCCTGATTTAATCAGGTAGGATTGCTTGCTTTTTGATTACAGATGATAGCACAAAGGTTTGCCCTGAGAGGTACCACAATGCACTTGCATCTGAAGGTTACTCAGAAGTTTTTGTTCCTCTATAACCTTGAAATACAAAGAGATAGTCAGATGGATTTTCATATAGACAGCATGTAATGAACTATATATTGGAAAGCTAGCACAGGTGACATATGGGTTGTAGCCATGGGAAACCAGCAGTCATTTATTTTCTTGTAAACCAATGGAGTATCTAACAGAAACATAGTGAATGGGAGCAGGAGTTTGCTCTTTGGTTCTGCTGCACCATTCAGTAAGATTATGATTCCCTGATTGTGGCCTTAACTCCAGTTTCCTGCCTTCACCCCAATAACTTTCAACTTACTTACCATTCGGAAATCTTTCACACAAAGCTGTTCAATGACCCAGCATCTGCTGCTCTCTTGGTAGCAAATTCCAAAGATTACTGACCTTCTGAGAGAAAAAAAATCCTTCACATTATTGTTTACTTGGGATATTTCTTATTTTTGAACTGTGTTCCCAGTTGTGGATTCCTTCATAAGAGAAGACATTTTCTAGCTCAAATCCTGTCAAGTCCCCCTCATATAAGGTCACATAACGTTCGACATGGTCACCTTCCATTCTTCTAAGCTCCAATGCATAAAGATGCAATCTGGTTGACCTTTTCTCATCAGACAATGATGTCAAAACAGGTGTCAACCTAGTGAACCTTTTCCTGAACCACTTCTAATGCAAGATAATCCTTCTACAGATGAGAAGACCAAAACTATATGCACTCAATGTACACTCTCATTAAGGTCCTGTACAACTGAAATAAGATTTCCCTACTTTCATGCTCCAACTTCCTTGTAACAAAAGCTGACATCTATTTGCTTTCCAGATCACTTGTTCTGCCTCAATGCCAACATTTTGTGATTCATATTCAATAACACTCAAGTCCCTTTATACAATAATTTTTGGCAGTCTTTCTCCATTTAAATAATATTCTTTTTATCTTTCCACCAAAGTAGTCAATTCACATTTTCTAATATTATACTCCCACTGCTTTTTTCTCCCACATTCACTTAAACTATTTGTATTCTTTTGCAGACTCTGTGTTCTCCTCGCACTTGATTTACCTATTTTTGTATTATTAGCACATTTGGCTGCAGCAAACCATATACCTATGGCTAAGACAACAAGGTGCAGGGCTGGATGAACACAGCAGGCCAAGCAGCATCATAGGAGCAGAGAGGCTGACGTTTCGGGCCTAGACCCTCTATGGCTTCCTGTTTTCTGTCTTCCTTCTTTCTTGAATAGATGTGTCAAATGTGTAGTTTTCTTATGCTATCATGTGAAAAACCAAACAAGAGTGTGTTCATGCAAACAATCATTGTGGGCATTTTAAAAAGTCAATCTCTTTAAGACAATTGGAGCTAAAAATATCTATTACATTCCGAATCTCTACCACTAACTCAATTCTACCATTGCTGAACTCCTGATCCATGCCTTCATTGCTCTAGACTTGCCTACCCCTCGTACTCCTGCCTGAATTTTCTTATTCTATCCTCTGTAAGCTTCAGGTCATCCAAACCTTTGTAACAACGACCTAACTCACATGATATGCTGTTCACCTATTTCTTCTGTGGTCTCTGATCTACACCACCTCACAGTTAAAATTCCTATTGTCTTCAAATTCCTCCTTGTCCTCATCCTCTTGTACTTATGTCCTGTCACACATTCCTCAAAGATATCTTTACTCTTCTCAGAATTTCTTCTTGAGCATCCCTGATTTAATCACTTGAACATTCATCGCTATACCTCAACTGCCTTGACCCTGTCCTGCAGAATTTCCTTCTAAATCTTTTCATCTCTGAAATGCATTAATCAAGACACTCTTTGCAATGTATCTCCATGACCATGCTTTTGGCCATCTGCCCTAATTTCCTTGTGTGGTTTGATTTCCTATTTGGTTTTATGATATTCTCTCAACAACCTGTCCAGAGATGTTATCACATACCTCTGGAGCAAGCAGGAGTTGAATCAGGGCCCATTGGCTCAGAAGTAAGAATACTACAACTGTGCCACGAAATCACTCTATATTCTGCTTTATATATTTAAACTATTTTCTGAACGTGTTCAGAAATGTTATTATATACCTCCTGAGCAGTTGGGACATGCACCTGGGCCTCCTGGTCCAGGGGAAGGGACACTACCACCGCACCACAAACTCACTTTATACTTTGTTATATAAAACCTCTGTGTAGTGGTTTCAGCTGTTTTATTACATGAAATAATATATTTAATTGTCGATTTTGGAACAAAGGGGAAAGATTGCAAAGATACAACGTAAACACAACTCAGGATGAGTTTCGATCACTTGTTTTCAAAATTGCAGTATTTCCTTCTACAGTCCTCGTAAAACAGTACGTTTTTCCCATTCCAGTCTACAATCAAAAATAAAACATTATTCTTCACATTGTGCTCTCCCTTACTTTCAGCAGAGATTAAAGTATAACCTGTCACAAAACTGGCATTCTCTCCAAAGGGCCTTCTCAGAATCAATTCCAATCCATGCATGTTCTGCCAAAGACAAACCCTTAACTTATTATCAGCTGATGTTTCATCCTGAGCTTTTTTCTTTGGCATTTGCTTTTATAAAGCTTGTCATTGCCTCACATTCTGAGAAGCAGGAGGAGATAGGTCCCAAGTTTATACTTCAGCCAGACCAGGAGTTAAATCTAGATTGAACCACCAGAATAGCTGCCTAACTAAGTGCACCACTCAGCCCCTCTAGCAGCAATTAACCTGAATATTTTATGAAACCATAAGATATCATCAGTGAAAAGAACAGGAACTACATCTCTACCAGACAATCCTTTCTACTTAAGGAGATATTTGTATTTAACAAAAAAGCCCCAAAACTATCATCATCTTATAAGTAATAGCATAAAATCAAAAACACAGTTAATCTCCTATGCTATCAGCCAATGCACTGATCTTTATTCCTTTTGAGTGAGACTCCATTAGCTGAACCTCACATTTTTTGGAATTAAGTCAAATGGAAACACAAGTGGTTGATAAACTAGGAATGAGAAACATTCAAATTTTTCCAGTGAGATTATGAGACACAAGAAGCTGTTCAATTGAAGAACATCCTCATTTAATTGTCAGACTGACCATGGTGCCAAGTTTCAAATGATCATTGTTCAGTTGCGGAATAAACCCTTTTTTCCCCATTTAACATGGCTTATAAAACAATTGGGTTGTTTTTTGACAGCAGAAGGAAATGCTGAGAATGAAAAACAATTTTAATTGTCTCAAGACAAGTTATATTTACATTTATAGAAAGATTTGGTCCTTCCTGTCATCTGCAGACTGAGTAGTAACGGGAACCCTTGATTGCGGATAATTTGCAATTGCCAAGCTCAAAGTGACTTGCTTACTGAAAGCTATACAAAAATTTTCTTAAATAATTGAGTGCCATTCCCATGTATTGGACAAGAAATTTAGAAATTTAGCCAAACAAATTAAGAGATGAAAGAGAGAAATAAAAGGTAGAAAAGAGAGGAAGAAACATGCCAAGCCACTGACATTTAGAGGACTTCCAGAAGTCAGGCACCCACTTAGCCCCAGGAAGAGAGAACTCTGTGGTAGCAGGAACTGCAGATGCTGGAGAATCCGAGACAACAAGGTGCAGGGCTGGATGAACACAGCAGGCCAAGCAGC
>NC_063336.1:52325730-52404984 GCF_021869965.1 Rhincodon typus
GCTGCTTGGCCTGCTGTGTTCATCCAGCCCTGCACCTTGTTGTCTCGAGAACTCTGTGGTGTCAGCTTTCAGAGAAGCTATCAGCATGCTCAGGGATGAACAGGAGCAGGAGACAGGGATGTGGAATGCAATGATCCTCATTGCCCAGGAGCTGCAGCAGGGCAGCAAGTTGTGTGAATCTGTCTGTCTCTATGAACAGGTTGCCCATCTGCTGTGGGAGTCCATGTACACCACCTTCAGGGTCTGTTGGAGAAGCAAAGTTAGGGAGATGTTTGGGTGCTATTTGGGGTAGGGGTAGTGTTCCATGGTGTTAGGGGACAGACCAGGAATGGCTGGAGAAATCAGGCCAGGCAGGGATATATGGTAGATGCAGTATCTGAGGCTTAGATCAAGTGGCAGGGATGTTGGGTTGGGTTTGGCAGTTTGGGGGCAGTACTGAATTTATGGCTGAGTCGGATGGAGGGGTGTTAGGTTAAAACCAATGGAGAGGTGCCAAGGTAAGTGGGGCATTGACCTCACCCCAGGTACTGCTCCCTAACAAGGAGAGTGGGTGGTACCAGTAGATACCAAGCTGGTGGAGGAACCACATGCAAACCTCAAAAAGTCTCCTCTCAAGTGGGTGCCCACCGTCTTTAACTCTACCCACCCTGAGATCTTCAATCCTATGAAAATTTGTGCTTAGGTGGGTGAGCCTAAATCTGGCCAAGGCTCTCTCAGCATGGCCGGGTCACGTAGCAACAAATGTTCCCAGGATCATCCATCCAAACCTCCAAAGCCAAAAAGCTCCACTATTGGACAGGCTCACTCCACCCGAGGTACAGACCTCCAGGACTGTATCTACATGTAAAGGAGGGGAGGGGAGAAAGAAAACCTTCTGTGGGCACATAGGTGGCATAGGTGATAATTTCATTGAAATTAGGATTTTGCATTTGTAAATATATGTTCACTTTACATCATCACCTTTGCAGTCAACTGTCATTTTAGCTGCAGCAACAAGAATGAAGGGACAGGGTGTAGCCATCCATAGCAAGACTTAACATTTTAACCCTGTCTGAAAGATAACTATTCTTTTTGTAGCCCTCCATACTAATGAGAAACTTTGTCATTAATGAATGAGGGTGTATCAGGTATTGTGAACATTTCTATCAGTTTGTAAAGTTAACTACAATTAAGCAACAGGAAAAGCAAAGAACAAACCAACAAATAAACTACATTTGCAGTTGGGATCAAACAGAGGCCGCTTGCCTCTCACCATCCAACCATGTACAATCAGTCCCATTGAAAGCAATGAAATGCTTGGAAGGATATGGGCCAATCATAGGTAAATGGGATTATATTAGTTTGGGATTATGGTCAGCATCGACTGGTTGGACTGAAGGGTTTATTGCCATGCTGTATGACTCTATGATTCTATGAATTATGGAAGATAGGTTAGACTTTTCAGCTGAGATAGTAGGAACTGCTGATGCTGGAGAATCTGAGACAACAAGGTGTAGAGCTGGATGTACACAGCAGGCCAAGCAGCATCAGAGGAGCAGGAAAGCTGACGTTTCGGGTCTAGACTCTTCTTCAGAAATTCAGACTTTTCAGCTCCTTGCTATAGGAAGGATGTTGAGAAACTTGAAAAGGTTCAGAAAAGATTTACAAGGATGTTGCCAGGGTTGGAGGTTTTGAACAGTAGAGAGAGGCTGAATAGACTGAGGTTATTTTCCCTGGAGCGTCAGAGGCTGAAGTGTGATATTATAGAGGTTTATAAAATCATGAGGGGCAAGGATAGGGTGAATAGCCAACATCTTTTCCCCTGGGTGGGGGAGTCCAAAACTAGAGGGCATAGGCTTAAGGTGAGAGGGGAAAGATTTAAAAGGGACCTAAGGGACAACTTTTTCATGCAGAGTGTAGCGCATGTATGAAATGAGCTGCCAGAGGAAGCTGTGGAGGCTGGTACAATTACAACATTTAAAAGGCATCTGGATTGTTATATGAATAGGAAGGGTTTAGAGGGGTATGGGCCAAATGCTGGCAATTGGGACTAGATTAATTTAGGATATCTGGTCAAAAAGACAACTTGGACCAAAGGGTCTATTTCCGTGCTGTGCAGCTCCATGACTCTATGACTCACCTGATATTGTTTATACTTCACAATTTTTACTCAGATTAATTTGTGATGATCAATAACATGCTTAAGATCTTTTGTGGCCAGGACTTTTAGCCAACATAGTTGGTCAATACATGAGGTTCACTCCGTGATTACAGATGTTTTTAACCTGTACTATGCAGTGTCTGATTAATGCAACTTCCCCTTGAAGGGCTGTGCGTTGCTTACAAGTGCAGACTGCTCCCTCAGAGAGAAAAATAGAACACTTACCATGTCCACTCCATTTGTGGTTATTGCCGTTTTTCATTTCCATTGCATGTTGGTGATTGAGATGATGTTGGAAGGTGTCAGAGGTAACACTTCAAGGAGAAAACTGTAGGCTCAGCCTGTCAATCTAGGTATCGGTGAGTTCCCTGACTGACATATTTGACACTCCCTAGAGTGATTGGATGTGACCTGCAGACCTACCAGCAGCCCACTTCTCTGGGCAGATGTCAGACAATGTCGGTGATTTTCTGTGCTATCACACTCTGCCTGATAACAATGTCCCTGGACTGGACTGACGCCCACTCTCCTTAGGCTTTGAGACAAGGTGTGAAACACATTCAGTGTGTTTCCCATGCAGTCTGTTGGCACATGATGCAAGTGTGACATTGAGTAGAGAGATGCCATACACAACATGTCTGCCTCTTCACTGGTTGTTGTTAGTGATCATTACAGTCTACCTATCTTCTTTTATGTTCTAATAGGAAATGTTATGAACATCAAAGTAAATGAGTATTAAGAAAACAAGTTAGGAGATGCACGTGTAACAATGCATAACTTTGGAACATGTCTCTGCAGGCAATATTGCCCAGTAACAGTATTGCAATGAAAATTATTGGTGAATTTCAAAGCGTATCGATGAGCTGTATTTGTAATGAGTCTGAGATGTTCCCTGATCATGTGGTGAAGCCAGTGTTTGGCTGATGTCAATATCTGTGAATGATGGGTGCAGGCATTGCCACGCTGGGATGTCAGAAAATGCAAATCAAGTGAGATGCTGAGAGAAAATACAGGTTAGCTGCAGCTCCAGGTAGCTGCTTTGATTTTCATTGTTGAGAATTGGCATCGCCTGGTTTCTCTCTGCTCTCTGGGAAAATAGCATCCTGGATATAAATGAGATTAGATTAAGTAATAATGAGATGTTGAAACATTCAACCAGGCCACTTGCTGCTCGTTAGTGAGATTCTCATCTAGTGCAAAAACCATAAGTGCAAAATTGGATTTGTTTTTACCAATAATGATAGTCTTAGTTTTCCATTCTCGCCAATATTTTTCCAACCGTCACACCACTATCCACATCATTCAGGGGCTGGGAAAATTCCACCATACCCACGTAAGTTTGTGATATCATAGCCATATAAATAGTTAGGTTTATAAATAAAACTCAAGACATCTATCTTACAAGAATGCAATTATTTGTGGTATACATTACACACATTAACATAAAAACACATATACTGCATCAGATGCGATTCTGTAATATAGGGAACACAGCCGCTAAGTTGCAGAGAGCAGTCTTCCACAAACAGCAGTGTGATAACAATCAGATAATCTGTTATTTATGATTTTGATGAAGGAAAAATTATCAGCCAAGACACCAAGAATAGTTTGTCTGCTCTTTTTCAAAACGGCACCATGGGAATTTGTACATTTAATCCAAGAAACAGTCACAACCTTGGTTTATGTCTCATCTGAAAGACAGTCACTGTAATGGTGCAGCACACTCCCAACATTGCACAGGATTGTCAGCCTTGATTTTAGCACTCAAGCTGTAGAATGGGACTTGAACATGAAATACTGGGGCTCAGACAAGAGCGTTACCAGATGAGCCATGCTAACAGCAGTGAATAGAGAAGCCTACTGGTTTTACCAATATTGAATGGAATGCTTTTCAGGTATTCTTGGCATCGAGGGCTCAAAACTTAGAAAATGGTTTTGTTTGTGTTCTTTATACATCTAGCTCATTTCTAACTTTATATTTGATGTCATTAACAGGGTTTACTCTACTTTCTAGTTCAGATGGCAGAAAATTGGGTAATAACAGATTAAAGTGCTACACATATGGTTTAAATTTATACCATAAACTTCAGCAGCTTATTGTCATTCCTTGCACACTCTGAACAGATTCTGCTATCAATTGTACTGCCCTCGTACCAATACAATTTGAATTTCCTTTCTTCATTGTTACAAATAAAATGCTCCTTCTCTATTTCACACATCATTGCAGCACCAAAATGCGTGCTACATTTGGAGCTGTGCCTAAAATATAAAAGAACAATAGACAAAATTATTTTAGCAATAAATTACAGATTAAAATTCAAATCTGTAATAGAATAGTAATCTTCATAGATTCCACATGCGTCAGTGAATTAAAGTAAAACTTTTAATAATAGTTACGAAAAGTATTAATTTCTTCAGCCTTTCCACTGTTATTTAAATATCCACAATGATTCTAGGAAATAGTAGTTTTTATTTCTTGATAGACTAAAATACTTAGGATGTCAGGATGAGATCCTGACATAGTTGGGAGGTGAGCTAAGATGGAATTAGAAGTTCAAACACAAGTAAGTGAGGCTGGAAGGCAGGGGAAACATTGGCTAGATAAGAAAGAAGTGAATTTAGCCAGGCTAAATGGAGTATATTTTAATGCAAAGAGCCTGAACATGAAAATAGATGAGCTGAGAGCACAGATAGGCTGGGGGTAGAAATATGATATCTTAGGTATGACCAAAACATGGCTGAAAGTAAGGCAGGATTAGCTACTCAACATTCTTGTTTATAGTATATTTAGTTGCGATAAAGGGGGTTAGGAAAGGAAGATGATGTAATATAAATCCATGAATCAACTACAGCAATGAGTTGGGGTGATGGATGATGAAATGAGGCCATATGAATAAAAATAAAGAAAAAATGAAAGAGGCAAACATGCCGTTTAACATGAATGAGAGGTCCCCAAATGGTCAGGGAGACATAGAGGATTAAATATGTAATCAAATTTCAGAAATGTGTAAGAATAACAAGGCAGTATTAGTATGGGATTTTTAACAACGCAAATGTTTACTGGGATAGTTTAAGTATAGAGAAAACAAAATTCTTAAATTGCATCCAGAGAACATTTTTAGCCAGTGCATAGAAAGCCCAACAAGGGAGGTAATTTACTGGACCTAATATTCGGAACTGAACCTGGGCAGATGGGAGGTCTGTCATTAGGAGAGCATTTTGGAGACAGTAAACATAACTCAGTTAGATTTAGGATAGTAATAGATGAGGATGGGCTACAAATAAAAGTTCTAATCAGGGTTGGGTTAGTTTTACTAAGAAATGATACAATTTGCTGTAGGTGAACTAGGAGCAACTAATTGGAGATAAATGGTGTTACAGCAGTGGAAGGCATTTAGAAAGGAAATAGAGAAAGTAGAGAGTAAATATTGAATCAGAGATAGTAGGAACTGCAGATGCTGGAGAATCCGAGACAACAAGGTGCAGGGCTGGATGAACACAGCAGGCCAAGCAGCATCATAGGAGCAGAAAGGCTGACGTTTCGGGCCTAGACTCTTCATCAGAAAATATGTTCCTATAAAGAAAAAGGGTAGGAAGAAAACCAGAAAACCCTGGATATCAGTGACATAAAGTTTATAATAAAGTAAAAAAAAGAAACATATGCTAGATACCAAGGGCCCAATATGGCAAAATCTCTGCAGGGGTATAAAAAGTGAAAAGGATATTTTGAAAAACAAAAACTAAGAAAGCCAGGAAAATGCACGATAAAGCATTGGTGGGTAAAGAAAAACCCAAGATAAGAAGTAGGGAAAGAAAAGGGCACATTATGGACCTTAAAGGTAATTTGCGTGTGGACGAGAAGACATTGGCATAGTCCTCAACGAATACTCTGCATTGGTCTTCCAAATGAAAATGAACAATACCCCAATACAACCATCAGTGAGGATGAGAACTAAGAAATTTACATAGAGCGAGAGCAGTTACTAGGAGTTTAGTAGGCAAGGAAGAAGATTACAGGAGCCTTGATAATAATTTTCAAATCTTTTTGAGCCTCAGCTGAAGTGTCAGAAGTCTGGGGGACTGCTAACGTTGTCCTTTATTAACAAAGGAAAGAAGAGAGAGAGAGAGACCAGTTAGTCTAACCTTAGTGGTGGGTGAGTAATGAGAAAGAAATCTGAGGGACAGAATATATTTGTACTTGAAGAGACAAATAAATCAGGGATAGTCAGGGATAGTTAAGAGAAGATTGTGTTTGAAAAATTTAGTCAACTTTTCTCAATGAGGTAACAAGGAATTGATCAGAGTGAGGCATTTGATGTGGTCTTCATGGGCTTCAGCAAGACTTTTGATAAGATCTCTAATGGTAGATATCAAGAAAGTAAGATCCCATTGGACCCAAGCTAAAAGGCACTTTGGATTTAACATTGTCTGAGAGGCAGGAAGCAGAGTGTAATGCTAGAAAGGTATTTCTTCACTGGAAGTCTGCTTTCAGTGGGGTTTTGCAGGGCACAGAGCTGGAGACCTTGCAGTTTGATGTGTATATTGATGATATGGGGGATATGATCAAGATGTTTGGGGATGAAACAAAGGTTTGTAAAGTGGTAAAGAGTGAAAAGACTAGCAGCAAACTGCACAGAGATATCAACATCCTGTTGAGCTGAGCGAAGCAGCAGCAAGCGAAATTCAACTTGGATGTCGTGCACTTGGTGAGGTTTACCAAAGCAAGGGATAACATTATGAATGGTAGGACCCTGGAGTGTGTTGAACATCAGAGGGACCTTGGTGTTCATATTCACAATCATGACAGCAATACAGGTAGATAGGGTACCTAAGAAGGCATATGGGGTAATTGTTTTTATTAGCTGAGGTATAAGATATAAGAACAGGAAGTCATTCCAGAAACTGTATAAAATGCTGGTGTGATGATGCTATGGCTTTAAGGTATGTATTCTGTCCTGGCTTTCTTTGAAGCGAGGGTTTGAGCCATAAGTCTTGAGCTGTCTATATGAGGCTGATAAAGTAAACAGCTTGTCAGCTCTTAGTTTTTGTTTAAAAGTTGGAACAATAGAAGCAACCTGAATGGGTGGAGTTAGGCTCCCACACAAGTAGGGTTTTAGTTCAGCTTTCGGTAGTTGTTAGGCTTTGAAGCTGGTTGTGGTGTATCTCTCTCTGTTACAGCTAAAAGCTTGAGCAGTCTCTCTGCTGTCAGAATTGTATGTGAGACAATCTGTTTTACTGACTTTGCCTTTGCCAAGGGTGTGTTTATGGGATGTTACTATATTGGAACAGTTGTTGTTTAATAGCTAAATAATATATTATTCTGTTAAGTTTTCCAATAGAGCTAAAATTATACCAATTCTTCTTTCTTTTGTTTGCATTTTAACTGTAGGGTAAGAATAAAGTGTGTTTTGCCTAAAGCCTAGTAGTGCTGCTAAATCATCATTTGCAACGGCTATCAAATTATGCCCCACCTCAATTTTTTACCTCAAAAAGATAAATAGTTGTGATGAATATTTAGGTTTTTTAGAATGGCCTACTTTAGTCATAAGATAGTGACAGGTACTAATTCCTATAGAAGATATATTTTGAATTATTTAGTTTCCATGAGATTTTAAAAAACTGACACTTACCAGCATGAAATATGAAAAATGTCTTAGATGACATTTATTTTTGTTTCTAATTTATCCAGCGCAATTTCACCTTCACAACCTGCTTCTGCAACACTGCACTCCCTCCCCAACTCAATCAACTGATCACTATATACATTGAGGTTACATACAGAAAGATTCTTGTGAAGACCCTACGTTTGAACCAAAAGATTTGGGTTCAAGTCCCACCTTCTGAAGAGGCATGTCAAATAGTTGACTAAAATATCAATACAAGTGGAGGACAGTGATTGCATGTTACTCGAGCAAATACAAAGAGGCTTCAAGCCAGAGGGCACCTCTGAAGTGTGTGGGAACAATATTTTGTTCTAAATTTGTATTCTTCATTTATAGTCTTACTTTGTTAAAGAATACCATTAAGAGACTATAAGTTAGTTAGTTAGCTTTTTTTCTCAAAGAGTTGCTTATTGACTTCGAGCTCGGGTCATGTGAGGAGTTATATACATGTTATGTCTCACACGATGAATATATCTATTCTGAGCTCTGATTTCTTCATTTACCAACAGTCTATCAGATGTTTAACATCAAAGCCGGCTGTTGTGCTGATTCTTGGCAGAGGGTAAGAATATTGAATGAGCTGGAATTGTTATTACCATTCCTCTCATCTGATTTTCCTCATTCAAAATCAAAACGCTGTTGAATTGAGGAGTGCTGAAAGGAACAGTCTCCAAGGTTACATCACCATGGTCTGATCAGAGAACAATAGAGGGGCTGCAACCAGACGAACTTTTGAGAGGAAGAGGAATCTAAGGGGCAACAAAAATTACTGTGAGGGAGCCGAGAAGACGGGAGAAGTCAGGTATACCTCTAATGCAGAAAGTTGTCAAATAGACAAAATTCAGGGCTCTCTCCTAGAATGCACACAGCACTCACAATAAAATGGATTATCCAGAGGGACAAATAGAAGTAAATGGTTATGATATAATGACTGGAAACATGGCTGCATGACGAACAGGACTGAGAAATGAACATTCAAGGATATTCAGTGTTTAGGAAGGACAGACAAGAAGGAAAAGAAGGTGCAGATTCACTGATAATATGAGATGGGATCAGCCTATTAGTGAGAGAGGACCTTAGATGAGAAGACGACCATTATGGAATTTGTTTGGGTAGAAGTAAGAAACAGCAAAGGCAGCAGACATTGATTGGATTATCTGTAGGCTACCAAAGTGGTCGAGTGGTGCATGGTATAAGTGAGAAACGAGAAGCTTGAGCAACAATAATCATGGGGGACTTCAAGTCATTGCAGTGTGGAGCTGGAGGAACACAGCAGGTCAGGCAGCATTAGAGGAACCGGAAGGTTGACTTTCCGGGTTGGGGCCTTTGACAGAACTGGGGAGGGTGAAGGGAGCTGGGAAATAAATAGAGAGAGGAGGGATGGGAGTGGGGGAAGGCAGGTAGGATAGTGATAGGTGGAAGTAGGTAGGGAGTCAGTGGGAAGGATGGGTTGAATAGGTAGGGAGGAAGATGGACAGGTTGTGTCCAATCAGGGAGGTGGGGATGAGAGGGAGGGTTGGACATGGGATGAGGCCAGGGGTGGGGAGATTTTAAAGCTGGTGAATTCTAAGTTCAGGCCATCAGGCTGTAGGCTCCCGAGGCGGAATATGAGGTGTTACTCCATCATTTTGTGTGTGGTGTCATTGTGGCACTGGAGGAGGCCCAGGATGGACATGTCATCCAGGGAGTGGGAGGGGGAGTTAAAATAGTTGGCAATCAGAAGGTGTTGTTGGTTATAGTGTACAGAGAGCAGGTACTCTGCAAATCAGTCACTGAGTCTGCACTTGGTCTCACCGATGTAGAGGAGGCCACATTGGGAGCAATGAGTACAGTAGGTTGGAGGATGTATAGGTGACCCCCTGTCAGATTTGGAAAGTTTGTCTTGGGCCTTGAATGGAGATGAGGGGGGAGGTGTAGGGGCAGGTGTAGCACTTCCTGCGGTTGTCGGGAAAGGTGCCGGGGGTGGTGGGGTTGGTGGGAGTGTGGAGCGGACGAGGAAGTCGCGGAGGAACGGTCCCTATGAAAGGCAGATAGGGGTGGGGAGCAAAATATCTCTTTGGCTATGGGGTCGGATTGTAGGTGGCGGAAGTGGTGGAGGATTTATGCTGGATGCAGAGGTTGGTGGGCTGGTATGTGAGGACCAGGAGGACTCTGTCTTTATTTTTGATAAGGGGTGGGAGTTTGAGGCTGGAAGGAGGACTGTTCCATGTATCCTACAAAGAGGCAGGCATAGCTCGGACCCATACAAGTGGCCATAACATGGAATTGAAAGTCTTGGAGGAGGTGGAGTTCATGGATAGTGAGCTGAACGCCAACTCTCTGACACCTCCTCCTTCCATCCCCTCCATTTTGATCCCCACCCCTGACCACCAAACCGTCATCTCCCAGACCATCCATAAACTTATCACCTCGGAAGACCTCCCACTCATAGCCTCCAACTCCATCGTTCCCCAAACCCACACTGCCCGTTTCAATCTCCTTCCCAAAATCCACAAATCTGACTGTTCCAGCTGACCCATTGTCTCTGCCTGCTCCTGCCCCACTGAACTCATCTCCACTTACCTCAACCCTGTCTTTTCCCCCCAGTCCAGGAACTCTCCACCTACGTTCGGTACACTACATATGCCCTCCACCTCCTCCAAATCTTTCAATTCCCCGGCCCCAAAACCTCATCTTCACTATGGACGTCCAATCCCTGCACATTTGTATGCAACATGCAGATGGCCTAAAAGCCCTCTGCTTCTTCCTCTCCTGCAGGCCCAACCAAATCCCCTGCACTGACACACTCATCTGCTTAACGGAACTTGTACTTTTCCTGTAACTCCTTCCACTTCCTAGAGACTAAAGGAATGGCTATGGGAACACATATGGGCCCAAGCAATGCCTACCTCTTCATAGGATACGTGGAACAGTCCCTCTTCTGCTGTTACACTGGCACCATTCCCTAACTCTTCCTCCGCTACAGTGATGACTGTATCAGCGCTGCCTCGTGCTCCCATGAGGAGCTTGAACGGTTCATCAACTTTACCAACACCTTTCACCCCAACCGTAAATTCACATGGACCATCTCTAATACCTTGCTCCCCTTCCTGAACCTCTCTGTCCCCATCTCTGGTAACCGTCTCAGCATTGACACCTATTTCAAACCCACCAACTCCCACAGCTACCTTGACTACACCTCCTCTCACTCACCCTCCTGCAAGTGTGTGATCACTTACTTCTAATTCCTCTGCCTCTGCTTCCAAGATGGAGTGTTCCATTTCCAAACAGCCCAGATGTCCTTCTATTCAAGGACTACAACTTAACCCCTCCGTTGGTCCAAATGCCCTCAACAGCATCTCTTGCATTTCTCGCACTTCTGTCCTCAAACTCCCTCCCCCCAACAAAAATAAAGACAGAATCCCCCTTGTTCTCACATACCACCCCACCAACCTCCGCATACGTCATATCATTCTCCACCACTCTGCCACCTACAATCTGACCCCATGACCAAAGAGATATTTCCCTCCCCACCCTTATCTGCCTTTCATGGGAACAGTCACTCTGCGACTCCCTCGTCCACTCCACACTCCCCAGTAACTCCACCACTCCCCGGCACCTTTCCCTACAACCGCACAAGATGCTACACCTGCCCCCACACCTCCCCCCTCGCCTCCATTCAAGACCCAAGACAAACTTTTCAAATCTGACAGGGGTTCACCTGTACATCCTCCAACCTGGTCTACTGTATCTGTTGCTACCGATGTGGCCTCCTCTACATCGGTGAGACCAAGTGCAGACTCGGTGACTGATTTGCAGAGTACCTGCTCTCTGTACGCTATAACCAACAACACCTTCTGGTCGCCAACCATTTTAACTTCTCCTCCCACTCCCTGGGTGGCATGTCCATCCTGGGACTCCTCCAGTGTTACAATGACGCCACATACAAATTGGAGGAGCAACACCTCATATTCCGCCTCAGGAGCCTACAGCCCAATAGCCTTAACACTGGATTCACCAGTTTTAAAATCTCCCTACCCCCGGCCTCATCCCATGTCTAACTCTCGCTCTCATCCTCACCTCCTTTATCTGACACAACCTGTCCATTTTCTCTCCCACCTATCCGCCCCATTCATCCCACTGACCAATCCCCGCCAGCTGCATCCACCAGTCACCATCCCACCTACCTACCCCCACCCCACCCCTCCTCTCTCTATTTACTTCCCAGCTCCCTTCCCCCTCTCCAGTCCTGAAGAAGGGTCCTGACCTGAAACATTGACTTTCCTGTTCCTCTGATGCTGCCTGGCCTGCTGTGTTCCTCCAGCTCCACACTGTATTGAATTTGACTCCAGTATCTGCAGTTCTTACTATCTCCTTGGGTGACTCCAATCTGCATATAGACTGCGTAAACCAATCAAACACTAAAGTTGTGGAAGTCAAGTTCCTGGAACATGTTACGAATGGTTTCCTAAAGCAGCATTTTAAAGAGGCAACTGGAATACAGGCTGTTTTTGATCTAGTATTATGTAATGAAAAAGCATTAATTAGTAATCTTGTTATAAAAGAACCTTTAGGGATGAGGGACCTGATAGTTTACATCCCATAGCTCTATACATTAGTTGGTTGGTGCATTAATAATCATCTTATAAAATTCCTAAATTCTGGAATGATTCCTGAAAATGGGAAGCTTGCAAAAGGCACATGTCTATTTAAGAAAGCGTGAAGAGTAAAAACAGGGAACTGTCATCAATAGTAGGGAAAGTGCTAGAATCTATCATAAAGGACATTATAGATGGACATTTGGATAAAATTAAACCAATTGTGCATTGTCAGCATGGATGGGCAGTTGGAAAATTATGTTTCAAAACTTTACTGGAGCTTTTTTGAGGATGTTACAAATGAGGCCAGTAAATTTATGTAACGTATTTGGATTTTCAAAAATCCTAAGTTTGTCCACAGGAGTTTTGTTCACAAAATTATAGCACATGGTATGAGAGGTATTGTACAGGCATGGATTGAGGATTATCTAATAGAATAAATGGGTCCTTGTCACATTAGCAGGCTGTGAATAGGGGGGCACTACAAAGATCAGTTCTCGCGCCCCCAACTGTTTTTTTTTTTAATTCATTTGTGGGATGTGGGTGTCACTGACTGACCAGCATTTATTAACTGTCCCTACTTGCCATTGCAAAGGTGGTATTGAGCTACCTCTTGAACAGCTGCAGTCCACCTGCAGTGGGTTGACCCACTATGCCACTGGAGAGGGAATTCCAGGATTTTGACCCAGCATCATTGAAGGAACAGTGATACATTTCCAAGTCAGGATAGTGAGTGGCTTGTCGGGGAATTTAAAGGTGGTGGTGATCCCATGTATATATATGTTCTATAGCTATGATTTGGAGGTGAGGACCAAAAGTAACATTTCTAAATTTGCAGATGGTACAAAGCTAAACAGGAGCGTGTGTTGTGATGTAAACAGTTTCGAGAGGATTTGGGCAGGCTTAGTGTTGGGCAAGAACATGACAAATGGAATGGAATGTTGAAAATTATGAGGTTATGTCCTTTGGTAGGAAGAACAGATGCAGAGTGCTTGTTAAATGGTGTGATGTTAGAAGGTGGAGATTTGCAAAGGAACTTGAGTATTCTTGTTAATAAATCATTGAAGGCTACCTTGCAGATACGGCAAGCTATAGGAAGGCTAATAGAATATTAACCTTTATTGCAAGATGATTTCAGTACAGGAGTAGTGAAGTCTTGCTTCAATTGTTTCGGAGCCTGGTTACATCGTGACTGGAATATTGTATTCCATTTTGTTTTCTTTAGGAACGATGTTTTCACCATAGAGGAAGAGCAACAAAAGTTCATCAGAGTTCTTTCCAGGATATAGACCTGTCCAATGAAGAGATACTGGGCAAACTGTACCTACATTTTCTAGAGCTTTAAAGAATGAGATGTCATCTCATCAAAACTAAAAAATATCGAAAGTGATAAGCAGGGTAGATGCAGGTCAGATGTTTCCCCTGGTTAGGGGGTCCTGAATGAGATGGTACAATTTAAAAATAATTTTGGAGCAAAATAAGGAGAAATTATTTTATTCAGAGTGTGACAAATCTTTGGAAGTCTCAACACCAAAGGAATGTGGATGTATGATTAAAATGGAAGTTGATAGATTTTTGTTTATCAGTGATGGAGAAGATTATGGAGACAGTGTGGGTAAAAGGCATTAAAGTGTTCAATCAGCCACGAACATGTAAAATCGCAGAGCAATTGATGGGCTGAATGGCCTACTCCTGTTCCTATATTCCTAAAACAACTAGTACCAATTTTTTTTCTTCTTTCTTTGATGGATAGTGATCATTGTTGGTTGTCTCCTGATTACTGATTTAGGGCAGTAGCTAACAGACTGCAGGGTGGTCAGCCATTCCTACTGCTACCTCTAGCCATTATTTGCAGCAGTTGCCTGACCTCCCTATTCTTTGCCAGCACTATGCCACTGCAAAGCAACAAGAACTGGTTGACCATCTGGATTTTGTGAATCACTTTGGTCCTGCCATACACTGCCGTTCTGGTCACTATTGGTACACCACAGTTTGCAAGTCTTCCACTTGCGTAAACCCAAGTTTGACAGAGGATTAAGTGAAATAGAAAGCACTATTGAGTCCAAACCTGAGGAAACATGATCTCAACTTCAAAGCATCATATATTGTTTTAAGAATCTAAAAAGTTACTGTTGCTTCATTGAATAATAAATCAGCATAAAATAATTAATTCTTGCTGCGTCTATTCCATATATTCTCTACTCAATGGGAAAATAATTCTAATTTTCAGTTTGAACCTTGTTAGCCATTTTTAACATGTTAATAAATGGCTTACTGAATTTCAATTGTCATGTTATTAAATGCATGTTAGTCTAATATTAATCATTACTTGTTTTCAAATTAAATCGATTAACACATTTGGCCTGAATCTTTAAGTAACAAAAGTGCTATTTAATATTATATCCATGATGTACCTCTAACAGATTTCCTGCAAATGTGGTGACATTAGTTCTAAATAAATGAAAAAAATACCATTACACTTTTTCTAATAACTAAACCAAGTGTGAAATCAAATATATAGTACTTCAGAAAGCTGTTAAGTCACAGGTGACTATGCAAACTCATCAATTGCTTCATGAATTAATACAAATTTTCCAGCAAGAATTAAACTCTGGTGAAGGAGATGAGAGATACTGCTGGCACTTCATGAAATTTTCTTCATATATAAACAAAAAAGTTCAACTGAATTTTCTCAGTTAAACTCACAAAGCTGTTCAAGTGTCCAAACAATTACATTCAGAAGTCTTCAATGGCAAGGGAAGTGCAGGAGAAATGTATTGTACAAACCTCCAGTTTTTTTTAAAGAAAATAATGGCCTAGATTTTGCTGTAGTAGTGACAGCAAAATTGTCAGGATTCTCCATCGTACCTCAACAGAAATCGACAGCAACATGGGCAGTTCAGACAGAATTTGGATGTGCAGAGTAATGTGGAAAACGAGAAGTGGCATGAAGTGAGTCCATGCTCCTTTATAGTGGCAGCTGTACAAGTAGCTGCAGACTGCATCTCCCTTGTAATCATAAATTAATGAGAACTTCCACTTTAAAGCTGTTAGTCTTGTCGTAAAAACCATAAACTAAGTTATACTTGGCAAATGAGATGTACCAGTGTTTCCAATAGTGCTCTAACTACATAATTACTGTAAAGATTGTGACTGGACCTGAATTTTATCACTGTGCATCTTCTACAACACATCTCAATTTTCATGCAGTGAGCAGGTGAGCAAATTTCAGAAAGATCAAATTTTGCGCTAGAGTAAATGTGAATTTCACAAAAACACAGATGATTCCAAAGCAATAATAAATCACTTAAATGAATAAATAATAAAACAAAGTGACCGTTAAAAGTTCCAAACAGCAGAGCTGATGAACGGAACCATTTTTCATCTTTTCATCGAAGAAGCAGAGTAAGGGAGAGACAGACTAGACCCCAAGCATATGTGACCACAGAGACCGGTGCGGTTGAGCTAAGGTATTGGGTTTAATTAACATTGACTAGGTCACCTTTCACTCTTTGTCCCTTCTTCCCTCCCTCATACATGATTACTCTCCACCTACTCTCACCTGTTAACTCTCCGTCCCTTCCATGCACTGATCCTCACAGCCCCTCTCACCAATGCTCACATTACCTCCTGACTGTACACACTTTCTCTCTCCCTTACACCCTCTTTCTCTCCCTCTCACATGAACATGATCTCTCCCTCCTTTCTGTGTACACCGTCTTCCTCTCCTTTACTCTCACCCTCACACACAGTCCTCTATCTCTCTCCGACACTTTCTTTATCGTTCCCTCCTTCCCTCATGCATTCTTTCTCCTCTTCTTACACTCTTTCTTCCTCATCCATGCATACTCTCTCCCTCCTTCCCTCACACAGTCTCTCCCATGCAACCTCATTCTCTCTCTGCCTCTAACTTCACTAAGACATTTTCTGTCCCTTTGTCTCGCTCACTCACAGACTCATTCCTTCACTCAGTGCCTCCCCGTTGACCCGTGATGCTTGAATATTGTCATGCTGTAGATTGAGAGGGTGCTTTCAGGCTGTCCAGCCTTACACTCCTGCTGGCCTAGTCTGGCCTGACCAGGCAGGCTCACTGTCACTGCCTATGCCATTCATGGCCTCCTTGGCTTCTTCAGTGTCAGGACAACGATGAGGACTCATGGAACTCATCCAATAACAGGCTATTTCTCTCTTGTATTTGCTGCTGGCTGTCTCACTGCTCATTTTAACAGCAGCAAATATGGAGCAAAAACAACATGTGATTGAACAAACACAGTGTGGAGCTGGAGGAACACAGCAGGTCAGGCAGCATCAGAGGAGCAGGAAAGCTGATGTTTCGGGTCAGGACCCTTCTTCAGAAAAATGCTCTGATGCTGCCTGGCCTGCTGTGTTCCTCCACTCCACACTGTGTTATCTCTAACTCCAGCATCTGCAGTTCTTGCTATCTCTATGTGAATGAACACACAAAGCTCTACAGTAACTTTCTAAACCAGCTCGGCGAGCCAACCAACCTCAACACCCACAACCCGAGCTACAGATCTACTCCAAAACCTTAGTAACTTTCTAATCTGTTTCTTCAACTATTGTTCCATGTATCACAGAAAGGGCCGAGCAGGCTGGATCGACACGCCACATCCTGTTGGAAAAACCTTCTCTACATCAATGAACAATTCCTTGGAATTTTTAAAAAGCAGAATTTTGTTTTATTTTCTTAAAACGTTGGTTATATATGTATGCTGGCCTTTATCAGGATACATCCATACATTTATGTTCATCTCTGAAAATGTAAATTAAAAATGGTAATTTTATTTGTTTTAAGTACTGTGGACACTTTGAACTTGCAAATCCAACTTGTCTTTCTTAAAAGAAGGCTGATAAAATCAAAAATGGCTGTAGATGCAAATTAAGGGGCTGTCCAGCAGGAGAGATCATGAAATGTCGCATCTAAGGGTGTAAAGGGAACTTCAAACAACAGTCCTTTAAACACGTGAGAGGGTGGGAGGAAGTGAGAAGTTAAAACAGATTGAAGTGTGATCCGCTGTGACTACAAAGGTAAGAAGGGTCTTACTATGTGTTCAAAATAAAAAAACATGACCTGCAGATTATTTCCCAAACATCAGGCACATTTTGTGTTTGTCCATTTGAAGAATACACAAAAGCAATAGCTAGAAAAGCATTTTCAACTTTGCTAGAGTGTGCTAGTAGAAACAAATCTTTTTGTGCATTCCAACATTAGTTCAAGCATTAACATGCTGAGAAGGTCACAGTAGAAGATTATGGAAAATTAGCTAGCTAGAGGCTAGACAAAGGATAAACAGCAACAAAGGGACTCTCTCTCACTCTGAATGCTAGAATTTGATTCTGATCAAAAGAAACCAGAACTACAGAATCTCAAGCAACCTGCAAAATTAAGGACCATGAAACTGACTGTTCAACTATCAACATTAACTATCGGCAGTGCAACAGCCACCACATTCACCTAACTTCTCTTCATGAACAATTCAAAGATATTTATATTTGTTTTTATTTTACTTCTATTCGTGGTCAGGTGACCTATGATCTCCAGGATTGTAACAGAAATATTGAAATTCTTTCATGACCATGGATGAAAACCGGAAATGTGGAAGCTAAGTTTAAATTCTTCAATTGCAAATTGCAGAGCTGGAACAAACATTAGTCATGCAATCAGGCCATGGACAAACAAATCCCCATTGAAACCAGACAGATCTCGACTTCCCCGGCCAGGTGCTAATGGCTATATTATTTCAGAACGAGCCATTGTTTATATCTCCAGTGAGCATGCTTTGTTAGAAGGAGACAGTAAGGATTACAAATGCTGGAAACTAGAGTCAATGAATGCAGAGCTGGAAAAGCAAAGCAGGTCAGACAGCATCCGAGATGTAGGTAAGTCACCTTTCAGGCTGAAACCCTTCGTCAGGATTTCAGCCCGACACATTGATTTCCCTGCTCCTCAGATGTTGTCTGACCTGCTGTGCTTTTCCAGCGCCACATTTATCTCCTTTATTCATTTACGGGATTTGGGAGTCACTGGCTAGGCCAGCATTTATTGCCTATCCCTAATTGCACAGAGAATAGTTAAGAGTCAGCCACGTTGCTGTGGGTCTGGAGTAAGGATGGCAGTTTCCTTCCCTAAAGGACAATAGTGAACCCGACGGGTTTTTCTGACAATCGGCAATGGATTCACAGACATCATTAGATTCTTATTTCTAGATATTTATTCAATTCAAATTCTACCATCTGCCATGGTGGGATTTGAACCCAGGTTCCCAGAACGTTGTCTGGGTCTCTGGATTAACAGTCCAAAGATAATACCAGTCGGCCATCGCCTCCCTGCTTTGTTAGAACAATGCTATATACATTTGGTGACATCCTGCTCTTTGGGAGACTAGAGGCGTAGCAATGACAAGGACAGCACTTGACTGCTAAAGGTTCAAAACCATGTTCTGTAAACTCCAAAGATGAAAAGCAGTTACCTCATTGGACCTTCCTGGCCCTGACGATACTAATAGTAGATACAGGCCACAGAATTTTTGAAAACTGCACAATGAGGGGGATAAAAGGGGCGACCCAGAGCCCGAGCTCACTCTGCTTTTTGCAGCTTCTTCAACAGCGTCTCCAGAGAAACCACCTTTGTGAGACAACCCGAAGACCAGAGCCAGCACTGGACAAGACGGGAAACCCATATTGGCCACTGCAGATCTTGAAACATCAGACAACCTTTAAAGACTGAGGAGCAGCCTGTCCCAGCCTTATTGAACAGATGTTACCAGACCTTTTAGACAAACAATTGAAAGGCAGCAGTAGGGACATGTGGTTAGGTAACCTGTAGCCCAAGTAGGTCACTTGGAGTGCCTGGAACACACATTTTTCCATTCTAAGGCATGCGCCCGCCTGGGGGAAACATCTAGGGACTAGACGCAAGCTCTCTAAGTGCTCCTTATGGGTCTTCCCTGTTTTTAGTATGTCATCTAGATAAGTGATGACCTGGAGTAGACCTTGTAAATTGTTCTCCATCATCTGCTGAAAAATTGCACAAGCTGACAATATCCCAGATGGCAGTCTCCTATATTGGTACAAACCCTTATGGATATTAAATGCAGCGTACTTCTGGGAATCCTCGTCCAACCACATTTGCAAGTACACGTCTCATGTCCAGCTTCATGAAGGACAGACCCCCCAGTATTTCTTTTCCCTGTTCTTGACACTTAATACTTTTGAACACTCTGAAGCTCAATTAATCAGTGAGCTGTTTTCAGGCTAAATTTCCTTAACTTGTTGGTGCCTCCAAAAGCAACTATGTATCACACAGCTCAACAGTATATATAGCAATTGGTTATAGCAGGCCAATTTCTATTTTAGTTTGTGTTCTGAATAATTAAAAATATACTGGTCTTCCAGACCTCCATCGTTAATGAAAATTAAATGCCATCTTAAAATGCATTTCATTACGAGTTTAACACAAGTATACAACGCAAAAAGAAAATCCCCCTCTTTCAGTCTTTAGACGGCTTTAAACATTTCATTCTAATTTACTTTCCATTTTCTTAAAATATGTCAGCACATATTCTTGCTAGTGTGTCTATCACAACATCTCTTGTTATCACAACATCTCTTCCAACAATATGTACAAATTTTACATTGAGTGGTTAAATCAATTAGCACCATCAGAACCATCTTGCATTTCAAGTCTTTGATTTTGCTACAAAAGCTAATGGATTATGGTCAGTCATGTTTCTTTGTAACCATAAAGAACATAGTCTTCAAAATATTGAATATCCAACAATAATCCCAAAATCTTCCTTTCTACTGGAGAGCACTTCCCATGATATTGGCTTAACTTCTTTGTGAAGTACCCCATTATCTTATTAGAGGATTCATCATCCTCTAATAAGATTGCACCCATCCTAAAATCACTAACCTTAGTTCCTGGCTTATTAGGTTTTTTAAGATCAGGCACAGCCAATTAGCATTTCCTTCAGCTTCCCAAAAACTTCTTGGCATTCTTCTGACCGTATCACCTTTGTCTGTTTCTTTGTCACAAGTCTGTTAAAGGTACAGCTAATGTGCTGAAGTTAGGCATGAATTTCCAGTATAACTCACACATTCCCAAAAATCTCATGATTTCCTGAATCAGGTACAGAAATTGGGAATTTGATGAGAGCCTTCACTTTTGCTGTTCCTGACGTGACTTGCATCTTGCCCTATGATATATCCTAGGTAAGTTACCCAAACTTGGTGAGTTTGCACTTGGTAAAGTTTGTTAGTAAGCCAGTTAATTGTAGTTGATTCAACATGCCATGTACTTGTTTTGCGTGTTCTTTCCACAAGTTACGGTATATTTCAACATGGTCTAAATCAGGCTACACAGCTAGGAACTTTAGCTATAACTTGATTCAGAATTTAACTGGGGCATTGTTAAACCCAAATTACAATTTATAACTCATTTGCTTTCACAATCGCCAATGCCGATGTTAATCATACTTACTTAATCGTACTCTTTGAAAATAATAAATCTTCAAAATAAATGAAGAAATAAGAAGACTATCATTGCAATTGTTTAGAAAAGGATTTGCAACTAATCTATTTTCATTATTGTATTTATTTTTCTGTAATCTGTTAAGAATCTAGCTGATCCAGCCAGTTTAGAAACTAACACCACTGTCATCCTCACTTGGTTTACATTGTGGTATCCTTACAGATTCTTACAACCTTACAATTGCATTAAAGCAACCATTCTTCATGTGTGAGACTACAATCTCAGTAAACATTTCTATATAACTGATATTGAAATGGGCAGAGGTGGCAGGAGAACTCTAGCTGAATTTTCTTTGTTTAAAAGATTTTGAGGCCAGATGCAACACCCATGAACTTGCCTGGTGAAGATAACCTAATATAGCACAGACCAAAAATCAGACAGAGATGTTCTTGGCCAGCATAACTCAGTATCATGCACCAAAGATAATTTATAAACTATGACAGAGGGATGCATCAATTTTTTTTTAGTTTTTTTTAAAAATTCAATGTTTGTGAACATACAGATCTGATGTACCACATCTTCATTTTGAAAGGAAACCTGGAGCTGAAGAATATGGTTCTACTTTGAAGTTTGGTTCAAATCTTTAAAAGTTTCTCAACTTATTATGTTGACACTATTCATGGTTAGAGTTGTGTGTACAGACACATTTGATTGCCAAGTTACCCTTTTATCAAGGGAATCTTTGATCTTGTGAAAGGAAGCCATCTATGAATTTTGGGTGAAATCCATAAATTTTGTTAGGGTATAATGGATTTTTCAATGATATACAATCATAACATAAAATCTAGCAAAACAAAAACATAGAAAATGATGAAGGAAATTTAAATATTAAAACAATTCAATTCATTATGTAATTGTTTTATTTCTCTTCTACTAAGTAAACTTAATAATCTGATGCAATATATAACTTGCCATTTCTTTATAACGTCAAAGCTTCATGTGCTCATCAGTGGAAATGATGTTCAATGTATCAGATAGTACCAAAGGGCGGATGTTGGATACACAGGCATGTAAAAGGGAAATAGATCTTGACTGTCACGGTTCACTCTCACAGCTCCAATTTCTCATACATTATTCCTTTTTAATATTGTTAGGAGCCGATAATTCTTGAGGGAGAAGTGACAGAAATCGCTGATCCAGAAAGTGATGTGACAAACATGCAACGCACAATACCAAAACAACTCAAGCCTGTAATTAATTTCTATCTTTAAATACCCATCAATAACAATTTGTTGGATGTATGTGACATGTTGTCACTCCTCACACAAGGTGTAGTGTTTGTAGTTTGTTTTTGAAGCTATCAAGTGATTCATTTTCAATCAAAGTTTCACATTATTTCAGAACTGTAAAGGGAAATACAATGTTCCTGATTCATTTTCTTTTTTGTTGAATTAGAAAATGCAATTATAACCTGTTTTCTTCTAAATTGATCTCAAGTTTCTTTATTTAATAAGCTTTAGTTTTGAGATTTAACCTCTAGATTCCAATCATGCAATATCCATGCAATCTTTTTCTCCATTTAATAGATTCTGCCATTATTGTGACTTCACTAAACTTTCCTTTTTTGTTCCTCTAAGCTGCAAATATTCCATCTCTCATGTACTTTCAACTCCTGACTACCATCACTGTCCTGTAATAAAGATTTGTGACAAAATGTCTTTAATCTTCATCCAATACTCAAAGCTATTGCATTTCTTCCACAATATTCCTTTCCTCTTACATTGCTGAATATTAAATGCAAAACCTACTTTCATTTAATCATTAATTCACTATTTATTTAATCTTGCTTCCAATAACTTTAAACACTGATATTATTCCAATTCAGCTTTAGGATTTTCCAATATGAAAACAAGTTGAATGAAGATCAGAATATTTTTGAGAAACTATAACTCATTATTAGAAGCTATGTGACATGTGTACTACAATAGTAAACTATCTGTAGCCTCCTGAATAAGTTATTCTGCAATTAATACACCAAATACTCATGTTTCATTTTAGGCTCAGTTTTTCATTTCAGGTTAGCAAATGGTTGCTCCCTCGACTATGCATTTAATTTAACTGTATGTTTTCATTCCTATTTCCCAAAATGTAAAACTTTCAATGTGATTGTTGCATGTAAGCTTAGCTGAACAAACCAGCAGAAGTATGTTTAAGGGCCAAATCGGAAAAGTAATAAATTTGTAAATCATAGGCTCGTGGATATCTCAGTACACATTGAGGTAATTTCAATTTATATATCAGCGCCAGTGTTTGCTTCATACTGCTGTTACCAATTCCCATTTTCCTGTTTTTGCTTCAGAGCCTTTAATATTGTTCTTTGTTTTGAATATTAATCCAACTTCCTCTGAATCATTTTGACTAAGTTGATTTTAATAGTCAATCTATTCCATATTTGAATAACATTTTGATTGAAAACTTCCTCTTCGTGCTGTTACTATTTAGTCTACAGTTACGTCCCCTTGTTACTGATTCACTGACGAGCAAATACAATCTTTCACTTTTTAAATGGTCAAACGTTTAAATAATTTTGTATATTCTACTGGGTCATCCTTCATCTTTTCTGTTTCAATAAATTCAGCTCCTGTGATTTTTCAATTTCTTTCATCACAGCTGCATCCTTTCATCCTTTGTCATCTTGGTCAACCTACATTACACCTCTTCATTGACACTATCACCTTTTCTATAGCGAGGGGCCAAAAATTACAAAGCTTTATGTTTCCTAAGTTATGAGTGTATTTTTCACACCACCTTTGTGAAAGTCACCTTCACCTCATCACTTCATTGAGTATTTTACTTTTGAGTATATATTTCCATTATTTGTGTTCTTGCCAAAGTGCCATTTCATTTTCACTTTAATTGAACCATATTTGCCTATATCTGCCAATGTCCTAACCAATCAGCCTTCTGTGATATTTCTTACAGTTTGCTGCACCATATTTGATGTTCAAATCATGCATAGGACATAAAATTTCCCTAGGGTACATCTGAAAGCTACATACTATCAACCTGGGAAAGGTTAATTTACTCTGACATGCTGTTTTATATTCGATAGACAGTCCTGTTTCAGTTGGCATCTATTTACCTTCATAGACCTTAATCTTAATTTTAATCGGTTTCCTTGTGTGGCACTTTATCACGTCCTTTGAAAGCTGAGAGTCAGCAGAATAATACAACACAGAAGGAGGTCATTCATCTCACTACAACTATCCTGGTTCTTCGAAAACGTTAGCAGACTAGTCCCACTCTTCTGCTCTTTCCTCATAATGTAGCATTTCTTTCCCTTTTGAGTATCTGTCCAGTTCCCTTCATAAAGTTAGTATTGAACCTGCTTCCACCACACATTTATGAAAATTGCCGTTTAGAATTCTGAGTTCAATGTCCTGTTGAGATTGTACCTTTATAAGTCATTATTAATTTTATTCATTAGTATTGTCTCTGAACAGATTTCCTTCAATCTGTGTGAATCTAACTGGGCTATATTTGCCTGTTTAATCTTCTATTTCTTATTTTGAACAGAAGTATAACATCTACCAGTGTGCATTTTCTGTTTCCAAAGTTTGCCCAATTCTCAAAATGGAGACATTTCTTATTAAGAAGGAAAATGAGATTATGTTCTACGTCCCTCATTAATATTCTTTTGAATTCCTAGAGTGCCAAGATCTATCATCTCTCCTCCCTGCAGAACCCCAAGAATTCATAGGATAATGTGAAAGGGGAAAAGATTTCCACTTTCTAGGCCAGAACTTTACACCTTCCCCAGGGACAAATTGGAAAACAAAACATTGGGCATGTTGATTGTGATGCCATATCTATAGAATCTGGCCTCTTGCAAAAGCTGGGGGATGTAGAACTGAAGGCATAATCTCAAGATAAAGGGTCAATTACTTATCACACAGATGTTGAAAAATGTCTTCACTGAAAGGGTTAAAAATCTTTGGAATGATCTACCGAAAAGGATAATGAATGCTACAGTATTAATCATATTTAATAATGAGATAGACACTTTTTTCTGGTCTCTCAGAGAATGAAGAGATATCTGGAAAATAGGATTGAAGTCCTCAATCATCAATGATCATGTTGTCTGATGGAACAGGCTCGATGAGCCACATTGTTCAATCCTGCTTCTGTCTCTTTCATTCTTTTGTAGTTATACTTCAGCCAGCCCACTTGTCAGTCGGCCCTCTGAGGTCTTTAAGTGTTCAATTAATGGCCACTGTTGTTTCTGAGATTTTACTTGGAAAAGAAGACACCAGCAGCATCTATTGCAGGCTGGAAGAGGTGCTTCTTGTACGTGAACCATCCAAACTATTTCCTCCCCACCCCTGTGTTTTCCCCCTTGTGTTGCCTACCCTTGCCTCTATTCACCTTGCCAAGCCTTCCCAGTCTGGCCCTGGAGTACGTCAGACTTTACCCTCACTTGGACTCCAAAGGCTCTCTTTTTGAGAACTCGCTACAATACCAGCAGTGGCAATTGTTTCCCATGACACTGCAGGAAACAATGAGTTGCTGGCTATCTGTGTTGTTCCCTTCTCACAATCAATTAACTGCTTTGCCACTGTAAAATGACTGTGAGGTGAGCTAAGCAGGCAAAGGCGCCTAAACTCCTGCTATTTATTCAAGATTAGCCAGCACCTTGGCTTAAAATGCAGCCCTTTGGGTCTGACAATTGAGTGCTCACTATTAATTTTAAGTTTTATGAAACCTTTTTGATAATGAAATTGTAGAGTTAAAATAGGGGTTAAGTAGCTCTTACTTTCTTGAATTCACTGTTGTCAATCTGCCATCTTAGTTCACCAATGGCGTCATCCTTTCTTCAGGATTTTGATGCGCTTCAAAAAAATTGTTGTCATCTTTTATACCGGCTGTAATCATTACTCATAGTCTCTGTTAAATTAATTCTATTCTTCCTCCTTAGACTCAAGGGTTGAGATCTGTTTCAGTGTTTCTAGTGGGTAGTGAGAGCAACTGGATATTGAACATTCAGCCCAGGTTTCTCCAACCACAAAAGGTGTCAATCAGTTTCTTCACATCTTATTCAATAATACCACTCTTTTTTTTTTATTTTCAACATGCAGTCCTGGCTTTACGAGTCTGAAGCTGAGCCCCAATACATACTAACTGAAATTGATCAGCAATTGAATACATTGCTATTTACTCTGCATCCATTATATCATTTTTCTGTGAAAACAAATTGTCCACCACATGACCCTGAGCTGTTTTTCTCTGCTAAACCACCTGTTTTTAAAACAAAAATCAGAGGCAGTTCTTTTATTCCTGAATCACTTGTGTCTTCCTCAGTTGCTCTTTGTTCCCCTATGTTAACTTCTCCCCATGTTGTGAACATATCTTTATTTCGATGTAATATGAAACAGGAACAGATTTATTTCTTTAATTAGCTACCTACTGCTAGGAAATAAAGCACTATTTATTTTCTGGGAACCAATCAATAAACTCAAACGTTTCTGCCAGAAGGTCTACTCAAATCTTTTCAATGGAAATGTCTAACCGCCACCCCATCCTACTTACCACATTCCCCAAATTCTCCTTGTTTCAATAACATAACCTCTGACTCAGCATAAGCAACATCTCACAAGATCTGCCAGTGTATAGAAATCAGCATCTGTGATGGATCAGCTTGCAATTTCTCTGTACTGTAAAGAACCAAAGTTTACTGATTTGAATACTCAAGGTTTGATTCCAAGTTTGCCCTGAGTTCAATTATCTCAATTAAAAGCAGAAATAACGATGCCTGAATTCTCCACAATGGGTTAGGAAGAGTAAAATAAGTTCAATTGTTCTAGGAGCAACTAAAACATACAGACATGGATGGGCCATTTAAGCCATTAAGTTTGTTCTGCTATTCAATTAAATCGTTAAATCATTGATTTTGAGCATAACTCCATTTACACATCTTTGCTTCATCCTTTGATACTTCTTCCTATCAAGAAGATATCTTTCTCAATCTCAAAGCATCATTTGACCCAGCACCGATAATCTACTAAAGGAAGAGAGTCCCAGTTTGCAACAATCTTTCATGTGGACAAATGCATGCTGCATTGTCACAGAAACTGTTAGGTGAGGAGTAAATCATACTTCAGGCACAACATTAACTAACAGTTGAAAAGTGTGCCAAAGTTAATTTTAATATCACAATTGACTACTTGGGTGAAGTGACAGTAGTTTCCCAACAGTCAGGACCTTCAGGAAAAGAAGAAGGAATTCTGGAGGGGTAGACGAATAAGACTGAAAAATTAGATTATAAGAGGTACCTGATTCTTACATTACATTCTAGTGATGTCTTATAAATCATCCAGGTTTATTGAAGATGGTGCACTGCTTTTTTTTCACCATGATCTCTCATTTGTCTTTATGAAACAGACCTATTTAATTATATTAATTTTTAAAATTAATTTTCAGTTGAAGTACTGACCTGTATAGCACAAGGCCACATCATTTTCAAGCACTATGGCTTATTCGAGATATAGGAAACAAGGTGTGATAGAATCACAAAAAGAGACCAACACCAATTATGCTGCTGAGTAAGTGTTAAGTGTAGATCAGACACTACCGCTCAGAGCAGAAAAATAAAACTGGAATGACCCTTCAAGCTGCTATTCTGTAACCTCTGAAGCTACCTCACAAATGCCACTGTACAGAGATGGCTGGACTTTGCATTTTCTTTGCATGAGCGCATTAACGGTTCTGAAAGCAGGAAAATATTGTTCATATGAATAATTCAGAATCAACTGTTACAGAAGCATTAACTGGAGCAATGATTCTCATTTTCTAGATTTTCCACATTTAACGATTCTTTAAAACGAGAACCCATTCAAACAAACATTGATCATTTTTGTACTGCATAAGCATATTCTTCATATTGAAAACGTCATGTTTGTGTCTTATCACAGTTGCCCATTCCAAATATATAAATAAATGAAATAAATAGGGAAAGAATCTTCATCTAACCAGAGTAACAAAAATGAACTTGCATTCATATTGAAACGTTCATGTCCTCATGCTTTTACAGCCAATTTATATGTTTTCTTTCTGACATAATCATTTTTATTATATTTGGTAATTAACAACTGAAAATTTTCACATTGTGAGATCCTACAGGCAAGAATGAGAAAACTAAACAGATAATTTATTTTAATGGCATTAGCTGAGTGATAAATGTTGGCCAGGATACTGATAGAAATTCCTTTTGGTTTCTCAGTTAATGGAATCTTTTGTAACCATCTAAGCACACAGGGCCTCAGTTTTAAGAATCAGAACCCAGATTCAAAAGCTGTTCCTCTGTGATGCATTACAGTGTCGGTGTAGATTATATGTTTAACTCCTCATTATGATGGCTCAGATGTAATAACCTTACCAGTGAAGCCAGTTTGACACGCCACTCTTCTAGTTCCTTGAATAAATAATCACTACTCCAGATTATAAGGAATGTCTCTCAATTTTGACTTGTTACTGTATAAACAAACACTTTGGCAGACTCCTTCTTTCCATTTTATCTTACTATTTAAATTGCACAAAGGAATTTTAATTCACAATCAGAAGAAAACACTGTACATTTGTGTTCCATTGAAAAATTTTGACCAAGTTGGCAACAATCAGAAGCATAAGTTACTTTACGAGTGAATTTTATGAAGGTTATGCATAAACTGCACTCAGTAATCTGCTCTTCCTGATTAGGTATTCTATCCTACAATTGCAATATATCTGCACTTCATAGATCATTTTGATTTATGACAAAAAAACATGCAGTGAAAAGGATATGAAAATTTGGAAGTTATAAAGGGATACACAGGAAGACTGATAGAGATCTAGGAACCCTGCCAATACCAAGCTTGGAAGTAAACCTGGTGAAATGAATGTTTCATAATGACACAACACTTAAACTATAGGGGATAAAAGAAAGCTTGATGGTGGCCATACCGTATTGTACAGTGAAGCTGAGCATTACCTCGTATGTACTGCCACCAATACTTTTTCGGTGTGTTTTTCTCCAAGTTGCCCAGTGCGGATGAAGGTAGCTACCTTCTGGTCCAACTAGAAATATCTCTTCTGCTAAGCATGATGCAGTTTATTGCATCTCTGCAACTATTGACACGTTACAAGAATATGGAAAACTAATTACATTGACTACTTCAAGATCCTTGATTACTATCTCTAACAATCCTCATGATATTATCACTGAGAGTGTTGCTTATGACACTGAATAAATATTACTCCTTTCAGACCCATCCACAGCCTCACCACATTACATTATAGCTATATATTTGTGTATATAATTACATTCACCATGACCCTCTATCCCATCTTACTCCGTCTTCGCCCAGGTCTTTGAATTTACAAAGTATCCTCAAACGTGCTGTCGTCAGGATTAGAAGAATGATAGTTTGTCAGACAGAAAGTAGGAAGTAATTGTCTTGGACTATCTAACATTGCCTGAGCTGTGTAGCTCCCTCTGCTCTGGAGGATACTTAACCCCTTGTTTTTTTTTTCATGAAGCATGTTGTCTCTTCAAGTACAGGCATTCTTTCATTGCAGTGTAATGAATCTTTGGACATTGCTGGTCTCTTCTGAGTGATGGCTTACATGATGTTTATTGCACCATGTATTTAAGCTATGTTAGTTGATAGGCAGGTGGATAGGTAGGCAGTTAGATGGATAGATAGGTAGATAATTAGTAGTTAGGTAAATAGATAGGTTAGTAGATATGTGGTTAGGTTAGTAGGTCAGTAAACAGATAGGAAGATAGGAAGATAGATAGGTAGGTAGATAGGGTGGTAGGTAGGTTAGTATGTAGGTTAGTAGGCAGGTGACTAGTTTAGTAGGTAAGTGGGCCAGTAGGTAAATGGGTAAGTCACCCTTTGCTCCTGCATACCCATGCATTCTAAGGGATCTGCATAAGTGACCCCTCCCTAAGCTGAGAACTCTTCAAGCTGTTGTTGTTGCTGCTGCTGGGCTTGCCAATGGTCATGGTTCCCCTGGATCCACCTTCAGCTTCTTAGGCTTCAGCCACAGTGACCAACCTCACAGCACTGGCTGGACTTCCAAGGGAAATTACCAAGATGGCGGCGGAGTAGGATGCTTCAGCCGAAGCTCGCCTGTTCCGGCTGTTTTTCTTCTTCTTTCCTTCTCTTTTTGTTTCCTCTTTGTGTTTTATTTCCTCTTTTCTCCCAGCCTCAAGCGACAACTCCTGGTGTAGTGTGGCTGTCTCCCAGCCTCATGTATCAGCCTCCTGTGGCAGCTTCCCGGCAGTAATCCCTCCTGCACTGAACTGAGTTCTAATCTGTAGCTGGTTCCAACATTGCCATTTGGTTGAGAAAATGTGCTTGACCCTCATGTTGCTGGCGCATGTTTTAGGTGTTCAATTGACTTCTTGGTGTGTCACACATCAAGATTTAACCCCTCACACTGACAGTTCCATACTGACAAGCAGCCTGTCCATGTGTCTACACAATACGGCATATCAATGGGACATTACTGATGGCCTTTAGCTGTGGCTGAAGCATCAACAGGCATGGTATGACAAGGCAACACAAGGCAACGCAAGGATTGTATGAGTGTGAAGGTAGTGACCAAATAAGCAAGAGTCAAGAGAGCAAGTGAGAGCAGTCTGTGTTGTAGCCGGGGCAATCTGTTAGTTGGGTGACTGTCCATGTGCACAGTGTCCTTTCTGTAGTCACCGGTGTGCCCTACAACGTGAATTTGTCTCCTAAGCAGCCTCTTAAGTTATCAGAAAGGTGTAATGATGGTCTTGAAGGGTTGGGAAATGCTGGATACCAATGTCCGTGGATAATGGGCACATATGGCTAGCACTCGTGGATTATAACCTGAGATGCAGTTTGGTTGAATGTAACGTAGAGATCCTTCAGAGTAGGCGCGAGCTGAATCTGAATTTCCTCAGCATCCAACTTGCTCAGCAGGTCTGGTAAGATTAAAAGTTAAATGATAATAAGGCAGGTTGTGCTGTTAACATGACATTTAACAAGCGATCATCCTCCTTAAATGACACCCCTTGCTGCTTAGTGAGAAATTCACCACACCGCATGTCAAAAACGATAAGATTGGCCTCGCTGAACTTCACATGATCCTATCAAAATCTTACCATACCCCACATTACTCAGACAACTGTAAGTTTCTGCCCTTGGTCTTTTGCATTTCTATGGCTTAGTCCTGCTTTGGCATATTTTTCCGAAAGTGAATTATTGATCTACAATAATAGCATTTGGTTCCAATAGCCAGATATTTTTCAGGCCTATGAGGCTCCTTTTCTTCAGATCAGTTTTCATATTCAATTCAGATCATCATGACTGAGCACCATCTTGTGTGGTGAAGATAAAACAAATGTTCAGATTACCACTATTGCTCACTGTGCTGTATGTTGAAGTCGAACAAGATGTTGTATGTGTTGTGTCCAATACCATCTAGATATATAATCCTCTGGGGCCTATTCTACCTCGCATAGATGAGGTTCAATTACTTCTAATTAGAAACTTCTCCTGTAGTAAACATAATATAGCTTATTGCATTACTGCAATAATTTACATGCTTCAAGGATACTGAATACATTATTACAAAGACCATTAAGAGAACCTGGTATTGGCTGACTCTTTCAAGGTCCTTAGTCATGCTCCCCAACACTTTTCATGTCATCATTGCAGTGGGTTGCCTGTGGCAGACAATCAGTATTGCCCCTTTCAGATCCTCTAAGACACTAAAATATAGCACCCTATTTATGCAAATTAAATTCTTCTTGACAATTCCTAAACTAGAAGGGAGCACTTCCAACAGACAGATTCAGATTGTAAAGAGATCATAAGGAAAATTTTTGTCACAAACAATGTTTTGCAAGAAGGAGATAGCAAGAACTGCAGGTGCTGGATTCAGATTCAGTACTGTGTGGAACTGGAGGACACAGCAGGCCAGGCAGAATCAGAGGAGCAGGAGAGTCAGCGATTCAGGTGGGGTCCCTTCATCAGGACCCTTCATTGCAAGAAGTTGCATGTACCTTTAAATATTGCCAAAGTAATAATCTCATTTTGCATAGTGTCATTACTGTGATTGGTGTTTAATTAAAATCTCATTTTTATTATTGTGTATAAGACAAAACAACTTGAACTTATTGCACATTTATCATTGAAAGCCCAGCAAGCGTTATTTTATTTCAAAATCTCATTACCAAGTCATTAAGAAAATGTACAAAACTTGTTACCCTCATTTTACTGGAATCAATTATGCACAGAAACATTTGTATTGTTTAAGTCATAGATGATGCACTGCAGCAGTAGCAATGTGTTTGCTAATCTATGAAATTTATTATTGGGTTCCGCATTTGAAATACTAATTCTGTTAATGCTGCATCAACAGTCTGTCACAACACTGTATTATTTCATCACATAACTTACTTTCCTTCTGTTTCCAGTGTTCAAGAGATTGCTTTGTTATTTGTTTACTGAACTGTTTGAAGATGAGTGTTCTGTACTGAATAAAATACCACCAAAGAAATATATAGTACTATACCATAATCCTCACATGTTGAATATTATCTTCGCATTTTATAATTTAGCATTAAACAGTGGGTGATTATGCTACTGAGAATAGAAAATTAATTCTGAAATTGAATAAGACTTCCTTCTACTGTTACAAATTAATAATTTATAGATTAAAGTGATAGGAGACTAAAAAGGTTGTGTTAGTTCTGAAACAACAAAAATGCCCAAGAATAAATCAGCAATAAGGTTAGCTGTTTAGCAATTGGCTTTGCTTCATGCACTTTGTTCTTAAATGTATTCTATCACAAAAATATTAAGCCCTTGAGCACAGTTTTCAGTTTTCATAAGTGGGCCTATAATCATTATTTCCTGGGGCAATTGTATGAGCTATAATTTAAAATGCATTGTCTAATCTATTGCTTATAAATTGACTTTAATGTACTTTCACTCTTTAACCAATCCAAAATTACATCCATATTGTCTAATCTGACAGGTTGAGGCACTTTTATTTCTTCTTATCTTGTGCTTTCTCTCTGATTTCATTTACCAGTCACCCTGTTGTTTAGTGTATTATTTAAAGTCATTGTAAAAGCCATGGGAGAGTTCTGCAGCCATTTTTCATTTTATACTCGATGAACAAATGATAAGTTAGCAACAATAATTGTTTCTGCCACTCTTCCATCAGCTTCTGTGATATAATTAGCTTCTGCAATATAACTGAATGTACCACAACATTAAATGTACCATTTCAATTACTATTGATTCAATTTATGCTTGAAGTAGAATTGAAAATTTTTGGTTACCAAAATAATTTGTCAGAATATTGATCATTGCATTCCTCTTGCAGTTTACTTTGCAGTCTAATAAATATTTTCTCAATTATTTATATTTCTTCAATGAAAAAACACAAAAGAAATCAAACCATCAAGTTGAGGGAGATTGAAGGAGAGAAAGTAGAATACATTCTTGGCTTGAAAGATTATCCCTGCCTGAAGATTTGGACTATGATAATGCACTAAGATTTCTAACTTTCTTTTAGAAATAATCACAAACATCAAATAATAAAGATGGGACACACAACCAACTGTTAAAACTGTAATACAATACTACATTGGTCACATTAATCATAATACACCAAAATTCATTGATTCTAACTGTACTGATATGTTTGGAAGAGATAAGACAGTCACTAAATTTCCTGATAACCTAAATTATCAACCTTACTTAGAGAGGTTGCATGTATCTCTACAGTGGGAAATAGAAATGTTACATTGGGTGAAGTGAGTTGTTTTTCTGAGGTGAGGTAAATGCTGAGACAGAACAGAAGGAGCTTTATCCTCTATTTGGCTCAACTGTGTCAGCATAATTATTCTTCAGCCTTGCAGCATGGTGAAATAGAAAAATAGAAATAACTTAGGTCTAAATTCCAAAGTTAGGCAGAAGCAACACAAGGGTAATACAAAAATCATAACTGAGCTTTGGCATGGTAATTTCACATACATTTCCCACACTGTACATTATCACACTACAATATTGAGTGTGCTAATGGTTAAACTAACAACCAACTTAATAATGAGCCAAATTTCTAATATACCTCATTTATGCTAGCTGGACAAGGCACACATTCATAAGTAGGAACCTGTTCTCTGCTAACAAAAGGAATATATATACAAGCCTTGAACTTTTTCTGAATTAGTTTAGAAGTTTTGGGAGGGGTGGGGTGCTGGTGTATGAGGGGTGCTAGAGTTCTTCATTGCTTATTCCTTCCCAATTCCCAGCCAGAGCCTAATTGCTAACCCATAAGAAGTCTTGTCGCCAATAGTATAAATTGCTGTGATCAGTTTGAAATTTGACATTTTTGTGTCAGGCTTTTTGCCTCAAACTGAATACAGTACTCTAGATAATACCTGAACAAATCATTCACAATGAAGCCTCACCTTTGAATTTTGAGAAGAAAGTCAATTGAATGAATCTAACATTTTGTTTGGCTAATTTCGAGTTGTGTCAAGTTTTTTAGAGGTAGATTTGCTGCAAGGCCTAGCAATATTTCTTGTTGTATCCTACCAAACATGCTTCATTAACTACCTACTCCATCCTAATAGTGTTTCTCATGTTCATACCCAGCTGATGGCCCATAACCAACATGGCTGACTCTTCATTGTGCATAAAACATAGTTCTCTTACTCGAGTCACTGGTTAAGCTTCATGCGACATAGTTTACCTGTCCTTAGCAACACCCTGTCTAAACACCCTCTCTGAGTCACCAGAACTCTGTTCCCAATGCCCACTGGAGACCAATAGCTTCTCATTGTCTGGTGGGGGCAATGACAGATAGCTAAGCATTCAGTTAAATCCAAGCATGAGCTTTTATTCACAGCCAGCACAAGTGAACACAAACAAAATGAGTAGAGGTAATTTGCATCATCACCAATGACTATTCTCCAGTCCATGATGGTCTGCTGCGCCCAAATTTCATCTACTGCAATTGGGTGTTGATAAGGTTCTGTCTGGATTGTAGTACTCAATGCAGCTGAGCTCTGTCATGCACAAGGACTTCCTCCTCAATGTCTTTATCTTCCTTGTTGGATGACTATCTCCATTCTCTTGGCTCCTCACTATCTATCACACTATCTCATTGCCTGCTCTAACTTTCCAGAGCACCGCATGCAAGGATGATGCTACACAGTCTGTCCAGACTACACTGGAGGCATCCCTTGACTGCACCTCCTATAGAGCCGCATCTTTAGGAGCCCTGTCATCTGCACCACCACAGCTCTGTTCACAACATGTGCACCAACGTTGTGAAGGTGCCATGCCAGCTGAGAGATCAGCGCATTACATCAGAAACAGTGCTCTGAACTCTCCTCATCCCAAACCCACATCAACCATTCAAATTGTTGTTGTATTTTCATTCCAGTCCATCATCAAACATTAATGACAAATGATGCATTGACATTTTCCATATTCCACAGCATCCTTGGAAGAATCACAAGTGATTGGATGCTTTTGTATGACCTCCTTTTAAATCATTGCTGATAACATCTGCATCATTGAGATTACAATGTTAGATTTACAAGCAACAATGGCATGTTACAAACTGCCTTTAACCAGTATTTGACCCATTGGTCTGCATGCATTGTATAGGCATGAAAAAATGATTACAAATGAAATGTTGATGGAGTTTGCAAACGTAAACTTCATATCTTTGCCCCTGTAATGTGCTTCCGTCCAGCAGAGGTGACATTTGTAAGTTTGCCAATTAAAGTGACACCCTTCACATTTCTCAGCCATTTTCTTGTTACATTTTGTGACAAGAGTGTGGCAAATGATGTCAGGAAACACTGTTTGTGATGGATATAGTTATTATGTGGCTCTGGCTAGTCACCAAGATCCCCCCAGAGTCTCCATGTCCCCTTTTACCTTGCTCAACCCCAACAGGTTATTACCACACATTCTACCCCTCACCCGTTTAGAGACCTACCATATTGCACTTCACCTCCAAATACCCTCTTTGCCCCCTGAACCCGAACATTGTATTTTAATAATGCCTCCTATGTTCTCCCCGCTGTGGAGGGCACAGTGGTGGTCACTGCCAATACGACCCTCTCCTGTAGCCTACTGTCACTGTTCCCTATGTTCCCTATGTATCCTGGGTTTCTCCTGTCATAGTCCCTATTCCCATCTCCACGCATGCCTCCGCTTTCATCCCTAGCCTTGACTCCTCTATCCCTTTTGGCATTGATGCCCCCACTACTCTGATAGGTTCCACTTGCACCCATCTTATTGATTGACAGATGGACCCAAGAGTTGCATTCAGACCTCTGTTTGACCTCAAGAGTGGCCCCTAGACATCACTGACCACACCCTGACTGACAATATATGATTTCCCCTGGCTGCTTGTGCTGGCCCTACAGGACTGTCTCCTGCCCACTCCCTGGACTGCAGCTGAACAGATCCCCCTGACCCTGAGCATCTTAAGTGGGTGACTGACCATGGCCAAGCCCCTGGACTGTGTGCAGACTGTGGCCATGATTGACCGTATTGCGACTCCCTCCCCCCTCTGCCGCCCAACAGCCGCTCCTCCTTGACTAGAATAAGGACTAGACCACACCATTTCCTGGCATGGCCTTTTGTCTGAATCAATATGCGGTATGTTTGCTGCACAGGCAACTGGCACATGCTGTCGGTTTTGGATCGATGTCTCAGTTGCTGTACGGAAGTTGTGCCCCTACTCTATCCCAGACAAATCCCGACTATGAGCAACCTGTGTTTCAGCAGAAAAGAGCTCATTAATACAGCATTAGTACTGATCACCTTTAGGCTCTACCTGAAGCAGCAACACACTAACAGGCATTGCGTGGTAAGGGTGGTGTGGGGAGGGGCATATATACTGCAAGCCTGCGTGTTAACATGAAGTAAGCGAGTGCTAATAGACCAAGCAAACAGCTCGAGATGTAGCCTGGTGCAAACTGTGAGCTGAGTGCCTGTCCCAATGTGCAGTGTCCCTGCAGCAGACTTTTAGCCCCAGTTGCCTGTGCTCCCTGTAATGCAAGTTCTGTGCTTCCTGAGCAGACTTCAAGTGGATTAGAGAGGTGCCATGATAGTCATAAGGAGTTAGCAAATTCTATATGACGATGTCTGTGGGCGAGGGATATTTGTGGCTGGTGCCTTTGTATCAAGCCCTGAGATGTTTTTGGTGTTAAGTAACATGAGGCTGTTTGTATTCTGCCTTAATTGGCAACTCACAAGGGACTCACTTCACAATGCGTCAAATGCGTAAAAGATGAGATGAGTTGCTCCTCACTATGCTTCTCACCTCTCACATCACGCAGGCCCCTATAAGATTCCATGTGCCTCAACACTTGTTTCTAGTGATTTATGCGAATAGACACATATCTTTTTTCTACTCTTCAGTTCCTGAATCTTACCATTAAAAAAAATTGTCTTTCTTGGATCTAAAGTGGATTGCTTTATATTTAAAATTAGACTCATACAATGGTTATACCAGGAAGGAAACCACTTGGCTTGTCATATCATTGCCAGCTCTCTGCAAGAGTAACAAAAACAAAGTTGCTGGAAAAGCTCAGCAGGTCTGGCAGCATCTGTGAAGGAGAAAACAGAGTTAACGTTTCGAGTCCGGTAACCTTCCTCAGAACAAAGTAATTCATTTAGTGCCACTCCCCTTAATTTTTCCCTTTGGGCTGTAATTTGTTTCTGTTCAGATAATTATTGGATTCTCTTTTGAAAGTGATCATTGAACCACACTGTCATCCAGGGAATTCTAGATGTTTATCCAACATTTCATTCTCATGGAAATACACCTCGACTGTACCCTGACTGTCTCCTCCTCAAAGACAACACAATGTTCACTTATAATTTTGTTTACCAGTCTTTGATATGGATTTATCTCGCTCAGACTCATTCTCACCTGTATATGTTTCTCCTTCCCCATTAATTGTTTTTACTTCAATGGCTCCTTGTCCTTTGGCAGAACCAACTAAATATAACAATTTAAAGATCACTTCCCCCTAAATAATCTCCTGTTACATTTGATCGATTCAGCACACCCCATTCACCAGAACCATGTCTAGCAATGCCTCTTTTCTCATTGGACCTTCCCACATTGTATTCTATCTGACAGTTTTGCCCACTCATTTAGTCCATGTATGTCACTCTGTGATTTTCATGTATTAAATTTACTGAGGCTCCTAGCTTCTAAAATGCAAAACTAGGTACACAATGCCAAGTGATTAACATATATGGTGAAAGGCTAAACCTCTTGTACAATCATCTTGTCACATTCCACTAATCAGGGAACATTCATTTATCCTTTCTGTCTATTTTCCCAAACAATTACTCATTCATTTCACAAGATACCCTCAATCCCACATGCTTTTGTGCACAACATTATGAAATGACTTTGCCAATTGTAATAAACAACATATTTTGACACTTTCCTAATTTACATACTAGTGGCCTCCTCAAAAGTTTCACCTTGGTTCGTCAGTCATAGTCATTCTGACCTGTGCCAGGCTGGACCCGAGTCAAGTTCAAAAACTGCATGTCAGCAACTATTAGACTATTGCAAGTAAGAGAGGCAATTTTGAAATGATCCTGATTTCCTTTTCTCCTGAATTACTAACAATTTATGCTGGCAGAAAAAAAGCAAAATATAGAAAAAATATTACACTAACATTGCTGATCTGTAAGTACACTAACCAAAACATGGCTCTAGTATTTGATCTTCATTTTTACTTTCAGGTAACCTTCTTGGCTGCACTATAATCAATCAATCTTTACTCAGAGAGTAGTAAGGGTGTGGAATGCCCTGCCTGCAAAAGTAGTAGACTCGCCCACTTTAAGGGCATTTAAATGGTCATTGTTTAAACATATGGATGATAATGGAATAGTTTATGTTAGATGGGCTTCAGATTGGTTTCACAGGTCGGCGCAACATCGAGGGTCGAAGCGCCTGTACTGCGTTGTAATGTTCTATGTTCTATGTTCTAATTGAAAGTGAAAATCTGTGTCTTAGACTTTAGGTCAATAATGCTGTTAAAAATAAAGTTAATAGAATTCTAGCTTTTATCTCAAGGTATATAATTTGAAAGGCAAAAAATGGAACACTCAGTTAAGTCATAGGGAATGGAGTCTGTAAGTCTCCTGCAGTCTGTATCCTTGTGGCATAATGAAAATGTCAATTGAAACTCATGGGAGAATGGAAAAGCTGGGTGTTTGTCACACAGTATTCAGAGATTCAGTTGCTTCCTATGAATATCTGTTATCTTGAAGCCTTTTTTATATTAAATCCTACTTTCAGGATTAAGTCGGCAACAGAGACAAAATTCATGGCACAGGTTTCATAATCACTTAAAGGTGGCATGCCTCTGTTGACTTTGTCCACTGATTCTGAGGGAAGTGGTTGTTTTTGCAGAAATCTGAAACACAGGGGAGGGAGACAGGAAACTACCTCCTTCGGCGGTGTTTCAGAAAAGAAAAAGGTGGTTTGTGGCAAGGCTATAAAATGTGTGTCAGAGGCATCATTTGTGACTATCGGTCTTCAGGGATGTAGGAGGTTGGTTTCCTTTGGGCCATCAAGGGGAATGTGAGGCCTTTCAGGACATGGACCAGCAAAGTTTGGGACATGGAAGTGTACAATAAGAAGGGTTTGGTAAATTGGGTGTGCTTTTTTTTTACAAAGTGGGAGGTTAGTCAGGAAATGCAAATTGCTAGTTTTGAAGAGTCACTTTTGTATTATCTGTTGTGATACGATGATATGCCCTTTGGGGGCATGTCTAAATTGCTGTCAATCATTATCTACCTTGACTGGATATGTTGCATGCTTGCAAGGCATCTGAAGCAGGAGAGATACAAGTCAGATTTACCATACCTAGCTCCCAGTTAACATAATATCTATTTAGGTTTCTAGATTTTCAGATAACTTGTAGATGGTACACATGACTCCTACTGAACATGGGTGATGAAGAGAGTGACTGTTGTGGATGTGGTGCCAATCAAATAGGCTGCTTTGTGCTGGATGGTGTCAAGCTTCTTGTGTGCTGTTGGAGCTGCACTCATCCGGGCAAATGGGAGTACTCCATCACACTCTTAATTTGTATCTTGAAAATCTCATTGTTTTGAAAATTGATTGAAAATCTCATTGTTCAGCAGCTGTATTTGTAAAAACAGGGAGGTGCTCATATAATTGTCTGCTTTCTTCATATGGTTAACTTGGTGGACTTCCTATGGATCTCAAACAACACAGATTCTTGCAGTGTCAAAGAGTGTTAGTTAGATTTTCTCTTTTGTGAGATTTTCATTCCTTGGCATTTGTGTGGCACAGATGTTACTTGCCACTTATCAGCCACCCAAACCTGAATGTTGCTCAGGTCTTGCTGCATGTAGAAATAACTTGAACCTGGATTAATCACTGTCTTGATGGTAATGATTGTGTTCATTTCTGGCCCGATGCTATAAGACTTCATGAGATCCAACGCCAACATTGAGAAATACCAGGACAAGATACTGTCGATTGTATACCAACATACCATCATCTCTGATGAACCTGTCCTGTCGGTGGGATAGGGTGTTATCTAGAGGCAGTAATGGTTGTGTCTGGATGTTGTCTATAATGCACGATTCCATGAGTATTACTATATCAGCCTGTCACATGAGTGATCTTTAAGACAGTGCTCCAACATTTAACAGAAGAGCTCAGGTATTAGTAGCAGGTTCGACAAGACTGGGTTTGCTGTTATCATGTTATGACATCTAGGATAATGCCAGGTGGTCTATCTGGTTTCATTTCTTTTCTTAGTCTTTGTGCATTTTGATACAAATGAATGGCTTGCTAGGTTATTTCAGAGGATTGTTAAGAATCAACCACATTGTTGTGAGTCTGGAGTCACATGTAGTCAGACCAAGTAGGCGTAGCAGATTTCCTTCCATAACGGGTATTTGTAAATTAGATGTGTTTTTACATCAGCAATCATGTCATGGACATCATTGAACAAGTTTTTAATTCCAGGTGTATTCTACCAGCTGCCTGAGAATTTAGTTCCCACCATAAAGATATATTGTCTAATAACCCTACAAGTGACCATTTGGTAACATATTATTTTTCCTCTTCCCCAGGTGGTTGGAACAGGACATTGATAATTTTACTGCACTGGACTAAGAATGTTTGAAGGAGCTCATGTTTGTTCACTGCCTTTGTCATCTCCATTCAGGCCACTCTGGTCAGGCAGGAGGGCTTCCTGCCTACTTCAAAGGGTAAATGTGAAGGATCACTTCCCAACATTCACTGATGGTCTGAGGAGAATCTGCAGGAAGGCATAGCTAACCCATGGGGCTGGTCTCGGTCTATTCTCAGGCTGTATGTGCAGTTGAAGAGACTTGGATGTCACAGGAGTCCAAAGACACAAAATGATATTTAATGCGGAATGGGATAGTGTTGTGGAAGTAGTGAGGGATGAAAGTGATGAAGGGTTGCCATAAGAAAGGAAGCAAAGTACTGACAGAATGGAGATGGACAGGAAAGTTGTGCCTGTGGCTCAGAGCTTTACTCTTTGTCTTGAAGTCTCTTTAATAGATTACCCATATACTCTGCTTTGTCACCTGATGGCAAGAACCACTGAATGGTCCTCCATGATCATGTGTCTGAATCTGAGTGGTCCAAATCTTTAAATTTCAATTTCTATTGTACATTTGCAAAGACTCGACGCAGAGGTGGAAGCGAGACTGCTCCTCTTATCAAATTCTGGCCGTGGTATCCTGATTTTTCTTTCTTAGCTTAGTGTTCTGGGAGACAACTTAATTAAATTTTACTGTCAAAATAAAACAAAAAGAAAGGGACAGCAAAATATTGTTGTTCAAAATATTTTTAGCATTATGTTCCAGCTGAGTTTCTCTTTAAGGTAGATTATCTTGTCAATGCATTTGTCATTGGTGTTTCTCTGACTGTAAAGGTCTAAGATGAATCATATTTACTGGGAAAAAAAGTATTTTTTTCACAGGTTCCATTTTGAAGTGACAGTAGATAATTGTTTTGTGTTAGCCATCCAGATCAATATCCATAAAGTTTCTTTGCATTTGACTTGTTATTCTCCGCTGTTGCCCTCTACTAATCATAAAGACAAAGACTAGAGACTAACAGCCTGCTTCATCATCGACTTTATACATGAAAATGGTATAAAGAAAATGAAATTGTATCAAAATAAATTGCATTTGAAGTATAACACTTATCATGTTAGGTGGTTTAATTGGGCTTTCATACTCAACTAACACTACAATTTTGATATTCCCAAACAGCAAAACCTGAATGGTCTACTAATGTGTTTCAGTGAAAGAAACCTACCATTATGTACCCATTCAGCTTATATCTGCCAACTATTCCATCTAGAATGAGTCTTGACTTCCTTTTAAGTGTTCAAACAAGCTATTCAGTTATACCAAAGACCCATCCTCCATCTTCTCAGAGAAACTATACATAGGCAACGTAGACAAATCTTGACAGTAAAGCCAGCAGCTCAAAAATGAATAATTTACAAAAACTATCAGTTCAAACATTTATTTTACCCATCACAAATCAAATTAGAAAGCTTCTATTGCTAAATGTAAACACTGAAGCAATATTATCGTTTATAAACTTATGTCATGACAATGGATCAGGATCCTACTTCAAAAGCATATTGAACTCTAATTCCAGCATGTGCTTTTTAAAAGAGGAAATATAGCCAAAGGATGACTGTGGGTATACGTTTAGTAACTGTTTGGCAAAGTTCCTAGAGGAACAATGGAATGTTGCACCTGAAAGCGTAGTAAGGGAGCTTTGAACAGGAACCCTTCAAAAGGAAAGATACAATTTGAAACAAACTGGGCTGTGATTTTCTATGGTTACAGAGATTATAAGGCAGAAAACATTCGCTGTAGATTATGGCCTAAACTGCGGATACATTTGTGTTTTAACCAGCAGGAAATTATTAGAAATGGGTTAAACTAAAACAACTGCAACCTCTTGTCTCTGTATGTTAATGAGTTTATGTGCTAATGTGAAGGTCACAGTTTGAAGACAGATATTAGATGCCCAAGCCCTTTAAGTAAAGAAAGACTATCACTTGCTCTGCGTATTGGAAGCCAGATAAATTAGGAAAGTCAGCATAGAAAAGCAACAGGACAAAATTTTGTTAGGTTATGTGCAAAGCCAAGATCTGAATGACAATGCTTCACTACTAATATTAGCATTACCGATATCATTCAACTTAATACATGTAACATTCCACCAGCTACTCTTCACGGAATCTAGAGACTTATTTGTATATCTTTTTAACAGTTCTTATTTCCATTTTCATTTCTAACCTATGTAGGCACGTTGATTATCATTCGCTTTCCTCAGGCTCAATAGCTAATAAACTATCTTAACTTTAACTCAAGAAACACTGGCTTAATTGGCTTTAAAACGTAAAGAAGTTTGGATGTGAAAAATATCCTGAAGGAAAATGATGCTTTTAAAATGAATTCAGAGATAGTAGGAAGAAGAAGGGTATAGACCCAAAACATCAGCTTTCCTGCTCTTCTGATGCTGCTTGGCCTGCTGTGTTCCTCCAGCTCTACACCTTGTTATCTCTTTTAAAATGAACTTTGTTGTGATGAAATAAGAGAGAGATTGAATTAAGAAAGGGAGCCAGCTCATCCCTTCTTACACAGGGACATTTCCATTTGCAGGAATCTCATCCAGAACCAAAACCAATTGGGAACCCTGTACTCAGGAAAATTGTAAAACTTTTGCTAACCTTTAAAAAACTGGTATGCATCCATCTTTAAACAGACCATGTAGTAAATTATTTAGCACTTTGTTCATGTTCAAAATAGGACAGAAGCCAGACAAAATTTAAGAAGAAAATTATCTAGCCCTTAACTGCTTAAGGGTTCAACGAACAGTCAACATCTTGCTTGCAAATGTCACCTCTTTGATGAAGCTTTTAGTCGCCTCTCCCAATAACTGCTTTTGCATGTTGCAGATTACTGTCTGATTATGATTTTGTGGAACATATTGAGATGATGTTCTACATCATGTGCATGAAAATATAAATTGGAGTCTTATGCTGACAGGTTATATGATTCGGATGCAGTTTTGTAGTAATGAAACGTGTATTGCACAAGCCACTCAATGGTGTATGACATAGTCTGTCTTAACAATTGGTAGTTAGAGGGATCACTGCAGGCTGCACTGAATACAAGACAAAACAGTGTGCCACTGATCACTGTGGGGCCAGGATGCAGCAGGATCATTAGCAAAGTTAGTAAAATCTTTTCTTCTCCATAGTTGTCTCTACAGAAAAGTCTTCAGCTACAGCATGAAGTGTTTTATGACTTGATTATAGTTATAAATTGCCGTCTAAATGGAAATACATACAAACAGATTAGGAGCAGAAGTAAATCATTCAGCCCCATTGGCTACTTTGTCATTCAATAAGGTCATGGTTGATTAGGATAATTGGCTTTGCCATTCGACTCATCATAGCAAGGAGGATTGGTGGCTTCCCTTCAGTATAAGCCATCAGTCATTGGCACTGCAACATATGACAACATCCTTTCAGCATTCACCATTGTCAAGATCCCATTGTCAGGACCTCTCATTCTCGAAAACTCCAATGACAAGAAGTTTGACCTGTCTTACCTTTCTTCACAATGTAATTCTCCAGCACAGTCAGTCAAATAAACATTCTCTGAACTTCCGGTCATGCATTTATATCCTTTCTTAAATGAGGAGAGCAGAAATGTGCACAATACATCAGGTGGGGGGAGGCAATAGTCTAGTGGTATTAGTATTGGACTGTTGACTCTGAGAGCCAGGTAATGTTCTGGGGGCCTGGATTTAAATCCTGCCACGCAGATGGTAAAATTTGAATTCAATGTAAATCTGGAATTAAGAGTCTAATGATGACCATGAATCTATTATTAAGCTAGAAATGGTTCAGAACAGATTTACCAGAATGTTGCCAGCTATGGAAGGTTTGAGTTAGAAAGAAAGGCTGGATAGGTTGGGACTTTTTTCACTGGACCATAGGAGATTGAGAAGTGTCCTTATAGAGGTTTATAAAATCATGAGGGATGTAGATAGGGTTAATGGTGGGTGTCTTTTCCCTAGTATAGAGGATTTCAAGACTAGGGGGCAAATTTTTAAGATGAGAGGAGAGAGATATAAAAAAGACACAAAGGGCATTTTTTTTTTACACAGACAGTGGTTCTTGTGTGGAATGAACTTCCTGAGGAAGTGATGGATGCAGGTTCAGGTACGATGTTTAAAAAGCTTTTACATAAGTACATGAATAGGAAATGTTTGGAGGGATGTGGACCAGGAGCAGACAGATGGGACTAATTTAGTTTAGGATTATGTTCAGCATGGACTGAAGGGTCTGTTTCCATGCTGTATGACTCTATGACTCAGAAATGTTGGAAAATCCCATCATTATTGTCCTTTCGGGGAGGAAACTGCCGTCCTTACCTGGTCTGGCTTACACAAGACTCTGTACCCACAGCAATATGGCTAACTCTTAACTGCTCTCAGAGCAATTAGGGATGGGTGATAAATGCTGGCTTTCTGTCAGTGTAGACATGTCCACCTTTTCCACATAGTACTCAAACTATCAAATTTTTGCCTACTCACTCAACATATCTTCATCGCAGGCTCATTTTGTCCTTTCTGCAACCTATTTTCCTATCTATCTTTGCATGAGCAGAAAATTTAGCCATTGCACATTTGAACCTTTCATTCAAATAGTTGATATAATTTGTAAGTAATTGATATCCCAACATTGCTCTCGATAACACACCACTTGTCACATGCCAACAATGCAAAAATGACCCATTCATGCCCAACCTATTGATGAACCAATCCTCTATCCATGTTAATATGTTACCCCATACACCATAAATTCTTATTTTATGAATAACCTTTGACATGGCACTTCATCAAAAGTCTTCTGGAAATTTGAGTACAGTACATCTACCATTTCCCCGTTAGCTACTGTTATTTATTATTTACATATAATATATTTATTACTTATTTAGGCAGGAAACATAAAGACTGTCATTTAAGTAACTCGATTAACCAATAGAGTGTCACTTCACCAAGTACATACCATGAATCTGAAGCTGTAAGGTCAGTGAAATAATGTTAAGATGAACTGAATGATTTTTAGAGTTAAGTCCTGCTGTTCATCTGTCTACCCTTTTGCAAAATTGCTTAGCAGCACTACGATGAACCTGCAGATGTTATTGCTGGACAAGCCAAATCCTAAACTGAAACCTGCCTCCTTAGACACTAGGAGATAGCAAGAACTGCAGATGCTGAAGTCAGAGACAACACAGTGTGGAGCTGGCGGAACACAACAGGCCAGGCAGCATCAGAGGAGCAGGAAAGTTGATGTTTTGGGTCAGGACTTCTGAAGAAGGGTCCTAACCCGAAACGTCAACTTTCCCAATCCTCTGATGCTGCCTGGCCTGTTTTGTTCCTCCAGCTCCACACTGTGTTGTCTCCTTAGACACTAACTTTGTTTTTATTTAACAATGGACTCAGTTATTGAACACTTTCACAAGAGCCTACTGGTGTACATTGAATGTTAAAAACTGTATTAAACATATTTGTACCTTAAGGAAAAAGAAACACATGAACTAAACATTAGACAAAATAAAGGTTTGGAAAGATCTGGTTTATAAATATCAGGAAAATATTCAAAATCACGCTACCCCGTTTATTCAAACAATATCCTTGCAAACAGTCAAACCTCAATGAAGAATTAGTATGATCTTCACACAAAAGCCTGCTCCAATTCAGGACTGAGACAGTTGCAACCAGTTTCCATTTGGTACATTTTTGTGTTGTCACATTAGGTTTTTTCTTTCTTTTTTGGTGTTTCTCTTGGAGATACTTGAAATAAACTGAAAACTGAACTCACTACTACATTTAGCTTCAGGAAAAATACATGAGCTTCCTAAACTCAGCTGTCTGACTGCCTTGCCTTCATTCTGTGGAACGTCTATACACAACTTACTTTTTAAAAATTGTTCTGTTTCTCTCTGTTAAAGACCTCCTGCCTCTGTGTCATAACAGTTCTTGTACCTTTCCTTTTTTTTAAAACACTGAACTGTTCATATCAAGGGTTTAAAACTTCGTTAAAATGCACGTAAACAAAACAAATCTCCAAACATTCCACACCAAAGCCCCAAGCTGAAAAACAAAATTCTCATTAAAGAAATTGAAAGCGTCTCCCACTTCTTAACATGCAAAATACAAAATAGAAATTCAACTTAATTTACATGTCATTCTTAACAACACAAAACTTACCATACACATTTTTGTTCAATTCAAGTCTAACCTTTGCTTATTTACAATTTTAAAAAGAAATAAGAATAAATAAAAAATGTTTCCTGGAATACAAAATGAACAATGTGCATGTGACTGAGCATGTGCAGTCTGCCATTTTTGCCATTTGTGCACGTCAAAAAAATTGTAAGTAACAACGCAATAACCATCAAATAATCTGTTTTTGTTTATAATGTTGATTGAATGATAGAAATGCGAGGATGCTGTGGTTAACTCCCCTGTTCTTTGTATAAAGAGTACCGTGTGATCTTTTAAACCCACTTGAACAGGCTGATGGGTTGTTGATTTAAAGTCTCATCTGAAAGACAGAACCTCCTGAAGTACAGTTCTCCCTCCGCACTCCACTGGAATATAAAATTTGGCTCCAACCTTGGAGTGGGACTTCAACGCAGAACGTTTTGGTTCAGAAATGACAGTGCTACCAAATTAGCCACAACTGACGCTGAAAACATTGTTGGAAATACTTATATAAGTAATCACAATACCCTAGTCTGTGTGGAAGAATTGAAACACAATAAAATTGAAAATACTGCAATGACAGTCTAATGTCAATTTTAATGGCTCTTAGGTCATCCTGGACTCAAAATGTTAACTTTTTTTCTCTCTCCACAGATGCTGCCAGATCTGCTGAGTTTCTCCAGCACTTTCTGTGTTCATCCCTAAACAATGGCTGGACCTTTTTTAATTGAGTTGATCTAAATAGGACGATTCAAGGACCAAACTAAGCATCATAGCTGGAAATAAAGGTGCAAACCTAATTGCAAACTATTATTCTTATGTTCATTCAAGTTAGAAAAGGGCTGTGGTTTTCATGAGTTTAGAAAAGACATAAAGACACCAACATCTATTGATGAATGCATTTTGCCAGTGGGCAGTATTAACTATCAAAAAACCATGTAGACAGCCCAAAATGTTCTATTCTAATTTTCTCGCAGCACAATATCTGTAGTATATTTCCAATCAAACCTGCTGAAAAATGAAGCTTAAAGTAATAATGCTCTTGAGTTTTGACTAACCTGTAGTCAGATTTTCTCCTCATTAAGGGACAAATTGTAACTCTGTTGCCCAAAGAATGGTATCCCTCATGAAAGTAAGTATGCACATGGCTGACATTCCAAAGGACAGTGACATTTTAATCTACCATTCCCATGGTAACGCAGAAGACATGACCCTTTGTAATTTCTTTCAGGAATACTGAAAAAATTAAACATACCATAGTAAGCACTGGCCTTGTAAAGTTCAAATTCTTATCAGTACAAATTAATGCATACTGAACAAGAAGTTTACACTGATCTTGAGGGACTACCTCAAAAGAACAGTTGACAAGGTTCTCTTCCTACAGTCTTAAGTAATATTTTCAATGATTCAAAAGAAACACAATGTTGAATTCATACTTGATGTATCTATGGTTTGAGATTAGCTGCTCAAGCTTCAGTATAAGGGATGTATGTCTAGTGTGATTCATCCAGTGGGAGTTGTTTTATTCAGATCAGAGGAGAAATGGTGATAAGGAGTAGCTGCAAGGGAAGTGTCAAAGCAACGAAAAAATGTTCATCTCTGAATGAAGGGGATGGCATCAGCTGGAGAGGCCTTGACATTAAACGGAACAATATTTGCCTAATCTACCCTCAGTCCCTGCTCACATTCTGCAAATGATGAGCAGATTAGCTGATGTCTTGACCTTATGCCACACTGCATTTCTTCCCATTAATATTTGCTGATCTGCGTAAGTAGCTTGTGTCTTTGCAAAATTCAGAGCTGTGTGTAGGCAGTGTATTTGCATCAACTAGCCAGAAAAGAGGAAGAAGAAAGGAATCTATTGACCTTTGACTTTATCTGATACGGATGTACTAACAAGCAGAGTCTAAATAATTCTGTCCTGCTGAGAGCTTCAAAATTTACAACAAACTAGAACATTTGAATAAATTATTTCACAATATTATGGTTGAGATAGATGGTACACTGTTACTTTTGGGCTTTGTACAGATGATATTTACTTTATTTACACAACAAAACAAAACAAAATTCTTTTTAGCTACACTGAAATGTAATTGAGTCAAAAAGCTGTATAAAGCAATGGGCTTTAAAGTATTGTTCATGATTATAGTGTTCCTTTGGTTTCAATCGGTAAATCCAGGTCATTTCATCAATGGAATGAAAACAAGCTCAGGACTTTTTTTCTTGTGGCTTGTAATATTAGTTAAAATAGCAGCTCCAGAAATGTACAATCTGGAAAGATGCAAAGTTAAAATGTAAAAAAAAAACTTGCACTCTGATTTCAGGATTCGAAGATGAGCCCTACCACTAGCCTTTGAAGAGGAGATATACCTAAAGGGGGTTTTATGCCCTTTCTCATGGTGTGGGAGGGCAATTAATCAGATGGGAAGATGGAGTGTGAGCTATATTCCACCCACTTTTTTTTGCCACTGTATGGACCTGTGGGTGGCAGTGTGGCCAGTTAATAACCATTAAAAAGCCTTATCCCATTATCAATCAAATTGACCAATTCATGGGCAGGTCTGTCGCCACACGACTTGTACAACAGTCGAAACTGTGCAGGCACTTTGTTTCCTCTGTGTGTGTGAGCTGGGAGTTGATGGCGATGTGCAAGCCTTTGAGAGAGGAGCTGGTTGTTGTGTCCCTTGATCCATAGCAGTCTGATTAAGAGACCTGGCATTGGGAAGGTGCGGACCAGCAAGGATGGTTGGGGGGATGGCAAGGATGTGGGTAGCGATGTTGGTGTAGACAGCTGAAAACCACCACCTTGCACTTGCTGCTAAAACCCCTTGTCAGTTCACTCCATTAACCCCAACACCCTCAAACACACACACACACTCACGCATACACACACGCACATGCACGCACATGCACACACACGCACGCACACACAAGTACACATCATGATGTCCCCTTAGCTAGGGTCATTCCTCGATCCTGGAGCTCCAGAGACTGCTGTTTCTGTGGCAGACACAGACACCCTGGGAATGCTGCTGGTCTGTGACTGTCAGGGGCTAAGATTTCTTTTGCAAGGCTTTGGATCCCAGGGAAAGCCTGCTGGTTATCTCCATCTAACAGGTCAGAGGTCCAAAGCTTCCAAGAAATTCACCCTTGCTCCTGCCTCAATTTCTCCACTGACTCTAGCCACTCCCTGAAAGAGTGCAGAATGTAAGAGCATTGAAGCTTAAAAACCCCATCACTGATCTTTGGTTTCCATCCATGACAGGTGTGAAGTTGTGGAATGGCACAGTTTTCCCTGCTAACATGAGGTCTGAGCCATTTTGAAGCCTCTGCCTCATTTAAATGTTGTCAGTGAGCTGCAAATGCTCAGTAGGCATTCTGCTCCAGTTCTCTAATTGTGGGAGATAGGAGGAAATATCAGTTTCCAGTCTGAGCCAGCTGGCAGGATGAGCCTGAAGCAGAGATGGGAATAGACAGGCAGTAGGCTGGAGACTTTTCATGGCATCACTTCACTGCCTGCTTCAAATAGAGCAGCAGACTTAAACACATTTAATATCTTCATCTCCTTCTCCTTAGAATTAACAAATAGATGCCTTATTTAAAAAAAAGTTGCCATAAGCAGTGGTAAATATGACTGATAGTTGGCTTTTAAAGAGAAAAGCATATGAGACTATGGTCCAAGTGCTGGAAAATGGGATTAGAATAGTTTGTAGATTAGTTTTGATTGGTGCGAACTTGACGGGTCAAAGGGCTTTTTTCTGTGCTGTTGACCTATATGACTCTATGACTCTAAAGTAGAATACTTTAGAATGTTTGACCTGGTATCATGTCAACCACCTGGCATTAGGAGTAGAGTTGGCTATGAGACCAAGTACAGTAACTGGATGCATTATGATCTTATAATGTTAATTCTAATCTTTGTTTTGTTGTAAGCTTGGATGCTTGCTTGATAAAAGGTGTACATTTTTGCAACAAACAAAAAGTAGATGTTAAATGAGAAAGAAATTTTAAGAATATAATCACGTAAAAACAAATTTTAATTTGAGACAGCTAAAATCTGTAGAAAATGTAGATATAGTTGTTTCCTGCATGATCAGTGGATCTTTCCATGTGATTCAAGGAAAAGCATTTTGAATTTTATTTAGTTTGACCAGACGAATGTGCATTTCCTAAAGTTTGTTGCTCCACAATCTTTTCTTGGTGAAAAGCCACAGGCTAAAATGTAGTGTCTTAACTGCACCAGCCATATAAATTCTGCGGCTACAGGAGCAAGTTGGACGCTATGAACTTGACAGTAAGCAACGTATCTTCAGTCTTCCCAAAGCCATCAATAAGGCACAAGTTGTAGAGTTAAGTGTGAATTGTAACAATTACTGTTAGCAGTAGCTACTGAGCATGTGTTCAAGGAGTTATGTCATTTCATAGAACTGGTACCTGATGAAGAAGGCTCTAGTGAGGTCCTACTCTAAGCCATACTTCTCCCAATGGCTTAACAGTTAACAAGTATCGCGAGATGTCACCAGTATAGAGTCCAGTCCTTGTTTGTGTAAGACCGAGATCCAAAATAGTGGTATTAAGCAGTAGAAAAAGCATGAGGAGAAACTCAGCAGCGGCAGGTGAAAAACTCTGAGGCCTATCGGACTCAACCGAAGAAAACTCCACGGGGTGCCCTGCAGCTTGTTTAGACATGGAGCATGAACCATGAAAAGAAGTGAACAATGGGTTCCACCCTGCCCTTTCCAAAAAACTTTCAGAATATACAGGGTTCCAGACAGGCCAGTCAATGACAGTGTGGGAGCGAGCTATTTGAAGCTATTTGGTTTATAGTGTGCAGAACTGAAAGCACACTCCAGCAGCAGCTAGGGAATTGTGATGAAAAGACTCCAAAGCCCATTTCACAAGGTACCCACTATAACAGAACGAAGGTCCATTCCAAAACTGCTAAATTCCATGGATAGAGTTAGAGATTCAAGGGTCATACAGCTCAGAAACAGACCCTTTCATCCAACTCATCCATGTTTCTTAAACTAAGTTGTTCATTTCAAAGCCATGAATTGCCCAAAAAAAGGTCTGGGTTTGCAAAACAAAAGAAACAGACCTGTTAAATAAAAAAGCTCTGTACAGATCACTTTTCTTGTGGAAATAACAGAGAACGAGAACTAAGTACTAACATTGAAGTGAATGGGTATCAATGTGGAAGCAGGCCATTCTGCCCATTGAGTTCACACCAACCCTCTAAACAGTATCCCACACTATCCCCGTAACCCTGCATTTTCCATGGCTACCCCACCTAGCCAAACATCCCTGGACACAATGGGCAATTTAGCATGGCCAATCCACCTCGCCTGCACATCTTTTCACTGCGGCAGGAAACCAGAGCACCCAAAGGAAACTCACACAGACACGGGGAGAATGTGCAAATTCAACACAGACAGTGGCCTGAGACTGGAATTGAATCTGGTCCCTGGTGCTGTGAGGCAGCAGTTTTAACCACTGAGCCACCGTGCCACCCCTATCATATAGATATTAAAATAGACACATAAAGTGGAGTCGCAGTCTTGTCTGATCAACTGAAATGACTGTACAAAATTGCCTTGCAGCCTTCATCAAACTTCATGATCCAAGAAGAATCAACTTAAAAGGCAAAGGTCAGCTTGATACCACATGGTGGTACAAAAGGCAAAGAAATCCCTGAAGCAGTATGTACTATCTAGACCTAGCAAAGCTTGTTGTGAAGCAGGAAATCCTGTTTATATCTGAACCTTGTTCTTAAAGCGGCAAGAATTAAATAACTTGTTATAAGTAAATTAATTTGGAAGGTAAGTTCCAAAATTGCTCAACAGCCTGGGAAAACTGAACACTGTGCAAAGTATCACAATAAAAGCAGATGCCAAACCCATTTGCTTATTTTCACCCAGGAAGGTTCCCAGCCACATCTAAGAAAGGTCAGAAGAAGTCACACGATACCAAATTATAGTCCAACGGGTTTATTTGAAATCGTAAGCTTTCGGGCCATCGCCCCTTCGTCAGGTGAAGTGAGGAGAGGCACAAAGGCAAAAGATATATAATCAGAGATATCAAAGATCATTCAAATGGTATGATTGGAGTGTTGACAGGCTGAATAATAAGTCTCTGAAGATGATCAAGAGTGTAAGATGGTGTGAGTAAAGTGTCAATAGCTTTCAACAACACAAGTGAAGGGATGGCCTGTAATCTGATTTATTGAGGTGGAGAGATAATTACAAAATTTTAAGATTAAGGTGGTGCTGGAGTCAAACCATATGGCTGAATAACATGATAGGTATAAGAGTCACATGCTGAGGGTCTAACCAAAGTAAGAAATAATCCAAAACTGTAAAAACTAATTAAGGTAGAGAGATCATAACAAGTTATCAAGGTGAGGACTCAATTTCTACCCCACTACCGAAATGGACCCCATTGGTTTTTTGGCAGAAACAGAGGAAATCATCAGGCGAATGAGGATCTGGGAATTCTTCTACAAACCCCAAGATGTCAGCAGTGAGCCCAATGAGACAACCAACGAATTGGGACAGTCGACAGAGAGATCTGCAGTGCAGCGACCAAAGAAGAAATTGGACCCCTCCGGAAGGCTGTTGCCCCAGCCTCGACATGTTTACTCAAGCTGTCAGGAGATGCGTTAATGCCAGACTCATCAGCCGTGCTCGCAAGATAGTACAGAATGTCACCCAAGCACAACGTAATGCCATCCATGCTCTCAAGACCAATTGCAATGTCATCATCAAACCAGCAAAGGAGGAGCCATTGTCATACAGAATAGAACAGACTACTGCAAAGAAGCGTACCAACCAGGAGCACTACACACAACTAGCTGCTGATCCGACCAAAGAACACATCCATCAACTCAACAGACTGATCAAGACCTTTGATTCAGACCTTCAGAGTATCCTATGTACTCTCATCCCATGTACTTCTGGCATAGGAGACTTCTACTGCCTTCCAAAGACACACAAGGCCAACACAACTGAAAGTCCCATTGTATCAGGCAATGGGACCCTGTCTGAGAATCTCTCTGGCTATGTCGAGGGCATCTTGAACCCCATTGTACAGGGAACCTCCAGCTTCTGTCATGACGCTACAGATTTCTTACAGAAACTCAGCACCCACAGACCAGTCGAACCAGGAACATTCTTCGTCACAAAGGACATTTCAGCACTCAACACCAACATCCCCCACAATGATCACATCGCTGCAACAGCCTCAACACTCAACACCAACAGCTGCCAATTTCCAGATGCTATCTTACAACTCATTCGTTTCATTCTTGAACCATAACGTTTTCACCTTTGGCAACCAGATCTTCATCCAGAAACACGGAACAGCCATGGGGACCAGACTTGCACCACAATATGCCAATATTTTCATGCACAGGTTCAAGCAAGACATCTTTGCTGCGCAGGACCTCCAAACAATATTACACACCAGATACATTGATGACATTTTCTTCCTTTGGACTCATGGCAAGGAATCACTGAAATGACTACACAACGATATCAATAAGTTTCATCCCACCATCAGATTTATCATGAACTACTTTTCAAAATCAGTCTCATTCTTGGACACAAGCATTTCCATCAAGGATGGACACCTCAGTATCTCACTCTACCATAAGCCCATGGATAACCTCATGATGCCGCACATCTCTAGCTTCCAACCTAAATGGACAAGCCCTTTGTATACTTAGGATCTGTTCAGATTAGGAGGAAAGTGACAGACAACTAAAGATGCTGAAAGACATCCTCATAAGAATGGGATACGATGCTCAACTCGTTAGCTACAGCGAAAATCTGCATCGATCTCCTCAGAAGACAGACACAGGATACAACTGATAGAGTACCCTTCATCATCTAGTATTTCCCTGGAGTGGAGAAACTACGCCATGTTCTTCACAGCCTTCAACATGTCATCAACGATGACGAACATCTCGCCAAGATCATCCCTACGCCTCCACTTCTCGCCTTCAAACAACTGCTGAACCTTAAGCAGACCATTGTTCACAGCAAACTACTGAGCCTTCATGAGAACATCAACCACAACACCACAAAACCATGCCACGGCAACCTCTGCAAGACATGCCAGATTATCAACATGGATGCTGCCATCACATGTAGGAACGCCACTCACCACATATATGGCAGATACTCATGAGATTCGGCCATTGTTGTCTACCTTATACGCTGCAGGCAAGGATGCCCCAAGGTATGGTATATTGATGAGACCATACAAACGCTATGACAACGGACCAGTGGTCACCGTGCAATAATTGCCGGGCAGCAATGTTCCCTCCCAGTCGGGGAACATTTTATTTGAAGGACATTCAGCCTCTGAACTGCGGGTAAGCTTCCTCCAAGGCAGCCTTCGAGATACACAACAATACAGTATCGCTGAGCAGAAACTGATAGACGAGTACTGTGCCCGTGAAGACAGCCTCAACCGTGATCTTGAGTTTGTGTCGCTTTACATGTGACCCCACCACACTGTTCTGTATCTGAAAAATCTTCCTCAGTGTCCTGTTTTGACACCAGCACCTTGATAACTTGTTATGATCTCTCTACCTTAATTAGTTTGTACAGTTTTGGATTACATGTTACCTTGGTTAGACCCTTGGCATGCAATTCTGATACGTATCCTGTTATTCCTGCCATTTGGTTTGTCTCCGGCACCAACCTATTTTTAATTTTTTGTAATTATCTCTCTGCCTCAATTAATCAGATTGTAGGTCATCCATCCACTTGCGATTCAGCTGTTGACATTTACCCACACCGTCTGATAGTCTTGATCACTTGCAGAGACTTATTACTTGGCCTGTCGACACTCCACTCATACGACTTGCATGATCTTTTGATCTCTCTGATTATAAATCTTGTGCCTGTGTGCCTCTCCTCACTTCACCTGGTGAAGGGGCAGTGGTCAGAAAGCTTGTGATTTCAAATAAATCTATAACCTGGTATTGTGTGACTTCTGACCTTGTCCACCCCAGTCCAACACCAACACCTCACATCATCACTTCTAAGGAAGGTAAGAGATGAGATTCAGGTGTTGTTTCAACAAGGGGTTATTTTACCAGTTATGAAACTGATCACATGGTATAGTTTACAAACTGCATGGACCTATTATAATTTGTGTCATCTTAATGACTTTGGACATTGATTTGGCACAGGAAGTACACCCAAAGGCATCTGTAATGAGAGCCTAGTTAAGCTTATGAACACCACAAGCTGGACACAATTCCCAATTTCACTTATTAAGAGGGAGTTTCCCAGAAATTTGAAATATTCAGTGAGCAATTCCCCTGTTTATGGAGGTGTCCAAAAAAGCTCCTTAAAATCAGAGAATTCTGAGGAATCTGACTCATTAACCTTGGAGGGTGGTTTAAACACCTGCTCTATCTCCTGAGTAACTATTAAACTGACACCCCTGAGTTCACTGGTGACTTTCAACCATAACTGAAACTACTGCACCAGACCTGACAACGCCCCCCACACCCCACACCCACCCGCCCCCCACACCCCACACCCACCCACCCCCCACCCCCACCCCACCAACAGACTCAAACCCTGCCAGATTGGACACCCGTCAATTACTAATGCCACCTTACCCACACCCCACACCCATCACTGGGGTTGATCCAACCCAGATCCAACTCTAATCCCTCCCCAACACATCCCTGCACACAATCCAGGCAGACCCTACAGTATACCCTTCCCCAGGCACATCAGTGTCCCCCATCCCAAATCCCAGACCAAACACCCCCTAAACCTGACACCTCCACCAGCCTGGCCTGACCCAGTGATCCCCCGACACAACCTTCTATTCTTACCTGACTCCTACCACTCTGTCCACCCTTTGCACTCATCCACTTACCTGGCACCCTAATCTCTCACCCACCTGGCACCTTGATTCTTCACCCTCCTGGCATCCTGTCTGCATTCCACCCTGTTCTTTTAACCACCAAGCACATTAACCCTCTTACCAACCCGCCTTTACTTACCCTCAACAGTTTAACTCCTGAAAGGTGACAGCAAGCAGCAGCAAGTGGCATTTAAAGAAAGAGAGGCTGATCTTAGCCTGCAAAGCTGCTCCTGCGTTGATTGGATTTCTCCCCAGCTTTCTCTGAAAGACACATTCAGGATAGGCCAGCATCACCAGGGAAGTCACCAACAGGTATGTGGCTAATCTTAAAGAGGTTTACCATCAGTCGTCGATTTATACAGCTCAGAAACAGACCCTTTGGTACAACTCATCCACCAGACATCCCAACCTGACCCAGTCCCATTTGCCAGCATTTGGCCCATACCCCTCTAAACAGTGTGTGTTCTGAACGTAGTCAGAATTTCTGGGTCAAAGATTCTGGGGAGATGCAGAGGAAAGGGTTAAGTCTGACAATACTCTACCAATTGCTGCTGAGTGTCTGCAAAATGAACTATGACACAATCATGTCAGATTATGTGGGAATGGAGACCTGCAGGAACATGTTTCTAGTGAAATCTTGCCCCAGCATGCTTCTTTACATAGTTTAATGATTAATAAGTGTTACTAGTTTTTCCTAGTATTCTGTCCTGTCTTCATCTGTATTAGACTGCAGAGTCTTGCTTATGGCACTGATACAAAAAGCATACCCTGCTGTTGCCTGGATGTGCGCAGCTCCAATAACACTTAAGAAGCTTGACACCATTCAGGACTCATCGGTACACCATTAAATATTCACTCTCTCTACCGTCAACACTCTATGGCAGCAGTAGTGATTCACTAAGCCTCCTCCAACAACACCTTCCAAACTCATGACTTTCACTACCAAAGGGACAGGAAAGTAATAGACACATGGGAACGGCACCATCTGCAAGTTCCTCACCAATCCTTGCACCATCCAATATTGAAACATCAGCATTTGTTACTCATCCTTAACTGCTTTTGAAAATGTTCGGGTAGACTGGCATTATGAACCACTGCAGTCTATCTGATGGAGGTGTGGTGTTGTGAGGAACGGTGTCTCAAGTTTTTGACTGAGCAACAGCAAAGAAATGTCAATAAGGCATCAAGTTAAAATAGCATGTTACTTGCAGGGAACTTGTAAATGGTTATGCGCTCATGTATCTGTTCCATTGCTTTTCAAGATGATAAAGACAGTATATTTGGAAGGTGCTGTTATAAGACCCTGGGTGAGTTGCTGCATTGCACCTTGTGGATTGTATTCATTGTTGCCTCAGTGTCCGAATAGTGGAAAGAGCGAATGTTTATGGTAATAAAGTGCTGGAGAAATTCAGCAGGTCTGGCAACATCTGTGTACAGAGGAGTGTTAAAGTTTGTAGTCTAATATAACTCTTCTTCAGAAGTGGAAGAGGCTAGGCATTGACAAATGGAGAGGAAGAGTGAGTAGAACAGACGATGAGGGCACCAAAACAAAACAGGAAGGGAATATGAGAGCGAAGAAAAGATATTAATGGTAGATGTTAATAGTAGAGAATAAGCCAGCTGAGAGCAAACTGAGAGAAATCAAGGCAAACAAAACATTGAAAGGGAGGAGGGCATGCAGGGGATGCAGAGGGAAGTGTGTTACACTTATGCTCATGAAGCAGAAAAGGTCATTGACCTATTTATGGCACTTTTAGCCATTCCTCCACAGGGTAAAGATGTTACTGACCTGGGTGGCAAACGTGGACCAGGCTGCCAGGGTCTGCTGGTGTGGCATGCTCTGCCAGGTCCTCTGGGAAGAGGACACCTCTCTTTCACACCACACCTTTGTCCAAGACCTCCAGGGTCCCTGTTGAAGAAGCACAGTGCCATCTTCCCCTTCTTCAACATCTTCTGGAAATGTCCTTAACTGGGCAGGACAGCTTCAGAATGACAATGCTCATCCTGGGGCAGAGTGGCTTTTTAAAGATGGCATGGAAGCAAAGGGTGCCAGTCTTTTGGCAGATATCTGCTGAGTGGCGAGTTGTTCTAGAAACAGTGCATGTTAAGACGGGACTGGAATCAAACATGAGGGGTGCTACAGGGGCAGGGTAGGTATTTAACAACCCACATAATATACGTTGAGAATCTCAGTAGGTCTCAAGGTGGAAACTGTTTCAAAATCTCACCATAACTTGCACTTGGCCAAAAAAAAAAATTCAGCCTACAACAGGTCTACAGAGCTTAAAATAAAGAATAGGTTATGACAATGTACAAATGCATTCAGGAGACTACGTAATATCAGAAAATACAGGATGCATAGCAACAAATTTGTATCCACAGGATTTCATGTACACATATTAAAGTTCAGTTTATTCATTTCTGCTAGAATAATGTTCATATATCATGGGACTGATTAAATATATTCTATTAATATTTTTCATGTTAAATCCTGGTTTTCAACTTCACTATTTTTCACATAACAAATTAGTTTAACCGTTCGTCTCCTTCAAACTTTTCTCATCAATAATCCACGTATTTAAGCAGAGAGGATTTATTTTGGTGAGGGCAAAAGGTTAATCCACAGAGTGCTTTAGACTTTATTCAAAAAAAAGAGTCAATGAAAACGAAATTAGTATGTGCTGTGATGGCTGCATTATGTACCACACATAGCATGTGGTTTCCAGGTTTAAAAATAATGGAAGTTTAAATTTATATTACTCTCAGTCAGCTTTCGTTGTTTATTAGTGCTGACATCTGTGGATTGGTTGTATCCATTATTGAGTCTTCAAGTGGGACTACAAAATCATGAACCACAAATTCATATGACAGTATCTTCTGTGGACGTCTAAAATTACTACGTAATGACACATATTAAATCCTCTAATAATTTGCTGAGTAAATAAACAATCTTATGTTTTTCTCCATTTGGATGTTTATGACATCAATTTCTTTTCACTTTAATACTTTACATGATGCTAATGAATAGATTCCCTTCTTTCAAAAATAGCTTCAATTGTAACGCATGTTACATTGTCTGCAGTTCATATTTTGCCATAGAATGAAATAAAAAAGTATATTGAAAGAATAACACAAGGAAAAGATACAAATGTAAAGAGGCTAAGACAGTAGAATTGCTGATCAAATTATTGCACACTTTGCTTAAAATTTAAACCGGGGCCCTCAATTTGCCTGCTTGACTGGATGTAAAAGATGCGGTGGCACAATTTTGAAGAAGAACAGGGACATTTTCCTGAGTGACCTGGACAATATTTATCCCACAATTAACATCACAAAAAAGAATAACGCATCATTATCACACCACTGTTTATGGGAGTTTGTTGTATGTACATTGGCCTCAACATTCCCTAGATTGCAACCATGATTACATTTTTAAAAAATACATAATTGATTAGAAAGTGCTTTGTGGTGTTCAGTCTTCATGAAAAGTGCCTTATAAATACAAGTTTATCTTGTTCTTTTTTATTGTTTCTTTCTTGTATATTTCATATTGATAGGCTGTTACTTTATCCACATCATTGTATATTATTTATATAGTCTCAAGGAAACAGAAAACCACATTGTTATGGATATCTCACGTGCTGTATTTATGCCTGCTTATTTTGTGGCGCATGTGAAACTTCCTTGTTCCAATTTGACATGGGGCCCTCTCACAACTTTTTCCCCAATACGTCAATGGTATCATTGACACTGCTTTCTTCTGTTATATTGAATTGAAAAAAAATAGTCAATTTTTTTCTAATTTCTTTCCTTCTCCCACCTAACCTTGTCTTTCTCTGACTTTTCTCTTCCTTTCCTTGACTTAACTGGTTCCACTTCTAGGGATAGGCTGTCCACCTATATCCATGAGAAATGCAATAATCCCCACAGTTAACTTGACTAAACATTGTCACAAACTGCTTCCTGGAAGGACACCATTCCATTCTCCAAATATCTCTCTCTATTACATTCAACGATCCACTTTCCATTGGAGTACTTCTGCTATTTCCTCCTTTTCTCTCAACTAAGGATTACCCCCCACAGAGGTTGACAAGGCCCACAGCTATGTACAATCCATTATCTGCACTTCACCTCTTCCTTTTCCCTCCCTCTCAGAACAACAATAACTATCACCACCAAACACAACTTCCCCTCCCTCCATTCTCACCATTCCATAGGCTCATTCTCTCCATGACAACCTGGTGCACTCCTCTATCATGGCTAAAGCTTCTCATTCCATCATGGCACCTTCATACATAATCCTAGAAGGTGCAACACTTGCCCTTTTGTTTTCTCTCTCCTCAACGTAGAAAGCCCTAAAGACACCTTCCAGGTGAAGCAGCATTTTACTTGTACTTCTTTGCATCTGTCTGCTGTATTCATTACTTACAATGTGGACTCCTCTATATTAGCGAGACTAAGGAACCGCTTTGTGAAACACCTCCACTATGTTTATAGGAATGGCCTGAATCTTCCAGTTGCTTGTTATTTCAACAAACCATCTTGTTCTCATGCTCACCTATCTGCCCTAGGCCAGCTGCATTGTACCAGTGAAACTCAATACAAGATGGAGGCAGAGCACTTCACTTTCTGCTTAGATACTTCACAGCTTTCAGGGCTCAAAATTGAATTCAATGACTTCAGACAATGACATCTGATATTCATGGTGTTTCTTGACAATGGTAAACCCCTTGGGAGTCGATGATGGGTGAGTTCAGTGCTGGTAATGATATGGAAGATTAAGGGGAAATCATTAGATTTTCTCTTATTAGAGATAGTCATTGTCTGACTCTTTTGTGACATGAATGTTGCTGGAATAGGCAATACCCACAGCAATGTTTGCTCTTCGGGTCTGAGGAAGGATCTTTGCATCATTTAAGGTGTAATGACAGTGTCCGTGTTGCGGATATTTGGCCACTGGTGCTACTGGAGAACAAAGTCTAGATACTCCTGAGGGGAGAAATCTGGGAGAAAAAGAAGAAAAGATCTGCTATTGGCCTCTTTCAAACCATCAGACTCCAAATGTGTTCTCATTTAAGCATGTTCATCTTTTTTTGACATCTTACATTTCCAAACAGTTACTTTTCCCATCATTAGCCAATTCCCATTTTCCTGTTCCTGTGTTAACTGAAAATGTTTGGCTGGGAGTAAACTATTTTACGATAAGCAATACCATAATGAACAATAAATATAGAAACACATACACTTTATGCTTTTGAGAAAATTATATGAACTGTATAACAGTTACTGATTTACTGTCTTCTGTTTTACAATGATGCTAAAGACTAATTTCAAATCCACGGGCAAATTAGACAGTTCTGATATGGCACTCTGGGAATTTCATGGAAGGAACAGTTAAAAGATCTCTCCCTTTACTGTACTTACTTTTCTGTTAAGCACATTACACATGAGTGAATTAGAGGGAAGAAAAATATGGAGAGGAGAAACAAAGAAAAAGGGAAAAGAAAGAATGGGGGCAGAATTTAATTGTTATAGTATGGCTCCCATTGCTAGGGTTAAAAGCTGATGTGGAACCCTCTACTGGAATCAACAGGACCTCTTGTCAGCAACAACTAATTAATTTGTTGTTCCTGGTATGACATGCCAAGACCTGTTGGTCAAACAAAGGAGAGAGAACTCAGTATCACCCATAATACCACCAGAGTCAATAGCCATTGCTAAGGCTGGAGAAGGAGTGTATATTGATGGCTATGTGTCCTTGCAATCAGATAAATGGGATCTGTGGATGCTATGGCCAATCAATCAGGCCCAGGTGTGGGAGAGAGTTTGTTCATGTTGGCAGGTGGCACCATTGGCATGGAGACAGCCACTGGTGCTGGAAGTCTGCTTTGTGAAGCAAAAATTAGCTGTAATGAAGGGCACCCTCCCAGAGCGGTAGGAGGCAACCAGTGTTTATCTGCAGGCGTCCCATATAGCAGAGGGCTTCAGTGCAGCAAAAATACCAGCAGAAACAGTAGTGCACCCTTACATGGAGACTTATGTGCTTAACTGGGCTCTGAGTCCAAGGCTCGTGTACCATAACTCCCACCGTTAGCAAGATGACAAGGCAGCAGGAAGACAACAGGGATGCTATCAGAGATAGTAGGAACTGCAGATGCTGGAGAATCCGAGACAACAAGGTGCAGGGCTGGATGAACACAGCAGGCCAAGCAGCTAGGATGCTATCTTGCTGTGTCATCTTCCTGTAATCTGAACTGCCTCTGCAGGACTGGAAGAATACAGGCAGTATCTAGAAAATAGGGAGCAGGCAAAATAAGCATAGTGCTTATTGCAGCAAATAGACAAGCTACTAATAGCACATACATTTTGGGCAATGAACTGCAGCATCTAACTGCACCAACAGATGATATACTATTGAAATTGTCGACCTTGAAATGCATTTTGTTTTCCAAATCATCAACTCCAAAATCAGGCAGAGTTACAAGACTCACTGGTATTCCTTATACAGTGATATCTCAATGTTAAGGAATGCAAAATTTCATTTCTGCAGTCACATATATATTTAGACAGAAACATAGAAAATAGGAGCAGCCCTATTCGAGCCTGTTTCCCCATTCAATATAATCATATCTGATCATTCAACTTAATATCCTGTTCCCACTCTCTCATTATACTGTTTAATCAGCCTAGCCATGATAACTGTATCTAACTCCTTCTTGAAAACATTCAATGTTTGCCTCACCTATTTTCTGTGGCAGGGAATTACACAGACTCACCACTCTGGGTGAAGAAATTTCTCATCTCAGTGTTAAATGACCTACTGTATCCTTAAACTGTGGCCCCCTGGTTGTGGATTCTCTAGTCATTGGGATCATCCTTCCTGTATTAAGCCTGTCCAGTCCTGATAGAATTTTATAGGTTTCTATGAGAAACCTTGTCATTCCTCTAAACACCAGTGAACATATTCCTAACCAGTCCAGTCTCTATTCAGATGTCAGTCCTGCTATCTCAGGATTCGGGCTGGTAAACCTTTATTGCAATCCCTCCACAGCCAGAACATCCTGGATGCTGTTTATATGTACTTCAAGGAACCATTTGATAAAGTCTCACTTAAGAGATTGTTAACTGAGGTAAAAGAACTGAGGGCAAATTACTGACATAGTTGGGAAATTAGTTGAATGTCAGGTGACAGAATGTGGGGTTCAATGTGTAAGTACTCAATTTGGCAGGATGCTATCAGTGGTGTTCCATAAGGATCTGTGTTAGGGCCGCAATTCTTCATACTGTTTATTAACAGCTTGGATAGTGGCATAGAAATTCATGTACAGTAAATCCCCTGTATCCATGAGCTCATGACTCGTGAATTTGCCTACGAAAACACAAGTAGCAACGACATTCAACACTGGTGAGCAAACTTGCGGATATGCAAATTTTAACCTATTTTTAACTTATTTTTAACAGGCTTCACACTCGTAAACTTCATCATGCGCGCGGGTTCTCAGAAACGGAACCCTCGCACATAAGAAGGAATGACTGTATCCAGATTTGCTGATGACACAAAGTTAGGCGGCATTGTAGACAATGTAGATGGCATAAAATTACAAAGATACATTGATAGACTAGGTGAATGGTCAAAACTGTGCGAGATGGAATTCAATGTAAACAAGTGTGATGTTATCTATGTTGGATCAATAAAGGATAGGTTAGGGTACTTTCTAGATGGTACAAAGTTGGACATCCTTTGGTGGATGTTGAAAAAGACTTGGGGACTCAGCGGCGTAGATCTTTAAAATATCACAAGCAGGTACAGAAAATAAGCAAGAAAGCTAATGGAATGCTGCCCTTTATATCGAGAGGACTGTAGTACAAGAATGCAAAGGTTATGCAGGAGTTATACAAAACCATGGTTAGACCCAACTTGGAGTAGTGTGAGCTGAGCATTACACTTGATAAGAATATATTAGCCCTGGGAGGAGCACATCGTAGGTTTACGAGAATGATACCTAGACTTTAGGGGCTATGTTTTGTGGACAGATTATACAAAACAGGCCTGTTTTTTGTATAATTTAGAAGGTTAATAGACGTCTTCAAGATATTCACATGAAAATACAAAGTAGATGAAAATAAACTATCTCCACTGTTTAGGGATCCTAGAACTAGGGTGGCATAGTCTGAGAATGAGTGCCAGATTGTTCAGGAGAAATATCAGGAAGCACTTCCACACACAAAGGGTGGTACACATTTGGAACTCTCCTCCACAAACAGCAATGGGTGCTAGATAAGTTGTTAATTTTAAATGTGAGACAGATACATTTTTGCTAAGCAAACGTATTAAAGGACATGGGCCAAAGGCAGGGATATGGAGTTCAGCCACAGATCAACCATGATCTCATTGAATGATGAACAGGCTTGAGGGGCTTAAAGTAATACTCTTGACCCTATGTTGCAATGTTCTTCAGACCAGAACTGCACACAATACTCCAGGCGTGCTCTCACCAAGGCCCTGTACAACTGCAACAAGAAATCTCTATTCCTGTCCTCAACCTTTTACTATGAAGGCCATTTGCCTTTGCTTACTCTTTCAAAAAAAATTGTGCCAGGGATGTGGGCATCACTGGATTGGCCAGCATTTATTGTCGATCCTTAATTGCCCAGAGGACAGTTAAGTGTCAACCACATTGCTGTGGGTTTGGAGTCACATGTCAGCCAGACCAAGTAAAGATGACAATGAGCCGGATGGGTTTTCTTTCCTGACAATTGATTCATAGTGATCACTAGAGTAGTAATTCAGATTAAGAGAATTCAATTTCACTATCTATTGGATTTGAACCCAGGTCCCCAGAACATTACCTAGTCTGGCAATATTACCATTAGGCATTGCCTCCCCTTTCTGTAACTGTTGTACAGTGACACTGGTTCTTGATGTACCTCCTCTTTTCCCAATCTATTGTAATTCAGATAATAGTCTGGCTTCCTGTTTCTGCTATCAAAGTGAGTAATCTCACATTTGACTACATTACGCTTCTTCTGCCACGCACTCAACTTGTCCAAATCACAATAAAGTATCACTATATCTTCCTTCATGTCATCTAAGGCATATTTTTATAACTCTGGATGGAAGATTGGAATTACAGAAATGATAATATTATCCAGTACCATTAGTGTACGAATGGTTTCCACAATTGCAAAAGCAAATATCCTTGCTTATCAATCAGTCCAGAAATGAGGAGACATGAAGCATTTTTCTATACTCATGTGTTAAATAGTGAAATTATGCAAAACTGTGTTTGAATTTGTTCTTTCTGACAGCACAGCAACAACATCTCATTATTATTCTCTGCATCTCTACATGTAATTACAGTTAACAGTTATAAATCCCCTAATGTTTACATGCAGGTCATTAACATTGCTTTTTCTAAATCAAATTGACAAATTAGCATATCCTTCAATGTCAGCTGCTTATTGTCTTTTATTTTTGGCCAGTGCTAGCATGAAAGATTATGGACATAAGGGTGTGAACAGTTTGTTATGTGAGAAGCATTTACGGATAATGCAATATTATCATGTTTCACATTAGGCGAGATCACCTGTAGTCACCATTCAAAGGAGGGACTATAATTCTGAATTTATCATTGCTCATCTTTTAAGCATTTACAACTGAACAATCACAGCAGGTGGATTAAGAGATAGAAATTCAGAGTCAGAAAAGTGATTCCAGTTCACGTATCAGGTAGGATAAATAAAATGGGGGAGGAAGAGCAGCAAGTAGCAACTTGTTGTTTTTACAAAGCAATATTACTTTTGTCAATTTTTTTTCCTGTAATTGTGTTTATTTGCCAAGATTTTGCTGCCAGATTAAGTTAGGGCAGTAGAGAAGCTCTGGTCTTGTTTATGTGCAGACCTGAAAACCAGCGCTTAAAAATGTTGAGTGGGAAACCTTCACATTGCATTCTTGTTAAGAGTGTTGAAATCTTACAATGCATATTATCATCTTCCCTGACAACTACTTGCATGAGGAACTTTAAATTGCATTCCTCATTTTGCCTTTGCTATATTAGAGGCATCCAATAAATATCAGCAGGCATCAAACTTTCACTCAGTCTTAATATAAGTTGAACTTGCATTCAATGTGTGTGAAAGGCAGGCAATGAACAGATCCATCAGATCTTCAGGAAGTGGCTGAGATGAATCATCCACTTGGCACATCTGGTTACAGATGTTGGCAAATATTTGTACTTTGTTCTTTACACTAATGGGCTGTGCCCTCCCGTAATTGAGTATGGGGATATTTGCAGAGCGTCATCCTCCTTAAACAAGTTGTTTAATTGCCCACAACCACTCTCAACAAGATGTGGCAGGGCTACAGAGCTTAGATCTTAATGTACGGCACTCTGAATTCTCTCTTTAACATCTGCAGTTTGTGCAAACAACTTGCAAGTTTATTCAACCAAATGGTCATGTCAGAAACTGGGTGGGGGCGAGTCTTCTGAACAGTTGGGTGTCTCTCAATCTGTCCTGGCACTATCAGACAGAGGCACAGGAAACACTTAGTTCAGCGGTTGACCACCATCGGTCATCTGCTTGGGATGCTCACCATCAGGGGATCTGTCTGTCTGTAATCTGAGAGTGGGCAATGGTCATTTAGAGGGATTGTGCATCGTCAGTCAGGGGGCTGCAAAGACAGTGGTCAGGGTCTGGTCAGACATGTCTACAGACTGCTTGACAAAGTTGGTCAGAGGTCTGGGGCAGGTAGAGCCTTGGGGGACAAAAACAGAAGTTGCTGGAAAAGGTCAGTAGATCTGGCAGCATATGTGAAGAAAAATGTTTCAGGTCCGGTGACCCTTCCTCAGAACAGTCCTGGGGGCAGGGGCATCTATCAAACATTAAGAGGGATCTGTGGAGGTAGCAGTGGGTGGGCAAGTCAAGGGTAGGGGTAGTGGAAAGCAGAGACATTTGAGGAGGTGGGAACAAGGATGTTTATGGAGTAAACTCAATATATATGGGAAGTGGTATGAGGAACAGCATCAGAAGGCATGATAGGCTACAGGATGGGGTACTATTGGCAGTAAGGAGCACTATGCCCTCCATTGGGTGGGGAGGGCATACAGGAGTAGGGTGGGCATCATAAAGATGTAATTTTGGAATTCGGGGCAGTGGATGGCGGGGGGTGGTGTGCACGGAGGACCTTTGGGGGAGAAATGTGCTATATCTCCACACTGGGGAGATGGGTGGAAATGCACTGTTGGGTTTGTGCAATATATTATGGGACATTTATATCTGGAGAGGCACCTCGCGACAGGCAGTGTTTGATGCTGACAGTGTCCACTATGAGCTGCATTCCCTGCCATTGTGTACTGTTTTCCAGATGCACACCACAAATTAAAATTGGCTCAGACAAAGCAGAGACCCTGACAGGTGGGTGTAAGTATGGGCTCCATGCCTGCTGGGTTTTAGGACACTGAAGGGAAAAATACATGAAGCATAGGTTTGCAAACTCCAGCCACATTTCATTTGCAAACATTTCTTCACTCCATATGTTTATGTAAGTTACACCATGCTACTGATGTTAGCTGACTTAATCTTGTCATCCCAGTCCTACAGAGGTTAGCGTTGATAGTTTAAAAGGAGGCAAACGCTGACGAAAAGTGGCCCACCTCTTGTGGAAATTCCAAGTGCTCTGTGGAACAAGGGGAACATGTCTGCAGCGTATGTCACATAGGTGTGATGATGGACTCTGATGAATGCAACCACTCTGATGGTTAACAATGACTTAGGATGAGATAATAGAGTTGCATGTACAACTATGCCAGTTATTTGCCATGAGCAATGTGGCTTTTTAGTTGCTGTATCATTATGCTGCCAGTGAAGGGCAATGCTGGAATGCCAATGCTTGCCTTGGTACACAGTGGCATCTCAAAGATAGTACTGTTATAAAGGATACACGTCTCCTCAATGGAAACCCACTAAGATTTGGAGGGTGGGGCTAAAATTAGACATGAGGGTTGCCATAACTGTGGAGTGGGTAGTTAATGATGCATGCTTGGTGAGATATGCCAAGAAATCTTGTTGGCCCTCACAGCCAGAATCCCTTCAATAAACCTGACACAACTCACATTTAACCAATAAAATGTAAGACTCAACCTATAGTGTTTTTAGTGGGCAGTCACTCTCAAAATGTTTAAAGATTTGAAGTCGGGGTGGATAGATTCATTATGACCCATCCTGCAATATAAGCATGATATTGCAAGCTGTCACTTTTTATGTTAGGCTAATATATCAAATACCAACAGCCACTCATGCAGGATAGATTTTAAAATTTAGATCTCCAAGTTAAACTGTTCACATATTCCTGTTTTCTACTCTCCTTATCCAATGTTCTCTGCTGGGAACACTAATTTGTAAAATTTGCTTTTAATGTTCAAAAGAAAAGATTCGAAGAAACTTTAGGACAAGGGATTCTTGTTGATATGTTCTTATGCATCACCATAATTATTCCTTTTCTGTGCAGACTAAGCTGCTATATTTTCCAGTGTTTTTGTCCAAATAAGAAAATTATTGTTCTAAGATTTCTTAATGATCTTCACTCAATTTCTTGTGCCAATCAACCTCTGGAAAAGACCAGCAGGTCTGGCAGCATCTGTGAAGAGAAATCAGAGTTAACGTTTTGGGTCCAGTGACTTTTCCTCAGAACTGATGGTAGCTAGGAGAATGTAGGTTTAAGGGTGAGGAGAAGGAGTAAGGAGTAAACAATAGGTGGGGAGAGAGCCCAAAGGCAGTGAAGAACAGTTAGGCAGACAAAGGAGTGGATAACAATCTGATTAAGAGGGTGAATAGCTGTTAATGGAGACTGTTAGTGGCTAACAATAGATAGCGTGTAATGGCAAACTATGTGATAACAAGGCCTGGTGTGTGGGGTAGGGGGCTAGGACATGGAAGAGTTCAGGCCCTAAAATTATTGAACTCGATATTGAGTCCAGAGGGCTGAAGGGTCCCCAAGCAGAAAATGAGGTGCTGCTCTTCCAGCTTGCGTTGAGCTTCACTGGAACACTGCAGCAAGCCTGAGACAGAGGTGTTGGCCAGGGAACAAGGTGGTATGTTAAATTGGCAGGCAACTGGAAGCTCAGGGTCATTTTTGCAGGCAGAATGTAGGTACTGTGTGAAGCAGTCACCCAGCCTATTCTTCGTTTCCCCAATGTAGTGGAGACCACATTATGAGCAGCGAACACAGTAGACTAGATTCTGGGAAGTGCAGATGAAGTGTTACTTCACTTGGAAAGTATGTTTGGGCCCTTGAATACTGGGGAGGGAGGAGGTAAATGGGCAAGTGTTACACCTCTGCCGGTTGCAGGGAAAGATGCTGTGGGTCTATGCAGGGTACTGGTAGAGAAGGAATTGTGGACCAAGGTGTCCCAGAGGGAATGGTCCCTGCGGACAAGACCGACAAGGGAGGGAAATGTGTGTCTGGTGGTGGCATCTTGCTGGAGGTGGCGGAAAGGCAGCTGATGGTCTTTTGGACATGGATGCTAGTGGGATGTAGGTAAGAACTAGGGGAACCCTATTGCTGTTGAGGGAGGCAAGAGGGTGTAAGGGCGGAATTGTGGGAGACGGATTGGACCCGGTTGAGGGCCCTGTCAACAACGGTGCTGGGGAATCCTCGATTGAGGAAGAAGGTGGACATTTCAGAGGCTCAATTGTTGAAGTTGGCCTCATCAGAACGTATGAGATAGAGACAGAGGAATTGGGAGAATGGAATGGAGTCCTTGCAGGATCAGAGTGTGAGGTTGTATTGTCCGGGTAGATGTGGCAGTCAGTGGTTTATAGTGGAATTTAGTGGCCAGTCTATCCCCAGAAATGGAAACAGAGATGTCAAGGGAGGGAAAGGAAGAGTCAGAGATAGACCAGGTGAAAGTGAGGATGGGTGGAAATTGGAAGTCAAATCGATGAACCTTTCCAATTCAAGAAATTGAACAAGAGAGGGAAGCAGCATTGATGATATCATCAATATATCAGAGAAAGAGTTGCGGGTGGGAGCCAGATTATGACTGGAACAAGGAATGTACCCCATGAAGAGACAGGCATAACTGGGGCCCATGCGTGTACCTATGGCCACCCCTTGACCTGAAGAAAATGAGAGGAGTTCAAAGAGAAGTTGTTCAGGGTGAGGACTCAACAAGCGGAGGAGGGTAGTTATGAGTGGGGATGGTTCAGGCCTTTGTTCCAAGAAGAAGCAGAGAGCCCTGAGCCCATCCTGGTGGGGAATGGTGTAGAGGGATTGCACATCCATGGTAAAGAGGAGGTGGCTGGAGTCTGCAAAAAACGGAATATCCGAAACTGGTGCAAGGCATCAGAAGAATCACAGATGTATGTGGGCAGGGACTGGACCAGGGGAGAAAAGTCTGAGACAAGGTAGGAAGCGATGAGTTCTGTGGGGCAGGAGTGGGCTATGGTCATTGTTGAGCAGGCTGCAACAATGACCTTAGTCCTACCAGGCTACAGGGCCGTTCTCTCATTACTGATGGTGATACAACCTGAGGGGAGAGGTTGAAAAGGAGAGTCCTTCATGGTAACGTCAGCCAGTGCAGGAATTGAATCCACACTGTTACACTAGAGCGCTTCATCAGTGATGTCAGAATATCACATTGAACTGAAACCCAAAAGAAGAGAGTTTGAATGGTACCCTGCCACATCATGTAAATAGTGTAAATAGTTAATAGCAGTTCATTTGTTGCACTATGTGGATTCCAGTTCCCAAATGTAAAATGCACCGAGAAGGTATAAGATCTTGAGGAATCTTAAAGAGTAGATACGGATAGTATGTTCCTCTATCGTCACAATCTAGAATTGGGGTTAACTGTTTGAGAATAAGGGGTTACTCATTTAAAACAAAGACATTTCAAAAGTATTTTCAACACAGAGGCTCATGAATCTTTGGAACCTCCCTCCTGAAAAGGTGGTGGAAGCAAAGTTTTTGCCTATTTTTAAGGTGGGGATGTACAGTCACAAACTTGGTCAAATGGATGAAAGGTTATTGGGGCAGCTGAGAATATGGATTTGAGGTTATGATCAGGTCAACTATGATCTTATTGAATGGAGAGCAGACTCAAGAGACTGATTGACCTATTCTTGCGCCTTACGTATGAACATATTGACTAGGAACAAAGGTAGAGCTCAAGCCCGATCCACCTTTCAAACAAATGGCTGATTCTGTGTTTCAACTACCACATTCCCATCTACCCTGAAACCCTTTGAATCTGTTGCTTAACAAGAATCTATCTACTTTTGCCTTAAAAGTATTCAATGATCCCTCTTCCATAGCCTTCTGAAACAAAGAGTTCCAAAGTTGCACAACTTTCTGAAAGGAAAATATATGCTGCTCATCTCACACTTTGTCACAAGAAGGAGAAACCATTGAAGTCATTTTTGTCATCCACAATTAGGAGTTCTCTTTACAGAGCCCCTGTACTTGCACAGACTCATTTTTTTTTAAAATATTCAGTCATGGGATGTGGGCATTACTGGCTGGAGCAGTATTTATTGCCCATCCCTATTTGCCCTTGAGAAAATGGTGGCGTGATAACTTTCTAAACAACTGTTATCCATTTGGTATCTGCTGTTAGGGAGGGATTTCCAGGATTTGACACATCAACACTGAAGGAAGAGCAATATATTTCCAAGTTAGTATAGTGAGTGTCTTGGTGGACAACTTACATGGGAGCACCACCACCTGCACCTGCCACTCTTGTCCTCCAAGGTGGTAGTAGACATGAGTTTGAAGGGTGCTGTCTTAAACACTTTATGAATTGTGCAGTCTATCTTGTGGTTAGTACATAATACTGCTACTGAGCATCAGTAATGGGGGGATTGAATGTTTATGGATGTGATGCCAATCAAGTAAGCTTCTTTGACCTAGATGGTACCAAGCTTCTTGAATGAGTTGCACTCATCCAGGCAAGTGGGGAGTATTCCATCACACTCCTGACTTGTGCCTTGTCAATGGTCAACTGGCTTTGGGGAGTCAGGGTGTGAGTTACTGCAGAATTCCTAGCCTCTGACCTGCTCTTGAAGCCACTGTATTTGTAGGGAGAGACCTGTTCAGTTCATAGTCAATGGTAACCCCCTCCCCCAGATTTTGATAGTTGGTGTTTGCAGTATTGGTGATGCCATTGGACATCAAGAAGTGGTTGTTAGATTCTCCCTTGTTGTACCTGGTCATTGCCTGGCACTTGTGTGGTGCAGATGTTACTTGCTACTTGTCAGCCCAAATCTGAATATTGTTCAGGTCTTTCTTCATTTGGATATGGACAACTTCAGGATCTTAGGAGTCATGAATTGTGGTGAACATTGTGCAGTCACAAACAAATATCCCTGTTTCTGATGTTACGAAGGAGGGTAGGTCATTGATGAAGCAGGTAAAGATGGTTCAGCCAAGGACACTACCCTGAGGAACTCCTGCAAGATGTCCTGGAGATAAGATTACTAACCTCCAACAACCACAACCATTTTCCTTTGTGCTAAAAGTGACTCCAATCCATTTGAGAGTTTGCTCCCTGATTCCCATTGATTCCAGCTTTGCTCAGGCTCCTTGATGCCACACTCCATTAGATATGGCCTTGATGTCAAGGGTAGTAACTATCATCCACATCTGAAATTTGCTTTTTTTGTCCATGTTTGAACGAAGTCTGTAATGAGGTCAGGAGTTGAGTGGCCCTGGCAGAACCCAAACTAGGCGTCACTGAGCAGGTTATTGCTGAGCAGGTGCTACTTGATAGCACTGTTGATGACACCTTCCATCACTTTCCTGATGATCGAGAGTAGACTAATGGGGCGGTAATTGGCCAGGTTGGATTTGTCCAGCTTTTTTGAGTCCAGAACATATCCGGCAAATTTTCCACTTTGTGGGGTAAATACCAGTGCTATCGCTGCACAGGAGCAACTTGGCGAGGGGAGCTCCTTGACCACAAGTCTTCAGTACTATTGTCAGAATATTGTCAGAGCCCATAGCCTTTGCAGTATCCAGCACCTCCAACCATTTCTTGATATAACATGGAGTGAATCTAATTGGGTCAAGCCTGGCTTCTTTGATATTGCTTTAGCTTTATCTTTTGCACTGATTTGGTGGGCTCCCCTATCAGTGACGATGATGATATTTTTGGCACCTCTTCCTACAGTGATTTACTTAATTATCAAATGCCATTCATAATATGACACAACTGCAGAACTTAGATCTGATCTGTTGGTTATAGAATCACTTGCTGATTACGCTGTTTGGAACAGATATAGTCCTGTTTGGTAGCTTCATCAGGTTGACACCTCATTTTTAGATATGTCTGATGCTGCTCTTGTCATGTACGCCTGCACTCTCCCTCAAACCCGGGTTTTCCCGTGGCTTGATAGTAATGGTAGATTAGAGGATAAGCTGGGTCATGAAGTTACTCATTGTGTTGGAGTACAATTCTGCTGCAGTTGCCTTTAAGCACCTCATGGATGTCCAATCATGTCTAAATCTGTTTGACGTTTCTCCCATTTAGCAAGGTGACAGTGCTAAACAACATGATGGAAAATATCCTCAATGGGAAGACAATATGCAAGCCTGGTATCTCTGGCTGAGGGGCAAATTGCAAAAAGAGAAGGCAAGGTAAAGCAAGCAAGGATGCTGTGAGCATCCCGGAAGGGTTAAAGTGATTGGTCCAGTCCGTGAGCTGGATGTATGTACTTCAGTGCACAGCATCCTTGTAGCAATACAATGAAAATTGCCATTGTAGCCAAAGTTACAGTTTGAAGTGCAGGAAGTGGATAGGACATGTGAAGATCAGGTTCTTAGAAGGTGGCATGTGTTGAATGCCGGTACCCATGGATGTGGGGTGCATGTGGCTACATGGGATGTTTATGCCTGGTGTCCAAAACAGAGGTCCTTTGGAGTTGGCAATGAGCTGAAGCCACCAAGTACCCACACTGACTACTATGTTGAGAATTCTCAGGATCCAGTTTGCTCGTGGGAGATGTTAGGATAAAAAGCTACATATTAATGAGGCAAGATCTGTAGTTAATAAGGTTAAAAAACATTAATTCCCTATATTAAGCAAACTACTGCTGTCTAGCGAGAATCTCATCTTGACCCAGAATTCAGTTAAAAGTTGCAATGGGTTGTTCACATCAAGATAGGCCTTGCTGGGATTCTCACATAATTCTGCCACATTTTTTTGGCCATAGCCTATGTCATTCAGACCTCCGTAAGATTCCATTCTTGGTTATCATTAGACCTCTTTGTTTAATTCAAACTCCACTATTTTCCATGGTGGGATTCAAACACAAGTTCCAAGACATTGCTTGCCTGGGTCTCTCGATTACTAGTCCAGTGACATCATAACTACGTCATCTCCTCCTGCTGATTCCTATCTGCAGGATTGATATGCTAAACTTGCAAGACAGCCCAGATTAGTTCAAGAAGAGATTTCCAAATCTATTTACAGGACTGGTCAAACTGCAAATGGCTTACCATCTCACTCTAAAACCTGTGTGTCTAGTCACCCCAAGAAATGTCCCACATCCTTGCTTACATAAAGCCAAAAAGTGAGTTTGAAGCTATGCTGCACTAGGAGCTCATGCCAGCAGTCATTCAGAATACGTCCTGTGCTTTAACATCATGCCTTTAAAGTGTGAGTTTTCCAAGCACACTATCAAAATTCTTTGACACGTTATCACAGAGGAGGAGGTGACGGCCTAGTGGTATTATTGCTGGCCTGTTGACCCAGATAATGTTCCAGGGACCTGGGTTCAAATCCCACCACAGCAGATGGTCAAATTTGAATTCAATAAAAATATCTGGAATTAAGAATTTAATGTTAACTGTGAATCAATTGTCAGGAAAAAAACCCATCTGGTTCATTAATGTCCTTTAGGTAAGGAAACTGCCATCCTTATCTGGTCTGGACTACATGTGACTCCAGACCCACAGCAATGTGGTTGACTCTTAACTGCCCTCTGGGCAATTAGGGATGGGTAATAAATGCTGCCTAGCTAGTGACGCCCTCATCCTGTTAAAGAAGAAAGGAAAAAAAAATGTATTTGTGGTCAGGGTGGATCCTGAATGAAGCACAGTCAAATGGAGTTCTGTGGAATCATTTCTGTGTAAATTGTAAATAAATGTTCATTATTTGGTCTATATGGTTTCTTGTTCTCAGGTTATTTATTCAGGACTTAGTCACGATATTTATCTAATGTTGATGACTCGCCCTTTATTCTGACCTGAACTACTGACTCCTTGTTGGTGAACAGTGATTCTTCAGTACTTTGTCCCAGTCGGGATTAAAGAAATTGTCAAAGAGTGGATATCTGGGAAAAAAATTATTCGTAGTTTTCACTCACTACATGATTAAATGTTTATGCAGGTTTGCCTTGTAGTGTGTCCCAGAATGTTAATGCATTAAGCTGCTTTTATCTCTTCTTTATATCAGCTAATGATAGTGTCACAAAATACCTAAACACATTGGCATTCCTCAAATCTGACGCATCCCTCATTGCCTTCCCCTTGACCGGGCTGCATGGCTTGATCAAGATCAATGAACAATATTGGACATTCTTGTTTGCTAATAATTGTGCAGGTGGAAGGACACACATGGAATGATCTGCAATAAGCTGTTGAGATATTTTCAGTCATCGTGAAAATTTATGGGTTTAACATCAACTGAAAGGAAACAAAAATTATGTATCAATTTGCGCTTTGTGTCCACTAAATCCCATTATTGATCACCATTGGCAGTATTAAAGTAAATTGTGTTTAGTCTTCACCTTCCTGGAAAGTGTGCTGAGAGACACTGCTTCCATTGATCGGAAGAACTTCCTCATGTCATAAAAGCAAATTGTGCCTTTGACAGACTGAATAGCAGAATTTGTTTTTGGAGCAGTGTAAGATTGAACACCAGAGAGTCAAACAAACCATCATAATTGTTACTTGCCTTATGTAAATCAGTAAATAGCTGTTAAAATAGGCAGGAATTTATGTGATTTCATTTATTGCTGTGTTGAAAAAATTCTGAAATGGAATTAACTCCATCGGGCTGAAGGGCCATAAATTTCTTCACCGTACCCATTATATCTTTGGAAGCAGATCAATGGCGTAAATAACACGCAAGCCATTATCTTGGGTTTTTTTCATAGTTCTAATAAACCTTTAGTAAAGAATTGGAAGAACTTCTGTAGATACTCACTCCCTATGTATGTCAGCACCCTAGAAGAAGACTAGAGCATTGCAGCTTGAATTTTTGACTTCACAGAAATCTTAGGACATGAACTTGTGAAAAGGGACACTGAAGGGTTTTCTCCACCCTAAACTCAAAACCACTGAAGCCAGTTTTAGCACTGCTGCTACCATTTTGTCTATGATCAGCCAGTTTAGGATCTTTAATGTAGGATTAACAGGGAAACTAGCATTATGGGTGGCATGGTGCCTCAGTGGTTAGCATTGCTGCCTTATGGTGCCATAGATTCAGGTCTGATTCTGGACTTGGGTTACTGTCTGTGTGGAGTTTGCACATTCTCCTTCTGTCTGTGTGGGTTTCTGCTGGGTGCTCTGGTTTCCCTCGCAGAGTCCAAAGATATGTCGGTTAGGTGGATTGGCCATGCTAACTTGTCCTATAGTGTCTGGGGATGTGCAGGCTGGGTGGGTTGGCCATGGTAAATGTGGGATTACAGGGACTGAGTGAAATGTTCTTTGGAGGGTTGGTGTAGACTCAATGGGCTGAATGCCCTTTTTTTTACTCTGTTGGGATTCTATGATTCGTGATTGATTTAGTTTCATTATGATCTTACAATTAAAGTAATGCTCACAGATCGATATGTTATTATATTATCCTGCTTAAGTATACCAATGCAGAGTTTAGCAGTCTGACAACCAGTAAAGTGAAAGAACATCTTTAAAATCAACAAGGCATTGACACTTACTTCTTAGAGAAATTGCCTGGAAACAATTAGGATAGAGTTAAACACATTGATACCTGCTAAAGTAAACAAAATAAAGGACAAAATGAAGAAAATTTGAATTTGAACAATTAAGGGTTTTGGAGAACAATCACATTGTAATAAGTATCCTCAAGATGGATACTGATGAAGGGAGAGATAGAGAATTTTGATTCCATGTGTGATGTTAATTTGATGTTATTGGGTAAAGTGATCTGTTGGTGGGGAACTGGAGAATGTCGATGCAAATTAAGGAGCTTAAATCAGAATTGATATTATTCAGAAATTATGGGTAGTAGAATATGATGAATTTTAATATGAATTATGGAAATGGAGAGATTGAGTACAATAAACTAATAACAATGAAAAGAATACAAATGTATGCAATTTAAGAAAATCACCACACTTAAAGGTTAAAGAAAGATTGATCAAGATCAATAATAAGACAAGAGTGGGAAAGTAAGATCATGTCCTGTGAAAGCTAAAGATTACAAGAAAGGCTTTTTTTAAATGACAATCTCAAGTCATAAATAACTTCATTAAACTAAATTAAATTAAGTAACATTTATGACTTTAAAAAAATGGTTGAATTTCATCTTTTATCAATGATAATATGATTAGTGACTTCTTTAATGGTTTCAATGACATTAGTGGAGCGAGGGAAGAGGGGTTATCATACTTAGTACAAGGTAGTATTATGGAAAGCATTTAATGTAAAATCAGTAAAATCAGAACCACATCTTTTGCATCAGCTCCTCCAACCTTAACTAAAAAGGGCATGTGAGACTGCCTCAGCATGACAGTGACTGTTCTACGATATGAATGTGCCAATGTGAGATAAAATAAATAAATATTCAATGAGTTACCTTTACATTCAGACAGGCACTTATTGTGTGAAAATCCCAACAAATAATTTAACACAGTAAGGACAGAAATCTCATAAGACAATTGAACTTCTGTTTTAAACTAACTTAAAGCAAGCAACTTGAAGACAAAATGTTGGCAATTTAAATTCGAACAGCAACTACAGGATAGATAAAATAATGTAAGGAATCAAATGCCAGGTGGTAGGGGTAACTCTGGGATTTGCAGGGAAACTAACACTTTATGATTGAGACAACAAGGTGC